>NW_012151186.1:301010-321390 GCF_000956105.1 Propithecus coquereli | reverse complement strand
CAAAAAAAATCACTGTTACCAAACTGTGAGCCCAATAACCTCCCACGGTGCAGGCTCCCCAGGCAATACCACCTGTCAGCTGTTTCAGGGTAGGAGGGGCACCGCATGCTTTTACAGAAGAAAACATGTTTCCCAGCAAGAGCACAGCTCTCCATGTCACTCTGTGCCCCCTGAGGGCAGGGTCTTTGCTGTGACCTTTTCGCCCCCAACTCCTGCCTCGCCATGAACAGACAGTGACCACCCTCATTACGTGGCTAAGGACACAGGACACGCTCAAAAGAGCCCCCACAATGACAGCCGTCACAGTGGACCTGGATGTGCTGCAGCCACCAGCTGCACTCTGGACAGCCCAACCCTACCTGGCCTCCATGACGGTGACTGGGATCCTGCCCGTGTGTTCAAACACCGCGACGGCCTTTTCAACATCCTGGGGCGCTTGGTTGTGGGGCTGGTTCCCACACAGGGAGGAGTGGGGGAGAAAGAACAGAAGGTTTAAAAAAGAAAGGGAGCAGATAAGGCCAGCACCAGCCTCTTCCTTGTTGCAACGATTCTCTGCACAAATCAGAGGCAAAGGCTGACACGGTCGACACACAGCAAGGATCTGGGACATACATGCAAATTCCCTAAATGCCAGCAAAACGTGAAAAGGGATTATACTTGTTGTTTTCTACCCTGAGAAAGCTCAAACTGGCTGGGCGTGGCATCTCACGCCTGTATTCCCAACACTTTGGGAGGCTGAGGCAGGATGGCCTGAGGCCAGGAGTGGGAGACCTGCCTGGGCAATGTATCAAGACCCCATCTTTACAAAAAATTAGCCAGGCATGGTGGCGCACTCGGGAGACCAAGGTGGGAGGATCGCTTGAAACTGGGAGCTCAAGGCTGCAGTGAGCTACGATCACACCATTGTATAATAGAGACCTCATCTCTAAAAAATAAAATTAAAAAATAAAAAAAAAGATTTCCAGGTGGGAAAAGGAGAGACTTAATTTTTGAGATTTGAAAAGATTATGAAATGGCAACTTAGGAACAGCAATGAATTTTCAATGGAAAACTGCATTAAACACTTTCACCTAACACTTTAACGGCATCCGTAAGTGGTCTTCGGCAATTCACAACCTCAAAGTAAAAGGGTCTTAAAAATTAGAAAAGGTGGTTTTTACCCTTGACGTACACACATCACATGGCCATCTGACCTTTGGCTTACAAAGTTAACACTTTTCTGTAATTCCCAGAAAATAACACAGACTAACTCTTCCATTCAACCCCACGTACACGGACCTCCTAAAAGGACCAGCTGACTGCACCAGGTGCTTCCCCCCAGGGGGACACACGCAGGGTAGGATATCTCAGAACAAAACACCTCCCGCACTTTTGCGTGACGGCACCCAGGCTGGAATGCTCCACCGAGTCAGGGAGGACTGGACCCGCGCCTGGTGAGCACTGAGCACGACTGAGGCCCCGCAGGGTGGCCTCAGGGCATTACCTCCGGAACGTCCCCAGCTGATGACACGTCCTCATAGAGCCCCATGTTTTCCATAGACACCTTCAGAGAAGAGACGGAACAAGAACATGAAAATGAAGACGCTGGTCTCTGCCGGGACAGGTCTCAGGAGCAGGCGTGGAGGCCGTGGACTTGCCTTGAGGTCGGCCAGGCGCGTCTTGGCCAGAGCGACGTAGTCCGTGAGGAGGGAGCGGTACTTGTCTGGAACCAGGGGTGGGTGGAGGATGTGCACCTGAGGACAGACAGCAGAGCGTGGACGTGGGTACACACGCCGTCGGGGGCAACCGCTCACTTCCAGGACCTAAACAACGCTGAGTGGAGACACACAGTCCTTTGCCCAGTAAACATTTAGCAGAATTCAACCCCACAACAAGAGAAGGCTGCTTCCCCAGGCAAAAACTTAAGGAACCCTAACACGGTTGGTCCTGCAAGCGGACATGGAATCCCAGATCCAGCAGGCAGGCACCGCCAGACACACCTGCAGCCCTGCCCCGGCCAGCACAGAAAGGAGTCAGCACTGATTCCAAATCTGTGACGCTGGGAGAAGGACAGAATCAATGACCAAAAAAGTGCACTTTGGAGAGGACGCTCGGGTGCTACGGACACACCGAGTGTGAGTTCACAAGGAACCAGCAGCAGGTGGCAAGTGAGGCAACGGCCCGTGCATGTCAACGCCAGGCCGCGGAGCCGCAGAGCAGGGTGCGAGCACAGGGGACGGGAAAGTCGGGCAATTAGCCGAGGACAGCCAGGGCAGAAGCTGCGGGGGTCTCCACGTGCTGGACTCTGTTTCCGCCACTCTCCCTTCACAGGTGCGCCAGGCCGGGAAGAGGGCCCAGGCCAGACCCCGTGGTGACCAAACCCTCGCCCTCCTGGGAACCATCTCCCCTCCCTCCTCGGGTGTGGGAGGCTGTGACACTCAGAGGCTCAGGACAGGACAGGCACCCGACACTCCCGCCAGACGCATCTTTTTGTCTTAAAGGACTAACTATAGCCAAAAACACAATGGCGCCCAGGGAGATGGGGGAAGGGGCCAGCTCCAGCCCCCGGCCTGGTGACAGGTACACAACTTCACTCTTTGTACACACTCCCTGGAATGTAATGCAAATTTCTTAATAAAAAAAGAGGGTGAGAATCAGTTTCCAGGTCCTCCACCCCCGATAATGAATGCTAGGAATAGTTATCTGATTAAAAAAAAAAGCCACAGTAAGGCATTTTTTAATCATGAAATTAATACACTCATAAAAAACCTCAAACTGGGCCAGGTGTGCTGGCAGCACCTGTGGTCCCAGCTACTCAGGAGGCTGAGGTGGAGGAGCCTAGAGTTGGAGGCTGCAGGGAGCTGTGACAACACCACTGCACTCTAGCCTGGGCAACAGAGCAAGACCCCATCTAAAAAAACCAACAAAACAAAAAACACCTCAGACTGTACTAATGGAAAGTCCTATTTCTTTTCTTCCACTCCCAGAAGTGATGACAGTTTGGGAGTATATCTTTCCAGACTGTTCCCTAGAATATGAAAAAATATTTTTTAGAGGCAAAAATGAAACCCTATTACACTCAGTGCCACAAGACTTGCTCTTCCTGCAGAACCGGGTGCCAGAAGGTGTTTCCATAGCACCACGCAGACGTGTCCCTCTTTTGGACGGCTGCCAATACATCTGTGCAGGGCAGACCCCGGCATGACATGCAGCCAGTGCTGGGCACCTGCCGTCACACGCCCGCACTCACACTGCATGTCCACGCCGCTGTCCCTAGCTGTGGCGTTCGTGCCGTGTCCCCGTGAACTGCGTGGGGAAGGGCAGGGGCCCGGCTGGGGCTCAGAGCAGAGGCGGCGGCTGATAGGGAGGTTCCTTGGACTGAGGGAGAAGCGGGCAGAGCACCAGGAACCACAGGTGCTGTGGCAACGTCTCACCTGCATGTACCGGGGGGCCTCAAAGGGCACAAGGTCCGACAGGAACTTGAAGAGGAAGACCAGCGCCTTCTTGCTGCAGCCGTGGTGGCCATGTGTGCTCCCAAAGGAGGCCTGTGGAGAAAGGGGCGTGAGGCTGGGATAGCCGGGCAGGGTCTGGGCTGCCACACCAGCCCATCTCATCAATAGGAAATTGCTACTGTGAAAGAGAAAAATGACCAAAAGTGATTTTGTTTCATACATTTAAAGATGTCATGGCTGTGCTTTGATGAGACGAGCTGAAAGTTTATTCAAAGGAAGAAAGTAAAAATAATCTCCTGTAGAAAACCGTAACTATGGCGCTCAGATCCTTGGGGGCGCCATGCGCTGAATGCCCTGGCAAGAGCTCTTCACTTAGCAAACGAGCTCCCGCGTCCCATGGAGACACCCTCATCTCCAAACTCCTCCTGCAGCAGAGGCAGCTGCAGGAACAGGCCGAGGGCAGTCGCCCCTCAGCAGGTGGAAACCCCAAGATTGCAACAGAACAGGTGTGGAGCAACAGCAAACCCCAAGGAAACCCCTCAGGGGCAGAGGGAGCATCCACGCTGCTGCAGACCATGGGGGTCCGGGCCAGAAGGAGGATTTAAACGATCGTGGCCCCAAATACACCACAAAGGAACCTGTACCTACAGGAGAACCCAGTGACTCAGCCCCAGACCATGCAGACCCCTGCCCCCGACCACGTCCTGCGCGGCACGCTCCCACAGCCTCGTGAGGTGACCGTTCATTGTGAAAAGCTGAACTGCACCGTGCACCGAGGGCCACCTCGGTCTTTTTCAAAGCGTACAACGTTCTGCCAAAATCTGCCGAACGTTATCATGCAGACAGGTGTTAGCCATGAGAGGGAAAGGGGGAAATGCTGGTGACATTGGTAATGTGTCTCTGAGAGAGGATGCTAGAGGAGCAAAGCTCAGACATCAACTATGTGCCACATGCCCGGAAAACGGCTCAATGCCTGTCACTTAGAGATTTAAATAAAACGCGAGACTGCACCAGGGGTTCCCCTCCCCCAACACATGACCACCCAGCCCCCACCTAAGTTCTCCACCAGGTACAAGGGGCCGCAGTCCCCTCCACGCTGAACTGTCCATCACTCAACTGAAAGTGAGCCTTGCTGACGCTGGCTGCAGCGGGGATGCACCTGTGTCGGCGTCGGAGACCCACGCTTTATCGAATGCACTCAGGTGAAGTGTCTGCAGTGACACACAGGCCAGGGCGTGGTCACAGCACTCAGGTGTAATGTCTCTCCAGCAAAAAGGCAGTTCTTTCCGTGATTAAAAAAAATACGCTAACCACACAATGTGATCTGCTAAGACATATTATTAACAACCTGGAGGGCTCAAATTAGCAACCATTTGGTTTATTAACATATTAATGTTTCTTAACGATAAAGGTTAAAACAGATGTTCAAACGTTGATCACGCATGTATACATCTATAAAACTCATCCACTGTACACTTCCGTTGGGTGCATTTGATTTAAATTATACCTTGATAAAGCTGATTTCAAAAGGTGAGAGGAAAAGCAAGCAAAACCAAAACACCCCCTCAACATAGCACTCCAGAAATGCTCCTCTCCCAGCCCTCTGTCACCTTGGAAGATGTGAACCCCGGGAGATACGTGGCCTGAGACCCCCACTACCTGGTGGACTGCTGCAGTCCAGAGAGCAAAGTCCCTGCCAGCAGGTCGAGTACGCAAACGCCAGGAAACCAGGCCGGACGTGTATAAACACGTGGTCCAGGGTGGTACGTAGATTCTGCCATAAACCTCCCCGCACCTCACTGCGGACAGAGCAGCCACTCACATCTGCACTTACTGGGAGCCCCAGGCCAACTGGGCAGAGCTGGGGGAGACTAAGGTCAAATGAGAAGGAACTCTGAGGAATAAAAGAGCCAGGTGGAAGAAAGCTTTCTTCAGAGACGCACATGGAAGGTCTGTCCAGGGACACTGCCTCGAGCTCTCTCCTCAAGCCCGTGCGTCCTCACAGCACAGAGCATCGGACAGGAGACCCCAGGCTCCTACTCCAGGCCTGCTGAGGATCAGTAGCTGAGGTGAAAGGCTGGCCAGGTAGCTCACCTTGAACCAGTCTGCATACGACGGGAACACAGAGGGGCCCTCCAGAGCAGCCTGGCGCACGATCAGGAACGCGGTGACCAGGCTGTCCAGGTGGTAGCTCTCGAACGCATGCGCCATCAGACGGGCCACCCAACCTAGGTGAGAGCCAGGACCAGCCACGGCTGAACTCGGACGCCAGGTGGAAATGAAATACCAAGTGCCCCACTGGGAGAACGTGCTTGCTCTTGCCCAAGCGCCGACTCTCAAAGGACAAGCACAGCTACGGGAGACCCTGAAGAAGCAGCGCACACTCCGGACCTCAGAGCGGCCGTCAGTGCTGAAGAGCCTGAGTGAGGGTGTTCCGTTGACAGGAGGACCCCGGGCGCTGGGCAGGCAGGGAAGGCCTCCCCGCAGACGCTGGGATTCTGCCGCCCCCAGGGCACAGGCCACACACCCACCACACCCTGACCAGCACCACCCGGCTCATGCGGACGCACCGCTGACCAGCTGCTGTGCTTCTGGGATGCAGACGACCAGTGTGGACACGCAGGACAGCACACGCTGCCAGTTGACCTCCTGTGTTTCCAAAACTTCTTGCAAACGGCCAACCAACTCCTCTGGACTCAACATCACAAAGAGCTGAAACACAAGTGCCCACTCCCTTAACGTCGCAGCAAACCAACACCAGCCAGAAGCCAGTCCCTTGCCTCCCGCGAGTCCTGGCCCACCGTAGCCACCTCCCACCTCCCCTGGGAAGGATTGCGAGGTGGCCGGATGCAGCACAGCTGCTGTGAAGATGTTTTAACTTCTCTCCCGTCCGTGGTGTCAGTACCGGCTGGAGAACCCTCATCTCAGGGAGGGCTCCGCCCACGTGCACAGCCACGGCTCACCCAGACTCCAGACTGCCCACGTGGCGTCCCTGGGAGTCAGCTGGACAAGGATCTGGCCCGTCAGATTTAGATCCCCGACGTGAGCGCGGCAGCAGGTCCGCACACTCACCCTGCGGTACAAAGTGCTGAGCAGAGGGTGGGTCCGCGCAAAGCTCCAGTCTCTCTGCATCTGGACGGCATCAGACACTGCAGGAGGAGAAACACAGATTTCACGTCAGTGATCACAAAGTTGTGCCTTAAAGCTTCAATGTGAAAAAAACTATTTTGTTTTACTTTGTATTTTCTTTAATTACTAGTAAGTACACCATTTCCCTGTTTGTTGTCTATTTTCTACATTATCAACTCTCTGTGCCTGTGGCCTACTTACTTACTGGTAATACTTTGTCCTACTCCCTATAAATACTTCCAGTGTATCAACTGCATTTTAATTCTGCTGCTTTTAAGCTTTAAACTGTCAATAAACCAACCACGGTGAGGATGCTACTCACAGGACACGGCTTAGAGCAGGTGCTGAGCCCTTTGGGAAGCACCTCACAGCAACCGTGGGCATCTCCTGTGTTTGTGCGTTGTCCCCACCCTGACTCCCGCCCGATCACCTGCCCTGGGACACGGGACAAGACATAGAAAGCTCAGTCAGCGGACAGCGAAGACTTGGGAAAAGTCTGTCACAGACACGGTAACAGGACACCCACGGGCAGATGACCCATTAAACACTTGCAAGAAACCCACATAACTGCATCAGAAAATGCTTATGATATAACGACATTAAAACAGAATCACGGTATTGACAGTATAATAACCATGTTTTTAAAAAATCTGTTTAGAAAAAGGTCAGAAGAGTCTATGGCCATATCACCCTGAACACCCCGATCTCATCTGGCCTCAGAAGCTAAGCGGGGTCGGGCCTGGTCAGTACTTGGATGGGAGAAAAGGCCAGCAGAAATGTTAAATGTTAAAGATAGTTCTATTTTGGTGACTATTCTATCTCCTCTTCTTTACTTCTGGATTTTCTCGTAAGAACGTGTCCCTCTCAAATGAAAGGACATTTTGTAATCAAGTGTCCTTCATGACCAAAGCATCTTAGATCCTCAAATCTTGTCCACATGCTTTGAGGCCAAGCTCCGGTTGAGTACAGAGCCGAAAGAGCTGCCGAGAGCCCCTGGCCTCTCCCCGTTCGAGCAGCACCGTGGCAACAGGGGAAAACAGTCCAAACTGGGTAGCAGTTCCACGGCTTCAGCACCAGGACCTACCTTTCAGCACAGGGTTGTGCGTGAGGACCTGAGTCAGAGTGTGACTGAAAAACCTCTTGGGAGAATCTGTGCATGTTATGCCGCGACACGTGTGTCCACTGAACACACCGAACCTGCAAACGCAGCAGAAAGAGCTTCTCTGGAAAGGGAGTTGGAGCAACCTGGTTACGTAGATTACAAAAACAAGCACCCTGCTACACGCTGAACTGTGTCCTCAAAAATCCCCACGCTGGCGCCCTGATTCCCGATGTAATGGTATCTGGGGGTGGGGCAGTGACTAGGGTTAGGTGAGTGTGTGGCGGTGGGGCTTCCATGGTGAGGTCACTGCCCTTGTAAGAAGAGACATCACAGAGCTGTTGCCCCTCTCCACACACGTACACGCAGGGAAAGGCAGCCTTCTGCAAGCCGAAAGGAGGCCCTCACCAGAACCCGCCACAGCAGCCCAACCTCCCAACTTCCAGCCTCCACAGCTGCGAGAATCATCTGCTTCACAAGCCACAGACTTTAGTACTTCGCTCCAGCAGCTGAGCTGACTGATGCACACGCAAAGATTCGGAGAACAATGCGGTATTTTACACACTGCTTTAATAAAAGGACTGAACTGTACAAGATGGTTAATGGAGCGCTACTGAAGTAGTTGTGGAGGACAGGAAAGGAGGTGAAGATAAGTAGGGAATGAGAAGACTGGAAAGGCTTGGGAACGGCGGGGATTCTCCTGGCTCCAGGACTGGACTTCGAGGTTCCCACCCACCTTCGTTATAAGAAAACCCCAGCACCCGCCTTCCCCAAAACCCCACCTTTCCCCGAGCCCTGATGCCTCCCCTCCCGCCTTCCCATCCACAGATAGGTCCACAGGCACCTCCACAGAGCTATCGGGAGAGAAACAAAGGTGGCAAAACCACAACCACCGTAGAATCTACGCAGGCGGCGGCTAACTGGGAAGACGCGTGACTGCCGTGTGTTCCAGAAAGGTGGGCCAAGAGGGCAGGAATGAAGCAGGGAGGGAGGGAGGCCACAGCACCCAGATCAAATGTGGGGAGGGTGAGGGAGGAGCCACCTGGGTACACTCAGTGGGAGGAAGGTTTGCAATGACTCTCAGGGTCCCATTCCTGGGACCAGAAGTGCAGGAATTGCAGAAGCAGACAGGATAGCCCAGGAAGGGGTGCCCGGCACCCCACTTCATCTGCAGAGGGAGGAGGCTGAGCGGAACACGCTCCCAGGGTTCCCAGCGGCTGACTGCTCCTGACATTACCACAAACGGCAGAGAAAATGCTCAGGAGGCAGCTGTCGACACTCTGGAAGTGTTTAAAGTACGCTGGGTCTCTCAAGTAGCAGGAACAACCTCCCGTGCACCCCAGGCAGTCCTGCCCCGGGACATACCAGCACGTCACCGCCTTGTGCGAGGGGGACCCATCCTGTGCGCCGGCAGCCAGAGCATCCAGGGCAACTGATGACAGAAGCCGGGAACAGAAAACGACATCAGCACACGTCCATCGAAAACAATCCCTAACAAAGTATTTCTGGACAATTTCCAAATCACATCCCCAGAAGGCACCACGTTCATCAAGACTTCTAAGTGTCCTCAGCGCTACTGAAATCCGTAAGCCTTTAAAGCTAATCAAAACACGTAGACAGAACAAAACACTTCCCCGCTAACCACAGATTAAAATGCTGTCCCTCCACATCGCTGCTCTGCATGTTAAATCTGAAGCCACTAGGATCTGACAGGCAGGACAGAGCGGAGCGTAGAATCCGCACAGTGAGGCAGGTGGGCAAAACACTTCGAATGGAAAGGCAAGAAACTGCTAGAACGGCCATGAGCAACCTGGCCAGAGCGATCGACTCACAGGTCAGCATCCTTTGCAGCACGTCAAAGGCGACCTGTCAAAACAGAACGTAAACCACCATCACTTTGTATTTTCAGGCAGTCACATGCTCGCACAACACAAGAGAATTACTTGTTATTCTAAAGTAAAATAAGAAGTTAACTTTACAAGGAGGTCCACTTTTTAAAATTTCCTCTTAGACCTAGAAATTATCCCAGCACCAAGGAGACCAAGACAGTGAAGACACGGAACTTTCTGGAATCCTCCCTAGTGACACCCTACGACTGCTCCCGCGTGGCCTGAGGCTGAGCCCCGAGGCTGGGCAGGACACTGGCTCTGACAGGCCTTTGGGAAGCTGTGGGCACGAGAGGTTTGCTGACAACACCATCTCGGCCTGGACTGCGGCGCAGAGCTCTCCCTCCCCAGCCGGAAGGCTCGGGCCTGGATCCTGGGCCGTGTGCTGAGACCGGCACCCTCGAGACCTCTGGGACTAGAAGACCTGGGTGAGAAGATGCGACCCGCACATCTCCCTTCCTCAATCCACTGACTTACGGAGAAATAAAACCCAAGAGCACCTCACGACTGCAACAACGTAGATTTCCTCACAAAATGCTTACAGCCTGGGGTGTGTGGCAAAATGTTAGGCTGTGGTTCAGGAACTTCCAAAAGGGAACGAAAACTTGGAACGTGCTACCCAGAGCAATCTACAGATTCAACGCAATCCCCATCAAAATACTAACGTCATTTTTCACAGAAATAGAAAAAACAATCCTAAAATTCCCTAACAGTCCATCAAAAATAATGCCTAAGTATTTCTGGACAGTGGATCAATGTCCAAGTTCCATCCCCAGAAGGCACCACATCCATCCAGACTTCTTAAGTGCCCCCAACGCTACTGAAATCTGCAAACCTGAACTATGGAACCGAAAAGGAGCCTGAATAGCCGAAGCAACCCTGAGCTAAAACAGCAAAGCGGAGGCATCACACTACCTGACCGCAGTAACGAAGACAGTACGGCACTGGCATAAAAGAACAGAGAAACCAGAAATAAACCCACATATTTACAGCGAAGAGATTTTTTGTTGTGGTTGTTGACATGCAGCGGCATAATCACAGCTCACTGCAGCCTTGAACTCCTGGGCTCAAGCCATCCTCCTGCCTCAGCCTCCCAGAGTGCTGGGATTACAGGTGTGAGCTACCACGCCCAGCCTAACCAACTGATTTTTGACAAAGGCTCCAAGAATACTCACTGGGGAAAATAGACTCTTCAGTAAAGGATGCTGGGAAAACTGGATATCCATGTGCAGAATGAAACTGGATCTCTCTCTCTCTCCCCCCATGTACAAAAATCACCTTGACATGGATTAAAGACTTAAATGTAAGAACAAAAACTATAAAACTACTAGAAGAAAACATATGGGCAACGCTTTAGGACATGAGGCAACAAAGATAAAAATAGATGAATGGGACTACAGTAAACTAAAAAGCTTCTGGAAAGCAAAGGAAACCATCAGCAGAGTGAAGAGACGGTATCTGCAAACCATTCATCTGATGAAGGACTAATACCCAGAATATACAAAGGACTCAAGCAACTCAGGAAAAAAAAAACAAAAAACAAATAATCTCACTTAACAGTGGGCAAAGGGGCCAGGTGCAGTGGCTCACACCTGTAATCCCAGCACTTTGGGAGGCTGAGGCAGGAGGATTACTTGAGGCCAAGGGTATGAAACCAGCCTGGGCAATATAGTGAGACCCCATCTCTACAAAAAAACAAAATTAAAAATTAGCCGGGCGTGGTGGTATACACCTGTAGTCCCAGCTAGTTGGGAGGCTGAGGCAGGAGGATCACTTGAGTCCAGGAGTTTGAGGTTGCTGTGAGCTAGGTTGATGCCAGGGCACTCTAGTCCAGGTGACAGGGTAAGAGACTGTCTCAAAAAAAAAAAAAAGGAAAGAAAGATGGAAGTAAGGAAAGAAGAAATGTCGTCATTTGCTGTAACACAGATGGAACTGGAGGATACTATGTTAAGTGAAATAAGCTACACACAGAAAACAAACACTGCGTGTTCTCACTCACGTGGGAGCTAAAGAAAGTTGGTCTCGTGGAGGGAGAGTCGAACGACAGACACTAGAGGGTGGGAAGTGGGGTGAAGAAAGGGTGGTTAATGGACACAAACATATAGTCAGATGGGAGTGGGTTCTAGGGTTCCACAGCACAGTGGGGTGACTAAAGTCCACAGCGTATCTGTATTTCAAAGTAGCTAGAAGAGGGGACCTGGAATGTTCCTGACACACGAAATGACAAATACTGAGGTCGTGGATGTTCCAAATACCCTTAGTCATTAGACATTCTGTGCATGTAACGAAATATGACATGTACCCCCAAAACACATACAAATACGTATCAGTAAAAATATTTGTACAAAACGCTTGGGATGGGGCTGGAGACCACTCTCAAGGGTGCGGCCCATTTCTACAATGAGGCCAATTTCCAACCTCTTCACTTTACTCCTCCTACCTGGGGCATCTTTTCTGACTCCACAGTTCTTCTCGGATCTGAGTGTTTCTGAAATCCGCTCAGAACAAACATTTGTACGAGACCTGAAAAACCACGAAACCCAAGTATTTACATATAATGTGGTCTCCAAACAGCTGTGAACCACACAGACCACCCTTCAGAGGGGTGTGTGCACACGGGTTGAGGGCTAACCGGGCCAGGGCAGCTGCCAGGACACGGCTCCCGGCCCCAGGGAGCCCCACAGCACACGGCACTCACCAAACCAGCCAACACAACCAGACTTTTCTTCTTGCCATTCTATCTGAAAGGGGAATCAACTTTATAGCAAGGATTTTTCTCTCCTAAACAAAGGTGGCTCCCAAGGATGCCCTAGGGATGGTGTCTCCAGCCATCTCCAACGCCAGCAACAGAGGGACCAGGTACGTCACATCCTGAGGCATGAAACGCACTCACCCTTCTTAAGAGAGTAGGACCAATAGGGCTGAAATTAAAAGGATTTTCTATCTAATCTCTAATTTAAACTTAACCTTACCTAAGACTAGATTACAGGAGTTCTAGAATCATAAGTAGCTCATGCCACCAAGAAAGTTTTAGGAAAAAGGAATGTGTCTTTTGCAAAGTGAAACAAAAACAAGCTACCTGCATCGACCATTCCACTCCATGTTGGATTTTTATCGTAGGTATCACTCCTCGGGGATTACTGGCAATGCAGGGTTCTGCTGCCGCAGACGCGGCTGGGGCCGCTCTGAGGGAAAGGTGTGCAGAAACACACGCGCCAACGGGCTGAGCTACTGGAACTTCCACACCACTCAGGTCAAATACAAACCCACCAGGACAGATTCAGACCGAGATGCTGTCAAGCTGGATTCCCGCAGTCACTGGAGGCAGTTCTGCCGCCAACGTACCTTCGTAGCAGACGAGCCCATTGGTCAAAATGAATCCTACCCAGGAACGTACCAGAAAGCATAGCTCTCGCGATGTCCATGTCTGGACAGGACTCCTCTATCTGCTCGCACAGAAGACACAGGTTCTTGAAGAGCCACACTCCCAAAGCCTGCACGTCAGAGTGGCTGGAGACAGACACACAGCTCAGCCTGAGCCACCACTGCCATCGTGAGCAACTCTCGTTTCACCAGGGAGCTGGGCCAGCGAGGCTGAGCTGGCGACCGTCTAAGCCTTTCTGCCCCAGGGAAGGGGCACCACTTGGTTGCTACTGACATAAAAAACCATCATTTTCAAGTAGTTTACTTATGTGGAGTCGCTCACTATTGTCATGGGGGGAAAAGAAGGTTCGGTGATGATAAAATAGCCCTTGACAAAACAGCTGCAGTTACAGGTCACAGGTTCGCATCAAGGTGCAGCCGCGCAGACACCCACGTGACCTGTGGCCTCACCTACCCGTGAGGGGGAGCTCTCGCCCGCCAGGCCTGCGGCTCCCTGGTGCCCGACAGAACATTTACCGGCCATCTCTTTCTTCGCAGAAATGCCTATTGAAACCCTCTGTCCATTTTTAACTGGATCATTTGTCTTTGTATTATTGAGCTGTAAGAGCTCTTGGCCCAAATACTAGACTCTCATAACACATGTGACGTGTAAGTGATTTCTCGTATTCCACTGTCTCGGACACATCCTCTGACATACAAGTTTTAAAATTCAATGAAGCCCAATGGATCCACGTTTTTATTTTGGATGAGTTTTCGGTGTCATATCTAAGAAGAAGTCACCTAATCAAAGGTACTGAGGCCACGCAGACTCCCCCCATGCTCTCTTCTAGGCATGTTGCGGTTTTAGCTCTTGCATTCAGGCTTTCGATGCATTTTGAGGTAACTGCGCTGAATGTGCTCATCACTTTGGGGAGTGACACTGTATTACGTCTTCCTGCCCACGAAAACAGGTCGTCTTTCCATGTGTTTAGATCTTACTTTCTTTTTTCTGCGTTAGAGACTGGGCTGGAGTGCAGAGGCATCACCACAGCGCACTGCAGCCTCAAGCTGCTGGGCCCAAGCGATCCTCCTCCCTCAGCCTCCAAGTAGCTGGGACTACAGGCACCACAACATCCAGCTAATTTGTTTTTCACTTTTTTTCAGAAATGGGGTCTTGCTATGTTACACAGGTATAAACCACCCCACCAAGATTATTTAGGTCTTAATTTCTTTCAATAACGTTTTATAGTTTTCAGTGTACAAGTTTTGTACTTCTTTATTTCTAGTTTATTCTTGATGCTCTTTAAAATTTTATTGTTTTCTAAATTAACTTTTCATCGTCACTATATAAAAATACCATTTCTGTATATTGGTCTTATATCCTGTAACCGTGCTCAACTCATTTCTTAGCTCTAATACTTTTTGTGTGGATTCCTTAGGATTTCCTACACACAAGATCATCTCATCCACAAACAGAGACAGCGTTAGTCCTTCCTTTCCAATATAGACGCTTTTTATTGCTTCTGCCTAATTGTCCCAGCTAGAACCTCCAGCACAATGCTGAACAGAAGTGGCAGGAAAGGACACCCTTCCTTGCTCCTGATCTTAGGGAAAACCTTTCACTTTTTAACCACAAAGGATGGTGTTAGCTGTGGGCTTTTTACAGACGTCTTTGCAAGTTGAAGTTCCTCTGACCCCTACTTTGTTGAGTCTCATCAGCAGAGTGTTGGATTTTGTCAACTGCTTTTTCTGCATCTATTGAGAGAATCACTCAAGCCCTTTATTCCATTAATATGATACATTAACTGATCTTCAGATGTCAAAGCAACCATGTGTTTCTGGGATAAGTCTCACTTTGTCAAGGTGCGTGTATAGTCCTTTCCTGTGTTTCTGGATTCAGTCTGCTAATATCCCTGCATCTACACTCCTTAGAGATGCTGATCGTATTTTTCTTGTTACCTTTGCCTGGCTTTAGTATCAGGGTAATACAATGCATGGAATAAGTTGCAAAGTGTTCCCTCCTTTGTTTCCAGAAGAATGTGTGAAGAAACAGCATTATTCCCCAGTGAAATCATCTGAGGCTGGGATGCTCTATGTGGGAAGATTTTAAGTTAGTAATTTTAGATTTTCCTTTTAAGTCAATTTCTGTCATTTGCATCTTTGCAGAAATTTGTCCATTTATCTGTTCTCTAATTTGCTGGCATAAACATTGTTTATGGTATTCCCTTACAATGTGTTTAATCTCTGCGAGGTCAGCAGTGATGTCCCTTCTCTCATTCCTGACCCTTTGGTCATTTGTCTTTTTTTTTCTTGTCAGTATTGCTAAAGGTTTATCAATTTTTTTAATCTTTTCAAAGAGCCAATTTTTTTTCACTGATTTTTCTCTATTGTTTTTACATATTCTAATTCACTGACTTCTATTCTAGTCCTTATTATTTCTTTCCTTTTGCTTGCTTAGGATTTAGTTCGCTCTTCTTTCTCAAGTTTTTAAAAGTCAAAGCTCAGGGCCGGGCGCGGTGGCTCACGCCTGTAATCCTAGCTCTCTGGGAGGCCGAGGCGGGCGGATTGTTTGAGCTCAGGAGTTCGAGACCAGCCTGAGCAAGAGCGAGACCCCCTCTCTACCAAAAATAGAAAGAAATTAACTGGACAGCTAAAAATATATAGAAAAAAAAATTAGCCGGGCATGGTGGCGCATGCCTGTAGTCCCAGCTACTTGGGAGGCTGAGGCAGGAGGATCGCTTGAGCCCACGAGTCAGAGGTTGCTGTGAGCTAGGCTGACGCCACGGCACTCACTCTAGCCTGGGCAACAGAGTGAGACTCTGTCTCAAAAAAAAAAAAAAAAGTCAAAGCTCAGGTTGTTGATTTGAGATCATTCTTTTTTTAAAATATAGGCTTTCACAGTTACAAATTGCCCTTTAAGCATTTCTTTAGCTGCATCCTATAAATGTTGGTATAATCTTTTCATTTTCAATTGTCTCAAGGTATTTTCTAATTTCCCTGGGACTTCTTTCACTCAATGATTATTTAACAGTGTGTTGTATGATTTCCAAATATTGTGGGTTTTCCAAATTTCCCTCTGTTGTCGACTCTAATTAAATTACTTTGTGGCTAGAGAACATATACTGAATGATTTCAACCCTTCTAAACCTATTGCAACTTGTTTGATGGCCTGAACCTTACGCTCTATGCTGGGGACTTACAAATATGCATTCTGCTACTACTAGAGGAGTGTTCTGCAGCCAGGTTGGTTTGTGGCGCTCACACCTTCTAAGTCATTGCTAATCTGCTTGTTTTATCCATTAATGAAGGGGGAATTGGAATCTCTAATGATTACTGTTGAAATGTCTATTTCTCCCTTTAATTCTGCCCGTTTTTCCTTCATAGATTTTAGAGCTGACATTAGGTGTGTATATGTTAAGAAGTGTGTCTGTCACGCAGTTAAGTTTATTAATCTTCCATAGCCTCTGGACTTTATGTCATATTTAGGCCTTCCTACTTTAAGATTATAAAAATATTCTTCTATGATTTCTTCTTGTCCTTTTATATTTTCTTTTTTTCTCTTCCAGGGATTCATCTAGAATTTTTCTGGTACATGGAAAAGATCGAGTGTTTTTATTCCTGACGTGAGCTGGCGTCACACCACTGCCCAGCATGGCATTTTCAACTGCTCCACAGTCCCCCAAACTACACCAGGGAAGAACCACACAAACCTCCAGCCTTGTGCTGGGCTGAGGGAGAAGCACAGGATGCAGTCTGAGGTTCCAGATACTTCTTATCTACACTTTAATCAGTGCTGTTGAGCCTTTCCCCCTACACCTTCAGGAATAAAGAGGAAACACTGGCCTGGCTCTCGTCTTCCCAAACTGGTGGCCCAGGACGGGTCTCCTAAGTTGGCTAAGGCACTTATGACTGGTCCGTATGCTTCCTGTCTCCAAAACTGTGTTTCTGTTACCTCCTTTCCTACACTGGTCCATCTTTACAGGCTTATAGCATTCATAAAGTTCCTTTTCTGACTCCTAACGAGATTTCAGGAAGGAATAAAAGTAGTCTATTCTACATGTTTTCTATCAACCATATTTGCATGGATGCCTTTTTTTCTAGTTTTTAAACATATTATCACAAAATGTATCTTATACAAAGAAAATATGCATGATAAGCACTTCAGTTACAACAAATGTTCTCTTTAAGTAATATAGCAATAGCTTCTTGAAGTGATTTTTGGCTTTGAAACATAATTTGTCTTAGACTAGATTGCAAAAATAATCACGCACTATTGTAATAATAGAATCATCATTACCTTTCCACCAGCTCCTGTAGGCTCACGATGTTTTGTACATGAAGATGCCACACAGCTTCAAGCAACAAAGAGTTCTGAAGAAAATAACAGTATTTTGAGTCCTTCATGCATTTCCCACACAATGTTCACCCTTGGTTCCTAACCATCATGCCCCAAGGAAAATTAAAGTGGCGTAACGCACAGGGCCTGAAATATAAATTTCGTGGTTTTCAAACTCTCCAGCCTTAGACACTCACGACCAGCACCTCAAATTTACTACTTCTCCCCCGCTGGGCTCTAGGGTAACCCTCCTCCAATCCTCTCTCCAAACTGCGGCCAATACAATATTTCAAAACACAAACTGGACATGCCGATCTCCTCTTCAGAAGCCTTTGCAGCCTCCTCATGGCTCCCAAGACAAAGTTCGAACTCCTCACCGTGGCACACAGCCCTCTTGTGACCTGCCCGCGTCTTTCCCGTTTGACCCTCTCCCACGTGACAACCTCTCTTCAGCACAGACGCACACCATTCGCTAGGACACTGTGCTCCAGTCATGCTGACCTGAGCTTCGTGGCCTGCTGTGTCCTGCCCTCCTGTCCCGCTAACTCCCACTCCTCCCCACACTCCCGACTCTCCGCTCTGATGTGCACGTTCATCTTTGCAATTCACACACACTGAGTGGCCCTTTTCCACGCTTGAGAGCGCTGAGTGCGGAACCACAACAACGCCTGACAAATCAAATGAACTCTATGATGTACACTGGACAAAAGAATGGGGAAAAAATGAACAATCACCTTCGTTTTTTCTTTCCTCTTTCTATATACGTGCTACCAAGTGGTTACTTTGAGTTCTTTCAACTCTTCAAAAGTCTGTAAGTATACTAAGTTCAAAATGCTTCAGAAATGAGCAGTTAAGGATAATTTTTAAGTTATATTTTTATAGTTTAATGTTCTGATAAACTCTTTACAATCATATACTCAAGGCAGAGCAGCATGTTTTGTGGTGTATTCTATCCTAATGAACACCACTAATGAGGGGTGCGCAGGGACAACTTGTGACTGTAGGTGGCCTGTCCCCCCAACAGAGGCTTTGCCGAACCCTTTTCTTTTCACTGTCACTAATGAGAAGCTCAGTGGAATTCCTAAGAAAACTAGAGATTTTGCTGGCTCCAACCACGTCAACAGAATACCACTTGGAAACACTGGAGAGGCAGAATTACAACCTCAAACTTACCTGCACTTTCCACAATTCTTGACAGAAGATGAGACGGGAGAACATACCGTGTGCCAATAAGTGCTGAGCAGTCTCCAACAAGGAAGACAGTTTCTTCTGAAAAAAGATTAAGTCTTATAAAAACCAGGCAAGTTGCCTAAAACACTATTAAAGGAACCAGCGTAAACATAACAGTTAGCTCGTTTCCTCGTCTCGCTGGCATCTTACTCTCTGTTCCGGAGCCAGCGCGGCAGAGGGACCGGCCTCTGCTACAGCTGTGCAGATCTGCTCCATGCTGGAGGCCACCACCCTGGCCGACAGAACTCCCACCGGAACCCCCAGCCTTGAGGCTTCATCCCGCAAAACAGACCCTGAAAGACAAAATAAAACCATAGCTTTCTCTTAAAACATGGACAAAATTTAAGACAGAAGACTTGCAGTTTAAAATGCCTTACTTTAAGTTATAGCGTCATAGAAAACTGCCTTTCAAAGGGGAGAACAGATGGGAAGGGAGAATATTGAGATAAAAATTTAAGATAATTTCATGACCAAAGCGGCTCACAATACAATTAGTAGCAACATCTGAACCCCAGAGTTATACACACATATTTGTTACGTTTTGTGTGACGCAAAACAAGATTAGGAGATATTAATATATTCTGACCAAGAATTTATCACCTTTTTCCAAAGGAGCACAATAAACTGAGAACTGCTGCAGGCTCTTTCAGTTCGTTTGTTTTTCTAATTACTTCTGGGTCAGAGACAAGCCTGCTCCTGTTGACTTCATATTGATTTTTTTTTAAGAGAGAGGGTCTCACTCTGTTCTCCAGTCTGGGGTGTAGCGGTGCAATTGTTGCTCACTATAACCTTGAACTTGTGGGCTCAAGCCATCCTCACACCTTAGCCTCCCAATTAGCTGGGCTCACACCTGTAGACATTGATGTTTGAGGTAAAATTAGGTAGGGATTTTTGCAATGCTCTGCCATGCACCTGCTGGGCAGCAGAAGTCACAGGTGTGCTCAGACCGCAGGGCTGCCAGGTGGAACCCACAGTGCTGGCCCACAGGCAGCACCAGCCTCTGGTCCACATTCGATAAAGCGAGAGCCGTGCACAGTGGCTCACACCTGCAATCCCAGCATTTTGGGAGGCTGAGGTGGGAGGATCTCTGGGCCCAGGAGTTCAAGGCTGTGGTGAACAATGGTCACGCCACTGCACTCCAGCCCGAGTAACAGAGCGAGACCCTGTCTCTTTAGAAAAAAAAAAAAAAAGTGAGAAATGCAGGGCAGCTGGAAGAAGGTGATGCCCATGAGCAAACTGGCGTCTAATTCATTTGGCTTCCAAAAGAACTTAACAGGAGAGCAAACTGCAGCACATGCCTGTTATCTTCAAGGCTCTGAAAACACTTACAATAGTTAGAGGCTTCAAATTACAGTATTAGAAATCAGCAACTGCTGTGGTCAAAATGTAATTCACAGGAGAAAGATAGAAAAATGCCAATTTCTAGACATTTGTTTCTAATTTATCTCCACGGGAAAGTTTATTTCTGTTTTTATTTACAAGGCTTTTACCACATATATAAACGTAAGTAAGTATAGTAGCTCTATCTTTACCAGGAAAAACTAAAGTCATGAATTAAAGGTCTATCTATATTTCTGTGGTTCAGATGAAAGAGCTTCTTACATAAGTTCTCTCCACTTGATCTCAAGTTCCATGCAAGAAAGTGTGTGTCTGAGCCCGCTTCCCTCCAATGACGTAAAATGTGTGAAACTCAAATACGATTATGGCAGTGCAAATCAGTATCATTTACGAATGACACTCAGTGATCAGTTGTCAAGGCAGGCCTATTATTTGAGGTTATTTTAATAGAAATTTAAAATAAATTACTTAATATCACTTTCTGAAACAACAGTCATTACATAATAAAAATGAAAAGGACCAGGAAATGGCTTTCATTTTGTTATTGCCCCAGAACCGCCCCCACCTC
>NW_012151186.1:296891-299163 GCF_000956105.1 Propithecus coquereli | reverse complement strand
GGGGAAGGGAGGGGACACCCGGGTCAGGGGCGCGGAGGGGGATCCCGGGAGAAGGAGGGGGTCCCGGGAGAGGTAGGGGACGCCCAGGGGGTCAGGGGCGCGGAGGGGGTCCGGGGGGAGCGAGGGGGCACTCGCGGAGGGGGCCTCGGATAGAGGCCGCCGCGCCCGTGAGGCCCCAGCCTGGTGGCGGTCTCACTGGCGGAGGCTGAGGCGAAAAGGGGTCGCAGGACCGCGCCGCCCACCCTCGCGGCCTCCGGAGCCCACCTACCCAGCAGCTCCGCCCAAGGCCTCCGGCAGACCCCCGGCCCAGAGCCTGAGGCCGCGTCCGGCGCCGCCGAGCCGGACATGGTTACTGCTCGCAGCCGGTCCGCAACTCGCGGTCCCCGAGCCCGCGCTGGCTTCCCATTGGCTGCGGCCGGGCGCGCTTACCCATTGGCTGGCGGGCGCCCGGCCGCGCCCTGTGGCGTTGGCCTGCTTGGAGGCCATCTTGGCGGCGGCCGCTGGGGGCCATCTTGGTGGTGGCAAAGCCGGAGGCGACTGGGCGGGGATTTGGAGCTTGACGCCGGGCGCCAGGGGAGTGAACCGCGGAGGGACTGCGATGTCCCTTGTGCATTGTTCTGTAGGGGGGCTAACCTCGGCTTGATCTTTTCTGCCAGAGTGTCAGGAGTAACACACTCCTGCATACCTCACTGAGCCTGACTGGCCCGACTGTAAACATTCGCTGCACCGGGAGCCCCTCGCCCTCTTCCTTTATGTCTTAGCAACACCCGGGCAAGAGCAAGTTGTGCGGCCGAAATCCCGCCGACGGGACGGGACTCAGCCACGGGTCTGCGTCGGGGATAAAACGGGAGAAACCCGCTGCAGAGCGCACTGGGCGTCAGAAGTGAAGGTTTCGCTTCGTCCAGACAATGACTGTTCCCTCAACCGCACCGCGGGTCGTTTCGAACAGCTCCTGCCCGGAACAGGAGCCGGTCGCGAAGAGACAACCTGACAAATCCAAGGAGAGGCCAAAACCACCGCCTGCGTTACTCGGAGCACGCGGCGCGCTCCCGTCCACCCATAAGTTGGAAAACAGGAGAAATAAGCTCACGATGGCCTGTTCCACAGAGCGTTCTGCAGCGCGGGAAGTGGTCCGTGTTCGTCCGGTTCCGTGCAGCCCGTGCTGCTGAGCAGAGTGCTGGGTTTCTCTGAACTGTAGTTAACTTGCGCCTCTGTGCCGGGCCGTGCTTGGCGGTGTTACCACCTAAGAAGCCGCAGTGAGGCCCGGAGTCAGGACTGCCCTTCTTCTGTGGTTTCCATCTTCCCCTCGATATTACCTTTGTAAGAGTCATCTACATTGTGTATAGCATTGATTAATTCATTGTCATGGCCATATAGTATTAGGTTGGTGCAAAAGTAATTTTGGTTTCAGACCACGAATTTTAAATCCTTACAACTAGGCTCAAACACATCTGCATTAATCAAATTAGGAACCATAACAACACACTTTTGCCAACGAGAAATAAGTTTGATTATTCCTGTGGTGTAAAAAATCCATGCTTTGGGATTCCATGAACTCTTGGAAAGCATTTTCTGCATCCTGCTGGTTGTGGAAGTGGTTTCCCTGCAAAAAGTTGTCAAGATGCTTGAAGAAGTCGTAGTCGGTTGGCAAGAGGTCAGGTGAAGACAGCAGATGAGGCCAAACTTTGTAGCCCAATTCGTTCAACTTTTTAAGCATTGGTTGTGCGGTCAGCCCGTGTCATGGAGAAGAATTGGGCCCTTTCTGGTGACCAGTGTCGGCTGCAGGCATTGGGGTTTTCAGTACATCTCATTGACTTGCTGAGTGTACTTCTCAGATGCAATGGTTTTGCCGGGATTCAGAAAGCTGTAGTGGATCAGACCGGCAGCAGACCACCAAACAGTGACCGTGACCTTTTTTGAGTGCAAATTTGGCTTTGGGAAGTGCTTTGGAGCTGCTTCTCGGTCCAACCACTGAGCTGGTCTTCGCTGGTTGTATAAAATCCACGTTTCATCGCAGGTCACAATCCAATTAAATGGTTCCTTGTCGCGTACGAGAAGAGAAGGTGACACTTCAAAACAACGATTCTTTTTGATTTTCAGTCAGCTCATGAGGCACCCACTTGTTGAGCTTTCTCACCTTTATGATTTGCTTCAAATGCCAAACGACCTTAGAATGGGCGACGTTGAGTTCTTCAGTGACTTCTCCTGCAGTTGTAAGAGGATCCACGTTGATGATTGCTCTCATTTGGTCATTGTCAACTTCCGATGGCCC
>NW_012151186.1:293861-295201 GCF_000956105.1 Propithecus coquereli | reverse complement strand
ACAGCCTTGGCAGATGGGATGAAGCTCTCCAGAAGAGATCATCCTGGATTATCCAGTGTCCCCTAGATCCAATGACAAGACAGAAGACGCAGAGAAGAGGTCTGTGTGAGGATGAAGACAGAAACTAGAGTGATGTGGCCACAGCCAAGAAACAAACACGGGGAGCCTCCGCGAGGGGAAGCAAGGGACAGAATGTCCCCTGGCACCTCCAGAGGGAGCGCAGCCCTGCAGACACCTGGACTTCAGACTTCCGGCTTCAGAACGGTAAGATAATACATTTCTGCCGTTTCAGCTCCCAAGTTTGTGGTAACTTGTTTTGGAAGCATCACTTCTACACTAGTAATAAGAAAAAACATAAATTATAGAAAGTAATGCTTCTGTTTGAATCTCTTAAAAGCACAAGACAGATAATGCCTCCAAGAAGATGGCTCACCTGTAGCAGCGCACGGGAAGGAGAGGCACCAGGTAAGAATAATTCAGGTAAAATTCTTTAACAACTTGCCAAAGGCCAAGTGTGAGAGCGTAGGATCCCCGAGAGCCACGTACACACGGAGGTGACACCCGCTCGCAGGTTCTCATCCACACACCTCTGCCAGGAACTCGGGACAAAGACTGGAGGCAGGAGGGGACACCTGAGAGAGCCCACCACAGTCATCACACCTGGAGAAGGAACAGTCTCCTCTACCAGAAAGGAATGAGACCCTCGCTGGCCCCTTCTCCTGTGAAAGAAAAGTGTTCAGACATGGGGGTGGGACATCAAACCCTGTTGCCCTTGGGGCAAAGGTGAAACCCACTGTGGCTGAGGAAATGGGGAAAAGTCTGCCCTGGTGTCAGACCATTAGAGTCTCCTACCACCGGGGAAGGTGCGGGAAACTCTCCCATACAAGAACCACCAAGGATACAGGGTAGAGTGTGGCTGCCATGACGAAGAATGGCCGGATCACCGAGAAAGTCCCACCCCCAAGACCCAGGACACTGAATTTGTCTAAGACTACAGCTGGGTGAAGACAATGGAAAACAGACCCTCCATACCACCACCACCAGACAGACTAACAAGTACCAACAGCAACAACCACTGGTGGTGAGGTACAGACACCAGATATATACAGTCTCAGCCGAGAGTGAAGCAGGTACGTTAAGAAACTCCTCAGGCAGCCCAGTCCACACAGTAAGCACAAGATAGCGCTAGAGGAATTTGAAGGTGGTGTGTACAAGGTAACCATCGCAAAAACAAAACCCAAACCAGCTCAACTCCTAAGTTGACCTGACCTCCTCTTCCACCATGACATGGCAGAAGATTATGGCAGGTACATTTCCAGGCATAAACACCATTTACCTCT
>NW_012151186.1:292077-293811 GCF_000956105.1 Propithecus coquereli | reverse complement strand
GATCAGTTGTCAAGGCAGGCCTATTATTTGAGGTTATTTTAATAGAAATTTAAAATAAATTACTTAATATCACTTTCCGAAACAACAGTCATTACATAATAAAAACGAAAAGGACCAGGAAATGGCTTTCATTTTGTTACTGCCCCAGAACTCCCCCCACCTCACACTCTCAGGCTGGGGGTAGGGGGGGCACCTAGGAACGTATTTCCGGTTTCCCGTCTGCTCTGTGGAGCTCGGCACAACCTGTTTCGGCCACATCCCTGCTGTGGCTGTCCCCTGCTTCCCAAGGGACATTTTGGTTCCTGCTTCTGAGCCCCACGTTGAGTCATTTTTAAACACGGCATCATAAAAAGCCCAAAGCAAATCACAAAAACATGATTTGTAATGTGTGACTATACACACAAGTGGAAAACCGTTATCTGGGGGGGAATTTAAATTTCTACTAATTATAAGCAGATCATAGTCACTTCATATAAAAAAAAATCCTCTGTAACTCAATATATTAAGAAAATGAAACTATAACTTACCTATAAATGAACCAGAATGGTTAGTGTAGGGCTCAGGACCCTCACAAGCAATCAGTTCGCTGAGGCACAATTTTTTACACGATGGACCTTCTACCTAGAAACCAAAATACAAAGAACTCCGTTTTTAAAACTCACACTGTGTGCATAAACACAATCTGTGTGTATGTAATGCCTACTGAGCTATTTTCAAATATTTTAAAAAGTAAAAAATTTTAAAACCTTTCAAGAATTATTAAATTCACTTTTCAACTTCTTTTACATCCAAAGATATAAATGCCGCCAGTTTTTCTTCTCACGTAGTCAAAATTCAATGACTGCCCCTACCAGATTCCAGGCTTTCCAGATGTTTTCTTACGCAGGCAATGCCGTAGCTGGGTTCAAAAAACCGAACCTGTACCTGCTGGCAAAGGAAAATCAATTTTCTCTTACCTCAAGCAAGAGGTCATTCAAGTCTTGGTGGCTTCTCAGGAGGTGCACAGCTGATGCCTTTAATTTCTGTTCCCTTTCAGGATTATATTTTTGCCTCTTGACCCTTCCTGCTAATGGGGAAAATCAGTTTCAAAAATCACTGTTTAGAGTGCAATGCGCACCACCCGAAGGATGGACATATTTGAAACTCGGACTTGGGGGAGGGGCAAGGGCAACATACGTAACCTAAACATCTGTACCCCCATATTATGCTGAAAAAAAAAAATCACTGTTTAAATAAGACACTGTGCCATCCTGTAGCCCCGACCCGATGCACTGCGGACACACGCTGTTTCTGTGGGATTCCTCCATTCGGTCGTGAGAAAACACCAGACAAACCCAACTGAAGGACGTTCTATAAAATAACAGACCAGCCCTCCTCTAGCGCTGAGGGCCCAGACAGAACACCTAGGAGGACGACAACATACGACAACATACGACGTGGGACATTATGGGGAAAACCGATGCGATCTAAATCAAGTCTGCAGTTAACAGTACCGAGCCAACGATAATTTCTTGGGTCTGATTCTCGCTCAACACGGATTGTGTGGCTCTCCTGCTAAGTTAAATTCAATGATACTGGACTGACGTTTGCGGTGAAACTTAAACCTCCAGTTTGCAGAGCCCCTATCCTGATGTCCTAGTTTGCCTGGGTCCGCCGGGGAAGGGAGGGGACACCCGGGTCAGGGGCGCGGAGGGGGATCCTGGGAGAAGGAGGGGGTCCCGGGGGAGGGAGGGG
>NW_012151186.1:279113-280489 GCF_000956105.1 Propithecus coquereli | reverse complement strand
GGCAGCGCGATTCCGCCCGCGGCTCTGCCGGTGCGGGGCCGGCGCCGCCTCGGGGGCTGCAGGCCTCGGGCTGCGGGCTTTGCCGCCCGGGCGCGGGCGGGCTGCGGACCCCGTCGCTCCTCTGCCGGGGCGGCGGCACCGGGACCCGCCGGGACCAGACCCGAGCCGGCGGCGAGGCCGGAACGTCCGCTCCGGGCTCCTGCTCCCGAGCGCAGGGCGGGGCGGGGCCGCGCGGGACTCGGCGTCCGGGCGGGTCTGACACCGGCGTGCTGGTTTCGCTGCGAGAGCGAGTAGAGCGCGTGCGATTCGGAGGACGACCCGCTTTGCTTTCCACTCTTGACCGCCAATGAGAACCAGTAATTAAGCCCTTGAAAGGTATCTGAAGTCTGTTCAGAATGGTGAGTTTAAGTGATTGTTTTCCCTCTTTCTCCAAGAAAAAAGTTGTTTCTTCCCTGGAGACCCGGAGGGCCGGTTGGGGCGTGCGATGATGCTACCCAAAACTGGTGTGCTGCCGGGGAGCACAAAGGCAGGCTGTGTGCTTGGAGGCAGGCTGGCCTCCCTCCAGCCCCGAGAGCGCTGGGTTTGCAGAAACCCTCCCGGGCAGGCTTCTGGGGAGGCCTGGGAGGGACCGGGGCAGAGCCAGACCGAGGCTCCCACAGTGTCACAGGGAGGGGCCCACCCAGGGGCCGTGGCTGCGTTTCCCCACCAGGTCCTCCCTGCAGCCAGCTCCGGCCTCCCTCCACACCCTGCCTGTTGCTCTGTTTTGCTCCAAAAGCACCGATACCTTTGGCAGGTGAAGGCTGTGAGACCAGACTCAGGGTGTCGTTCTCAGCTCAGGGAAGCCGAGGCTTACTCAGGAAGTGGCAAGATCTGGCTCCAGGGCTCGGCCTCTTCACCCAGTGCCACACTGTCTTTCAGAGGCTGGGAGGACAGGTGCACGATGGCCCGACATCACCAGTGGGGCCCCGGGTCTGCGTGTTCGCGGAGAGAGTTTCTCCTGAGGCTCTCTTATCCTCGTTCCTGGGCTCCCCCCCAGGTCTGGCTTCTGGCTCCGCAGAGCAAGACAAGACCACAGTGAGCCCTGCTTGGTCTGACCCTCTGATTTTAAAGATGGGGAAACCGAGGCACACCGGTACGTGGTTTGCCACTGATCACAGCAGCTGGTTAAAACTGAGGACAGGACAAGCATGTGATCTATCAGCACTCTCTGAAGAGGGCTACCAGGAGTGGCGGTGTTCTGGGTCCCTCCACCCCTCTGCCGCCAGGGTCACGCGGCCCCTCCTTGTTGGTCGTCACGGACGTGGCATCAATTCCTGGCTGGGGTTCACAGCTCAGGTGGACACTGTTGAAGGTCTGTGTTGACCTTTTTTTTTTTT
>NW_012151186.1:277222-279063 GCF_000956105.1 Propithecus coquereli | reverse complement strand
ACTCTGTCTCAAAAAAAAAGACATGCTGGGCTCACCCCACACCTTCAGCCCACTGCTAGGCCTCATCCGGTGCTCATTTGGGGACGTTTGGGTAAATGGCCTGGGAGGAAAATGTAGTTTCTACAAGCGTCAAGAGAGCCGACTGATACTTCGGCCTCCTCAGTTCAGTCATGGCGAGCGGAATAAACCCTTAGATACCGAGAAAAGCAAACGGAACCTAAGTTTTAAAATTTTTTAGTAAAGCTCCAGTGTTCTAAGTCTTGCTGGTTGCAGCCTTGGTAAGTCCACAGGGATCCCTGACACAGCCAGTTCAGAAAGGTCACTGCACCCTACACAGGTGACCTCAAGCGCCACTGATCAGCCGGGAGCGAGTCACCACTGGGTCCTTACCAAGGCCCAGGAGCTGCTGGAGCTCCGAGCTCACCCATGACCTTGTGGTCAGCAAGGGGACTCGAGGCCTTTCGGGTAAGAGGGAAGGCCGCCTTGCTTCCCGCTAGGGCCATGGCCACCTCTGCGCGAGTCCCCCTGGCAGCTCTGCCCGCTGGCCCTAAGGCTGCCCCTCCTGAGGGTGCCTGGGGAAGCTCCTGCCACCCAGGAGGGAGTGGCGGCTCAGCAAGGTCCCTGGGTTGACGTCTGAGGGGGTGTTGGTGAGACTTTCTCAGCGGGCGGTGTTGTGAATGGAAGTCTCTCTCCCCATGGACTCTACAGGCAGAAACCACCCCGGGTGTGGGCCCGGAAGGAACCAGGTCAGCAGAGGAGGGTTCCCCATCATCACACACCTGGCACTGGGTGAGCTGGGCACTGTCCTTAAACCACCTGTGTGAGACTCCTGCTCCCACGTAAATAAGACGCTTCCTGGGAGGTTTCCTGCCACTGCCCTCCCTGGGCAGACCTTGCAGAGCCCCACTTGTCCTTTGTGGGTACCCAGGCTGGGGGCAGATGCACAGGGAAAGACTAGGAGGGCAGGTTCGCCTGACCCCAGGTTCTCTGTACAACGAATTCAGGACGCAGCACGTCTCCCCGCCGCGGTCCCCACCTACAGTTTTCCTTCCACGCAGTACCGACGTCGCTGTGGCTTTTGGTTGTGAAATTGCCCAGTCGCCCAGCTATTGATCACAAAAACGTTAGGCACAATGCATTTTTATCCAACTCCTTTCTGTTTACGGATTAAAAATCCAGATGGGATTATGTGACAGAAGGGCCCCAGGTGACAGCGCGCCCCCGCCCCAAGTCTCCCTCAGACGGGGTGGGGGGGGGACCGCCCTGTCGCGGAGGCTTCCGTGCTCCGCTGTCCAGAAGCACCAGGGACCTTCAGCCCCAAGTTTCATCTCAGACCTGCGGCCCCGGGCCCGGGACCCTGCACTCTCGCCCTGCGGTTTCCAGTCGCATTGCTCGCCCCGTTTGCACCAGGGCTGGGCCGGGAGGAGGCTCCCCGCGCCTGTGTCCCGGACAAGGCGCGAACCCGTCCACGGTGCGCAACCGTGTCCCCCCGCGATCGCGTCCGTTCGGTTCTCACGGACACGCGGAGCCTGGTGCGACACGCTCCCCGCCCGCCAGGGCCGTCCACGGAGCGCTCCGCACCGGAGGTGAGATGCAGCCCGGCGCGGGAGGTCACCTTGCGGCGTCCTGGGAGAGACCACTGCGGCCTCTGCACGCAGCACCGCCGCCGGGAGTGGGCGCGCGGGAGACTCGCAGGCCCCGGGGTCCCTCCCGCACCCCCCGGCGGGGCGCCTGCGAGCCCGCGGCCACTGCGGTGTGTCCGGCGGGGCCTAAGGACGCCCGCGAGACGGGGCTGGGCGCGGCCGTCCGGGATGGGTTTGCCCCGCAGCGCAGGGCGTGGG
>NW_012151186.1:276187-277172 GCF_000956105.1 Propithecus coquereli | reverse complement strand
GCGTGAGCCACCGCGCCCAGCCAAAAATCAACCCACTCTTAAAGCAATTCACAGAACTATCAAATGCAACCCAGAAATTGGAACTGTCAGGAAATTTAAAATAACTTTGATTAATATGTTAAAGTCTCTGGTGGAAAGGTGATGATGTGCATGAAGAAATGAGGAAATTCATCAGAGAGATTAAAATTATCGTAAATAAATAACATGGTAACAGAGAGAAAGAATGCTTTTCATGGGCTCAGCTGTAGGCTCAACACAGCTGAGGAACAGTAGGAATTACCCAAACTAGAAAACAAAGAGGAGAAATAGATTGGGTTTTCTTTTATTAAAGGAGAGCATCCAAGAACTGTGGGATAATATCAAATGGTACAACATACATGTAACGGGACTCCCTAAAGAAGAAACAGAGAACAAAGCAGAAAAAGTATTTGACGAGATAATATCCAAGAACTGACCCAAAATAATGATAACAAATTGCAGAACCGAGGCGCTCAGAGCACACAAAACATGATAAATGGGAAACACCCGTCACACACACGTGCACCATGTTCAAACTCCTGACATCAAATAGAGAAAATCATGACGATGGCCAGAGAAAAAAGATACATTAAGTACAGAGTAACAAAGATCATAACAGCTGATTTCTCATCAGAAACTATGCTTTCAAACTATGGTGGAGCGACATATATATTTAAAGTGTTGGGAAAAAAACCCCATCAACTCAGATTTCTACACCTAGCAAAGATATTTTTCAAAAAACGAAGGCAAAACTGAGACTTTTTCAGACATACAAAAGCGGATAGAATTCATTACCAGCAGACCGACATTGTGAGAAATATTAAAGTTCTTCAGGTAGAAGAAATATGATATCAGACAGGCTGGGCATGATGGCTCACGCCTGTAATCCTAGCTCTCTGGGAGGCCGAGGCGGGCGGATTGTTTGAGCTCAGGAGTTCGAAACCAGCCTGAGCAAGAGCGAGACCCC
>NW_012151186.1:270040-274377 GCF_000956105.1 Propithecus coquereli | reverse complement strand
CCCGGCCTTCATGTATTCTTTTATCCAGCAAGTCTCTTTCTTAGAATTTACACTACACATTTATAAACGGACAAGTATCCTTGGATACCGCAGGGACTAAGCAAACAAAATCCCTGCCTCGAGGAGCTTACAATATGTGCCAGGTCATTCATTCGAGATTGGAAACAGCCTACATGTGCATAGCGGAGAACTGATTGGGGGGGTTACAGTGCACCCAAAAAGGGCTGTGCGGTTTCTCAGGAGCGTGCGAAAGCTCCTCAGATAGTGGTACAGATTACTCCCCCCACCCAGAGTGAACAAAACAAAGTACAAATCAGGGTGTCTGACACACCATGCTCTGTGTCAAAAGGGGGTATGTATGTGCAGTGCTGAGTGGCCAAGGCTGGCACGGGTGAGGACTTTTCCGTTTACACCTTTTTGTACCTTTGAACACTAAACCACGTACAATTCACCAACACCGATTGGTACAGGAACATCATTTCTGTAATCTTACAATGTTCGGGCCCCAGACGGGTGTTGGAGGCAGACACACAGCAACTAGTGTCTGAGCAATACGTGTGGAACGTGTTCTACTTGTTTTTAAGCACCCTGCATTATCTGTCCAAAACATAAACAAATGCAAAATTCGTAAAGGACTCCAGTGTCCTCAGCGGGAAGCATCTCCTCAACGCCTGGTCAGGAGCGCCAGGGCGGGCATCTCCTTTCACCATCCCCACTCTGTGGTCCTGCCTCTCACAAGAGCCGTCAGCCCAGCCCATCCACTGCCCAGGGCCACTCTCTTCACCGTGGCCTCGCTCTGGGACCTCACCATGGCAACGTGTCCCAGTGTGTCTTCTCAACCCCCAGCCTCAACACCTTGCAGCTCCCAGCTCGGAGCCCTTCCCTCCGAGCTGCCCGGGTTCCCTTTCAGAGATCAAGCGCAGCCTGGCTCCATCTGGTATCCCTTGGGATTCACAGCCTTTATCGTTATCCTAAAATAAACCTAAAGCACAAAACCAGGACCTCTCCAATTCCAGCTCTTCCTCTCAGACCCCTGAGCTCTGGCCCTGCCTGGCTGCACGGAGCAGGACAAAGAGAGCATTCAGGGGCCTCCAAGGCAGTAACACAAGGCCTGGCTGCTCACTGCCTGCAGCGTGTACCAAATCCCTTGGGAGAAGCCGACCTGTTTTTGAATATGAAATGGAACCGGTAAGGCTTGGGCTGAAAGAACCTCTGTATGCAACTCGCCACAGGTGCGGCAGTTCTGCCCACGTCTGGGCGAGTGGACAAGGCCTTTGAGCTGAAATTGTCTTTGTGCCTGACTTGCTCTGACCTTTGTCCCAGGGCATTTGGAGTGTTCTTGCTACTCCACCTTGGACCCTGAAGCCCTGCAGTCCTCTCCTGGAATAAAGGGCCTGGTGTGGTCAGCGTCGCTGTGGTCCACAGAACACCTGGGGAGCACCACCTTACCCTTCTGGCCTCCAGGAACCTAAATTTGAGATCCTCTAGCCTCTCCGTCTGCAAAGATGCTCAGAGATACAATTCCCAGAGGTTTTTAATCTGTGGCCAACTGCAGGCATCAGCCACGCCACCCCTGCCACCGCAGGTCATCGCACAGACACGATTTATGGCTCCCTCAAAGAGCTCCCTCCTGTATTTTCCAAAGCACCAAACACAGTGCGTGAGGAAGAACAAACGTGACCAGTGGGGCTCCTGATCGGCATCAGGCCCCCGAGCCCTTAATCACCCACAGCAACTGTGTGCTGCCCCGCGTGCGGCTGGCGTCCCCTAAGAGTAGAGGGGCAGGTACCTACCTGGGCTTCGCACTAGTCTTTCCCCGGGCATAAGACATCAGCACCTGGTAAGTGTGCGTGAATGAACAGCTTGCACCGCAAGATAAACACTCCGGGAGTGTTTTTGCTAACGTGATAACTTGATAAAGTGATTATCCAATTCCAAGCGCTAGTGGAGTATTCCTTGCACTGAACATTTCAATCTGTCCCCAAGCCGAGCTGATCGGCCCTCCCCCACATCTCCTAATCTACGGGAAATGAAGTATATGGGACATGCTTTTAGGAGGAGGCTACACTGATTCCCTAATTGTGGAAATAGCTTAGTCCACAGCTTTCCAAGTGAGTTAATGATTGACCTACCTCAGTCTCCACCATGCTTCTCAGCTGGGTCTCTTCTTAGCCGGAAATACAGTTTTATTTCTAAAATCCAGGTGGCAAGTTCAAGTTATGGAAGAATTGGCATTTCTTTTTTTGATCCTGATGTCCCGCGTTGTGTATTCATGGACAAATATCTAAGTGTTTTACCCCAGTGCCATTTTCAGCCAGGATAAACCACAATTCCTCTTAGGCAACATTGGCTTTGCCCGTATGTAAAAAGCCAGCATTTGCTCTGCCGTTGGCGTGTGAAACTGTCAGCTACCCACACAAGTTTCTTATGGTAGAACTCAGTCTGACTTAAAATATTGACTAGACATTTAAACCAGAAGTATGATCCAGGTTGGGTGCGGTGGCTCACGCCTGCAATCCCAGCACTTTGGGAGGCCGAGGCGGGAGGATCGCTTGAGGCCAGGAGTTGGACAACCCATCTCTACAAAAAGTTTTTTTAAATTACTCAGGTGTGGTGGCACATGCCTGTAGTCCCAGCTACTCGGGGAAGGCTGAGGCAGGAGGATGTTTTGAGCCCAGGAGTTCGAGACCTGCCTGAGCAAGAGCGAAACCCCGTCTCTACTAAAAATAGAAAGAAATTAGCTGGACGACTAAAAATGTATAGAAAAAATTAGCCGGGCATGGTGGCACGTGCCTGTAGTCCCAGCTACTCGGGAGGCTGAGGCAGGAGGATCGCTTGAGCCCAGGAGTTTGAGGTTGCTGTGAGCTAGGCTGACGCCACGGCACTCACTCTAGCCCGGGCAACAGAGTGAGACTCTGTCTCAAAAAAAAAAAAAAAAATACGGTATCAGACAGAAACTTGGATCTATACATGAAAAAGGAAAATCTCCAGAAATGGTTAAAATGAAGACAAATGTAAAGTCAATGTAAAAGATAATGTTCTGTCTAAAGCAAAAATAATATCACCATATGGTAGGTTTACTGCATCTGTAAAAGGAAAGTGTGTGCACATTAGTGCAAAGCAGGGGCAGGAATTGGCGTGCACTGTTATAAGGGTGGTAGAACACAGTAATTGTAGTGGTTACATGACTGTTAAAAATCATAAATGGGTACATTAAAGTAGGTGGACTTTACTGTCTCTAAGTTATACTTCAATTAAAAAATAATTTTTTTAGAGAGAACAGGGTCTCTCCTAGGCTGGAGTGTAGTGGCACAGTCATAACTCACTGCAGCCTTGAACTCCCAGGCTCAGGTGATCCTGCTGCTTCAGCCTCCCAAGTTGCTGGGACTTACAGGCACCTGCCACCACGGCCAAGCAAATTGTTAAAGCTTTTTGTGGAGATGGGGTGTTGTTATGTTGCCCTGGCTGGTCTCAAACTCCTGACCTCGAGCAATCCTCCCACCTCAGCCTGCCAAGGCGCTGGGGTTACAGGTGTGAGCCACCGCTCCTGGTCGAACTATTTATCAATTCAAATAAACAGGAGAATGATCAAACTTTTAAAAATCACCGTGACTCATTGGAGGGGTTGCCAAACACAGAATGGCCTTTAGAATATGTGAATTGATAGTTTTTTTCTAGTGAATTACTTCACGTGTACTTGACAATCTTGAATACCAATCAGAGAAAAGCCGGAGAAGTTTTTTTACAGAACACAGTCCCTTTGGCTGAAGGCACAGAGTGAGGCTGCTTTGGGCATGGTTCTCAGTGTGTCCAGACCAGCCTCTGCCACCGCCTCACCCAGGTATTGGACTCTGGGGCTGGAACTCAAACCTTTGGAATTTAACAAAACTTCTGGGGGATTCTGATCCCAAAGCGTAAGAACCATTGCTCTAGAAACACAAATAATTTTGATGATCTGGAAATTTCAAGTCTAATGACGAGGATACAACGTGTTGCTGCTTTGCTAATGGGGTAAGGATTGGACCTATTTTATTCACAGCAATATCCCCATCAACTAAGACGCTGTCTAGCACATAGAAATGGACCAACAAACACTTGCTGAATTGAATACTTTTCAAAAGAATCTTTTGTTAACTCCATTGTGAAGAGAAATGCAAATTAAGCCATTTTTCACCTACTAGAGATTCAAAGGTTTGCTCACACCCGGTGCCAAGGGATCTTAGGGAAATAACTGCTCTCAGACGTCACTAGTGGCAGTACAGATGGGCACAGCGTCTGTGGGAGCAATTCGATAATATTGATTAACATAAATTCATATATTCTTTTTTTTTTTTTTT
>NW_012151186.1:253955-257405 GCF_000956105.1 Propithecus coquereli | reverse complement strand
CACCACAGCCAGCTGATATTTTTTGTTTTATTTTTTGTAGAGATGGGGTCTTGCTGTGTTGCCCAGGCTGGTCTCAAAATCCTGGCCTCAAGCAGTCCCCCAGCCTCAGCCTCCCAGAGTGCTGGTACTACAGGCAAGACCCATGGCACCTGGCCTGAGAAGCCTTTTTTTGAAAGTGGGAAAATGGGCCTGGTGCGGTGACTCATGCCTGTAATACTACCACTCCAGCAGGCTGAGGCTGAGGCAGAAGGATCATTCGAAGTCAGGAGTTTGAGACCAGCCTGAACAAAAGCGAGACCCTGTCACCACAAAAATAGAAAAACTAGCTGGGCGTGTCAGTGCACGCCTGTAGTCCCCACTACTCAGGAGGCTTAGCCCAGGTTGTAGTGAGCTGTGATGACGCCACTGTACTCTAGCCGGGGCTACAGAACGAGACTCTGTCTCAAAAAAAAAAAAAAGAGTGGGAAAATGGAAAACATGTTAACAGGGGGTTATTTTTCAGAGGCCATTATTAAAATTGCATGATGAGGAAAGGCTTACTTTTTACAAACTGAGGCAAGAAGCTCCCTCAGGCATCGCTGTTGGATGCTGTGTGCTGTGTTCCCTGAGGCAAAGCGAATTCCTTAAATACAGCTTGCTCAGGGATCAGGTGACCCTGCAATGCCCCCACCTGAAGCCCAGGGTGGTTCACCCCAGGAGAATGGCTGCTCCCCAAAGTGGAGACCTCCCAGCTTCCTGGCCTGCGCCTGCTGGTTAGACGTGAGTCTAGTTGGTATTTCTCTCCAGCCTCTCCACCAAGAAAACCCCCTGGGCAGGCGAAGCCCGGGAGTGGGGTGTTGGTGAGGGTCGGAGTCGTCCTCCTGAGGTGGGAGTGAGAAGGTCGGGTCTTCTCCCGTCACTCCTGCCACCCTCTCACTGCTCAGCGCGTTTACGCGTGGCCTTACTCTTAAAATTTTTCTTCTTGCCAGCTTTTGATGCTAAACCTTTTCAGAGGCAGGCCCCCCTCTTTATGTTTGGGGTGCCCCACATTACCTGTCTGCCAGGTAACCCTGCCCCCAGGCACCCGAGTGCCAGCCCCAGTGTCATGCCCAGCTGCTGCTCCCCACCCGCGCCCCGCTGTGCGGGCGCCAGGCCGCCTGGCTCACTTGTGTTGCAGCCCGAGTTCCAAACACAAAGCCCTTTGAAAGCAGTCTGTCCAGCACCGGACCAGGGTGTCTGTGTCAGAAGCTCCGTGGGGCCCAGAAATGTCTTCCCACCTCTAACCCCGCAGCTCTGACTCCCCGCCGGCCCCCATTCCTGACGGCCCAGCAGCCCTGCCGCTGTTTCTAGCTACTACACTGCGCTTGTGCAGCGGCATCTGTCCCATCAGTGGACGCTCGCTTGTGTGTCTCCGCCCCAACATGCACCCCCACCCCCGCCCCCAGGGCCGAACCGGGGAAACCCAACGGAACCCGGGCCCCAACAAACCAACGGGAAGCCCGCCGGCCCCCAAGAACCCAACCAGCCGCGATCGCTGCGCCGCGAGAGCGGCGCCGGGGGCCCCCCCTCTGCCCAGAACACTGTAGAGCGCGCTTTTTTTTTTTTAAAACAGCTCTCTGCACAGATCTGTACAGATGAGCGTTGAGTTGTTGTCCAGAAGTCGTGTCCCTGGTCATGCTGGGGAGAGGCGCAAGCTGGTTGGAAAGATGAAATTGTGCTTCTGGGGGAGAGAACATTTCTGGTTGAAACATGTACTTTCAACTAGGTCCTTCCTGTGGCTTTTGTCCGCATTGTCTTGCCTCCCCGCCGGAGCTGGAGGGGCTGTCACAGCCGTTGTCACCTGCCCTCTCCGTGGCAGGGCAGGAGCTCCAGGTCCTTTGCTTTTGTTGCACCCTGCGAGGGTCACTCCGTCGAGACGTGGTGTGAAGATGAAGCCGGGCCACCGGGACAGGCAGGCAACTTGCCTCACCGTCCAGAAACACCTGACACCTGCAAGGTGCTTGCAAGGCAGGTGCTAAGCAGTGCTGGGCCCATTCTCCTGTTTCCTCCTCCAGCCAGGGAGGCACCGTCATGATTCCCATTTTACAGATGAGAAAACTGAAGTTCCCAAAGGGGAAGCAACCAGCCAAAGCCACCCGGCGGTGAGGCAGGGTGCGAGGAGTGTGGACGCAGCCGGGCTGAGCCCTCGTCCCCACTGCCTGCTTGCTTGAGAAGTTGCTTATGCCTCTTCCTACCTCAGTTTCATTCTCTGTGAAAGGGAAGTGACCACGGCACCTGCCCCAGAGGTGGTGTTGACGTCTGTGCGGCCTGGGGACGTGCCTGGCCTGAGGAGCCGCTGGCTTGCGGGGGGTGGGGGTGCTCTAATCCAGCACTTTTGTGCACCTCGCGAGACCCAGCCTGGGAAACAGCTGAGGAAGCAGCGTCCAAGGGGCCATGCGGTGAGGCCTGACGAGGACTGCGGCTGCAGCCCACAGAGCAGGAGGGAGCCCTGTGCGTGCACTGGCCAGGGGGCCTGGGTGCACCTGGGCACATTTCTTTTTCTTTCCTTTTTTTTTTTTGAGACAGAGGCTTGCTCTGTTGCCCTGGGTAGATTGCAGTGGCGTCATCGTAGCTCACTGCAGCCTCAAACCCCAGGGCTCAAGCGATCCTCCTGCCTCAGCCTTCAAGTAGCTGGGACTACAGGTGCACACCACCACACCCGGATAATCTGTCTATTTTTAGTAGAGATGGAGTCTCCCTCTTGCTCAGACTGGTCTTGAACTCCTGACCTCAAGTGATCCTGCTGCCTCGGGCTCCCAGAGTGCTAGGATTAGAGGTGTGAGCCACCACGCCCGGCCCCAAGCCCTGGGCAGGCCAGCTCAGGAAACAGAAGCCAGGGCTGACGGTGCTGGCGGGGGCGTGGCAGGCGCCCGGCCACTGTGTGTGCAGGAGGAGAGATGGGTGGGTGCAGGTGAGACCTGGGCGTGTCTGTGTGTGAACTGGGTGTGTTAGTAGATAGAATTCCCGATTTAGTCTCACCTAAAGGGTGCGCAAGGGTTATCACACCGAAAGGTAATCCTTCAACGACGTGCCTTCTCTTTGGAGACAGCTGTGAGCCTCCCTGTGCCCGGGCTTGGCCCTCCCGAGTGACTTCTGCAAGTGTAGCCCATGTGACCGGGCTGGCCCCAGCCTGGCCAGTCGTTTGGGAGTTCTGTGCTTTTAGGAGAAGGCTTTGAATCCCAAGGGGTTCTCGGGGTCCCTGTGGCACCCTCGAGGTTTGGTTCATGCAGCCCCCGCCCCACTGCCACCTCTGGGCTCTCCTGTGCCCAACCTGCCACCACCCTGGTGTCCGTGAAGAATGGTGTCTCTTGGCCGGGCGCAGTGGCTCACGCCTGTAATCCTAGCACTCTGGGATGCCGAGGCGGGTGGATCGCTCAAGGTCAGGAGTTCGAGACCAGCCTGAGCAAGAGCGAGACCCCGTCTCTACTAAAA
>NW_012151186.1:253115-253905 GCF_000956105.1 Propithecus coquereli | reverse complement strand
CTCAAACAATCCGCCCGCCTCGGCCTCCCAGAGAGCTAGGATTACAGGCGTGAGCCACCGCGCCCGGCCTGTGTTGACCTTTAAGGGAAGGTGCAGCCTGGGTGTCAAGGAGCCAGTTTCACTTTCTGTCCAATAAGATCTTTGGTTTCTGTTCACAAACATATCTCAAGAAGGTGGACTTGCTGCCTCTTAAAGGATCAAGAAAAATATATTAACCTGAACTTTCTCTTCTGTCCTTGTTGAGCTTCTATGAATTAGCTAAAACTTTAGACCAACTTTCTCCCCAAAGGGGGCTAACTCAGCATTTCTCTGGGTCTTGAGTGATTAGTAAATTCACTAAAAGGTGTATGTGTATTTCTTCCTGTAAATAGCAATCAGGGCAATGTCCACATTTCACTTGTCAGCTTTTTAGTCTCAGTTTTTTATGCCAATTGAATTTCTCAATTTATTGTATCAGGCCGTCAGTAGCTATCGTCTTCTGCTAAGTGCATTTAGGCGGTAAGTAAATGTTTAAAGTAACTTTGAAAAAAAACCAACAACAAACTAAAGCATATTTTGGAGGATGAATAATATCTTAGCATACAAGTGGTAATACTTGTCATTTGTAAGCTAAGATTAGAAAAAATGACTAGAATAAATTTCCTAAACCTTAATTTGAAGACTTCATAACTACCATACTGCTTGGAAACCTTTTTTTTTTTTTTTATTTTAGGAGACAGGGTCTCACTCTGTCCCCCTGGGTAAAGTGCAGTGGTGTGATCATAGCTCACAGCAACCTTAAACTCCTGGG
>NW_012151186.1:245269-249250 GCF_000956105.1 Propithecus coquereli | reverse complement strand
ATTTTATTTCTGATGCATTTCAAGGAAATTGTAGACATCAGTATACTTCCCCTAAATACTTCAGCATATGTGTTATTAACTAGAATCCAATATTGAAATTTAATATAATGAAATGCATGAATCCTAAGTGACCATTCACCGATAAGTCTCTGTAATCTTTGCTGCAAAAGCCCCGCCACACCTGGGAGCTATGAGAAACATCCCCGCCCTGTTCCCCTACCCCCATCCCAGGCCAGCAGATCTTTGCAGGGTCCAGGAACCTGTTTACAAAGCTGTCCGGTGCCTCCCTTGTCACGCAAGTTCTGGAACCGTAGTTCCTCACACTCGAGCAGGGGGCAGATTTCACTGCTGGGCTGATGGGACGCAGATCTGAGTCCTACCCCACAGCATCTGCGTCTGACGGACGGGGGTGAGCCCAAGAATCTGCACCTCTGACAAGTCCCCAGAGACACCATGTTCCCTCTTCAGGGGATTCGAGTGGTCGTGTGGTCTGGGTGTCGGCCCAGAGCCAGGCTAGGTGGGAATTGAACCTAAGTGATCTTGGGCCGGCGCCTCACGCTCTGGGGGCAACAGTAGTGGCTGCATCGTGGGACAGCAGCTCCCCAGTTAGAGTCTAATCGTGTCACCCCTGGGGCCGCTGCTGTTCTGTTGTGACCATTGGTGGGTCTCCTTCGGGTGTCCCCAAGACATGCCAGGCAGGGCCACGGGTGTGGGATCCCCCTCTCCTGACCTTTGTGAAAATGCAGGGGGTCACCGAGCACTGCTCACGTGTGCAGGGCCCTGTTTTGGCCGAGACAACGTCTCCCTGACCTGGGTCCCCTCCAGCATTGGTGCCTGGTGGGCCGGGCTCTTGCTATAGGCGAGGCTGCCAGTGGGAGCCCCGAGTGGAGCGTGCGAGTTCACGGAGAAGTGGGTGGAGCGCAGGAGTCCACACGGCAGACACCCGCATCCCTTTGACCCAGAGAGCTCTGTGTGCCAAACAAACACAGACTTCCTGGTTTCGGGCAGGCGTTTCCCCTCTGGGCTCCAGTTGCCTCCTCTCACCAGCATGTTTTCGAAGGCTGATGCTTCTTGATGTAGGACACTAAGTTTTAAAAATTCATTTCTTGACAGTGGAATGAGCATTTATTGATAACTTATTAAGTGCCAGACACTACATGTGTTTTCACCGAATCCTTACGATAACCTTCGCGGGAGGTGATATCTCTGTTTTTTGAGCGGGGACCTGAGGCTCACGGGTGGTTTGACTCCAAAGCCTGCGTTTGCTCCGGACCACGGAGCTCCTGCCCCGAGTCAAGGAACAGGAGTGGGTGCCGTGGGCCAGCTCTCGCACGGGGCTCCAGGTTCGGGAATTATACACGGAGCACGATCAAGGAATCTCCTGGCGACACCGTCCGGCCACCCCGGCAGCTGACCGTCTAAGTGTTTAATGCAAACCCCAGCAAACGGGTTATATGTCCCCTTCCAAACTCAGGGGCTGCCTCTGTTTTTCCCCTCAATTATCTCGGCACAAAGGACCCCTCCTTCTTTCTAATGGCTGCCCCGTGTCCCTGTGTGGACGTCCCCACATGTACCCAGGGGGCATTTCTGTTTCTCGTGTTTTGCTGTTGGGAAGGGTGCGGCAGTGCGTGATTCTGTGGGCGCCCCAGCAGGTGAGGCTGCCCTCTAGGCACGTGGACAGGTGAGAGGAGGGTGTGAGTTTCGAGTCCTTGCAGATGGCCTTCCTGGCGGTGGTCGCCAGTTCAGGGGTGTGCCACACAGGTGCTAAGCCTGGGACGCGGCAAGGCAGGAAGCCTCTCTGGCACCAGAGATGGGCTTCACTTGCTGTCGATATTTAAGCACTTTTGGGGCCAGACTTGGGGGGAGTCTGGTGTAGCCGAATGCCGTGGTCTTCCCAAGACGTCTGAGGTCTCCTTCCTCTGGGCGGTGGAAGGGGCTTCGTACCCGTCACCCTGCAGACAGACAGTGCAGGCTCCTCCGCAGCCATCCCTGTCCGGGCCCCAAACCTAACAGAGTTAAGAGCAGGACGCCCGTGGGCAGAGCCTGGCCAGGAGGCCCTGGCGGCCCCAACGCCGCCCTCAGCGCGTGGTCGTGTGCTCCGCTCGGGCAGCGTCTCTGCGTATCACCTCACCTGCTCTTGGAGGTAACACCAGGCGTTAGATGGGGCAGGTCAACTCTGTCCTGCAGGTGAGAAAGTGAGGACAGGCAGTGAGACACTCAGAGCCAAATGACCAAGGTTGGTCAGAATCTGACCTCATCTGACCTGTGACCCCCTTGCCAGGCTGGGCTGCCCCCCACCCCCCGCCAGGCATACGGTGGCTCCAGCCCAGGGGAAAGCACTTGCTCTCGAAGCTGCTGGGGGAGCCCCAGGCTGCAAAAGCCCCGTACACATCTCTCCTCCAAATGTCTGTCACCTTTCACCCCCACGACACAGGGCTGTTTCAAAGACATGTCTGAGCTTCTCGATTCCTCCTCATTTGTTATTTTATACAAAAGGAAACAGAGGGCTCTGCTTTTGTCCTGGAGAGGCTTGGACTTGCTCCAGGGAGCAGCGAGCACTCGGGGGAATCTTAGCCCTTCGCAGAGGTTGGGGTGCTGCTGGTGGGAGCCGGGTGTCCTGGTCTCCCCTGCAGGGGATTTTTACAGTAAGCAAAAGACAGTTTGCATAACCCTCTGTGACCACATTGGGCACAAGTTCGTGGTAGTTCTGTGCAGCTGTACCTGGGACGCTCCAGGTGGGTGGGTAAGAAACTGTGCTCTGGCATCTGGCCGTGCCCCTGGGGTGGCCCGGCCTTGCCATATACTAGCTGTGTGGTCTCGGGCGAGTTTCTCAATCTGCCGGAGCCTCAGTTTCCTCATCTGTAACGAGGGAATCACGGCACCAACCTCCACGAGTAGCTGTGCAGATTGAGGCCACAGTAATTCATTTGCTAGTTTTGTATCATCTGAGCAAAGAGTTCCAGGCTCAGCTCCTGGCTGCAATGCCCCCGAATCTCACCGAGCTGCAGTTTTCCCATCAAAGCCCAAAGACTCCCCAAGTCCTTGCCACTTAAAGTACAATTAGAGTCACGAACACTTAATTTTGGCATGTTTTTGTTAACATGTGGACTGTTTAAGCCAGGGTCGTACACATTAAAAGTATCCAACCAGAAAGCGTCCATGGGCTGAGGACTCTGACGGGACCGGCTCCGTCCGTGAGTGTCGGCCACCGGTCAGCCCTTCCTGGACACCCCGGTGACTCGGGGCACGGGGCTCTTGCAGGAAACACTCTGTTCTGGGTCTGATTTCGTGCTTAACTCGGGCCGGGGGCCACGCAGGCCCTGGGGTCACCCGTTCTTCCACAGTGCACTGCTTGCTGTGCGCTTTTTAAGTCCACTGATGTTGGGAAGTGGATTGTTTTCCATTATTTTAATGGATCTGCCCAGTATAGACGCCCTTTATCTTTGGCAATCTTCCTGGTTCTTGATGGCATTTTGAAAATATTTGCGGAGTTAGCAGGTTCACTTAGCAGACAATTGCATGGTTTGTTTTTTTTTTTTTTAAATCTCACCTCATTCCAGAAAGAATTTAAGGCAGCTGAAGTTCACATCCTAACACAGTTCTACCTGAGTGCTGAAGTCAAGGAAGGTTGTAGAAACGCGTGGATTTTCCGCAACTCACCCACCATGGAATCTTGGGAGGCCCAGGCAGGGAAGGAGCTTGGGGAGTGGCCGGCAGGTTCCCTGGCCTGGACTCGTCCTTTTGCCTCTCACGCTCTTCCCCAGCCCAGCTTCCCCGGGGCAGCCTCCCTCGGTGCCCAGGACAGATTCCTGGGCCCTCGTGGCTGCCTCTCCCTTCTCAGCGCTCACCACAGGGTGGCCGCGGCGCGGGCGCTGGGCAGGCACTGCGATGCTCTCCTGGCCCCCGTACCCTGGCGTCTTGCCCAGAGCTGGCCATGCTGGGTCTTGTAGATGTCCCTCCGAACGACCAAGTGGCTCGGCC
>NW_012151186.1:243291-244554 GCF_000956105.1 Propithecus coquereli | reverse complement strand
AAGGGATCCTCCTGCCTCAGCCTCCCGAGTAGCTGGGACTACAGGCATGCGCCACCATGCCCGGCTAATTTTTTTTTTCTATGTATTTTTAGTTGTCTGATTAATTTCTTTCTATCTTTAGTAGAGACGGGGTCTCGCTCTTGCTCAGGCTGGTCTCGAACTCTTGACCTCAAGCGATCCTCCTGCCTCGGATTCCCAGAGTGCTGGCTGGGATTACAGGCCTGAGCCACTGGGCCTGGCCCACAATACCTATTTATATGTTAATCTAGTGGCATACCAAGCCTGGGTGTGGGCACAGACCAGTAGAGGATATATAGTCTGTTGCTGAGAATTTTGAAAACAGGCAAACCAGCCCAGAGCCTGTGCTTTTTCTCGTCACCACGTGTAGTACTTAATGTTGGTGACAGACACCCCCACCTTGGATGCTGGCATTGGAAAAGCACACTTGGAGGTTACCTGTGGTTCTGTGAAGCTGGTGTTTGCTGTGCGTGGTTTCCTGGGAGTTGAGTGGGGAGGACACACAGTTCTGTGTCTGACTGGCAGCCATCCTTGTCATCGCTGCCTCATGTTTGTTTTCCCAAAGTCCGGTACACCCAGGGCAGGGAGGCCAGCTGGGCCCCGCTGCCCAGAGTCCCAGATGGAGGTGCAGTTGCTGCCTATCACCCCGAAGCTTCCCAAAGGGGCCTGTTATTATACATCTTCAAAATATTTACAGAGATCTTTGTGTGGACTCTTGTTCTTAGAGGCCCATAAATTCACCTGATGGCCCCATCATGAGATAATAGGGCAGGGAGCTCACTCCTGGGCTGTGTGGCCCACACAGCCCCTGCAGTCCCCGGGCAGGTGTGGGGCCAGCGCTGCTCGCACCTGCTGGGCGGGCAGGGCTGGGGTCTTGAGACTGGCCAGCTGCCCAGGTGTTTTCTTATGGGAAACAAGCATTCTTTGCCTTCCAGAGAAAGTTTCCAGTGACTTGCGGCACAGAACTGCTTTTATTGAGGCAGCTATCAGATAAGAAGCTCGGTTGGAGTTAACACTTTCACTCCCGTGGTGCTGGCTCAGGCCAGTGACAGGAAAGAGGGGGAGGACCGTCTGGGTGCCACCGGTGCTGTACCAGGGGAAAGCAGGGCACAGAGGGTACCTGAGCTCATGTTGGCATCTCCCAGATACCTTCCACAGAACCACTGGTTCCTTGGGGTGTTATTGGTGGATTGTGAAAATAGGGTTACCCTGCCAAATAAAATCGAGAAATGCTGAGTTAAGAGG
>NW_012151186.1:242903-243241 GCF_000956105.1 Propithecus coquereli | reverse complement strand
TCTTGCTCAGGCTGGTTTCGAACTCCTGAGCTCAAACAATCCGCCCGCCTCGGCCTCCCAGAGTGCTAGGATCACAGGCGTGAGCCACCGCGCCCAGCCCCATTTGATGAGTTTTGACCAGCGCCATAATCGAGACACAGACCTATCACCCTAAATTTCCCTGTGTTCCCTCCAATCCCACGCCCACCCCTGGCTCAGGGAACCACCGACCTGCCCTGTGTTGCTGTAGATTAGGTTTATCTCGCTTAGAGTCTCAAACAGACGCATCAAGCAGTGGAGGCGTCGGCTGCTTCCATTCAGCGTTCTGGGGGTTCACTCCTTTCGAAAGCCCCCTAGTA
>NW_012151186.1:241842-242853 GCF_000956105.1 Propithecus coquereli | reverse complement strand
CTGAGGCTGGTCTCGAACTCCTGAGCTCAAACAATCCGCCCGCCTCGGCCTCCCAGAGAGCTAGGATTACAGGCGTGAGCCACCGCGCCCAGCCAGACACTGTATACATTTTAACGTATCCTTCACACCTCTTCTTACCAGCAGAGGACGGCACTGAGGCCTCTTCCCCCAGGAGTGCCTCCTGCTTCCTCAGCTAGCCTCTCCTGTCCTGCGCCTCCTGAAAAGAGTCATCCGTGTGCTTGGAGCTTTGAGGGGTGCAGTTCAGTGAGAAAACCCCTCTGCAGTGCCTGTGGTAGCCTAGACGTGTTGCCCGCCACCCACACCTGAGCGAGGCAGTCTAAGGCCGAGCCCCTTGCCCGGAGCCACACAGCAAGGGCAGTGCTGGGTTCTGACTCGGCTTGCGAGCCAGAGCCCTCCGCAGGGCTGTTCCACCTCTTCGTGGACCTGAGTCAGGAGCTGACCGTCCCCTCTCTGGGCTCTCAGGCTGTCCCTGGAGGAGCCGATGTGTTTCCGTGAGGTGGGGTCTCTGCGTGGACCTCCCCTCAGCATCTCGCAGACGAGGAAATTGGGGTCCTTGGAGAGGCCGGGGCTTTGCTTCACTCTGTCGCTTGGGTGCAGAAGGCGTTTCTGAGGTTAACAGCTGCCGGTTCCTGAGTGCACCCTGACCCTCTACGACGGGTGCTGTCACTGAGAGGGGCTCCTGGCCAGCGTCCCTGACCCTCAGCCTGGGCAGCTCTCAGGGATGGTTCTGTCCGATGGGACGCAGCTCGAGCCAGTGTCCCCTGGTCCAGTCATACGCCGAGATTGGCGGCTCCCAGTGTCCTGGGCCGGCCCCTGTCTCCCTCCCGATTCTTCCTTGGCCACCTGATGTTCTTCTCATGTCCCCATGATTAGCAGGTGGTCCTACCTAATGCTGTTTTCTTTCTCTCTCTGAACTCAGTCTGTGTTCTGTTGCTTAGATCAATTTCTCACCCAGACGACGGAAGCTCTTTCTTTTTTTTTTTTTTTTTT
>NW_012151186.1:240824-241792 GCF_000956105.1 Propithecus coquereli | reverse complement strand
GCTTAGAGTCTCAAACAGACGCATCAAGCAGTGGAGGCGTCGGCTGCTTCCATTCAGCGTTCTGGGGGTTCACTCCTTTCGAAAGCCCCCTAGTATTGCACGGTGTGGAGATGCCACATGTGTCCGGCACCCATCGCTGAAGAGCATTTAGACTGTCCCAGGTTTGGGTGTCGTGAGCATCCCAGTCTCGTGCCTTCTCGCTTCTCTTGGCTGCATGCCCGGGGGGGAGGGGCTGTGTGACGCGGCAGGTGCACACTCGGTTTCAGAGTTTGCCAGACTGTTTCCCAAAGTCCGCTACCAGCGGAACCTCCTGTGACTCAGGTGCTGCCTTGGTTGCACCCTGGCTTGTCCCGTCCGGAAGGCGCGCTGGCTGTGTCCCTGTCCGTGGCCTGAGCTGTGCTGGCCCCCTCTCCCCTCCTGGCCTGTCACTTGGACCAGCCGCTGTCCTCCCCAGCCCCTCCCCGCCTTGCGGGTTCCCGGCCTCCCCGTGACCGTCCGCCCCCCGCCCCACAGATGGTGCAGTCACTGGGCTTCGCCATCTACCGCGCGCTGGACTGGGGCCTGGACGAGAGCGAGGAGCGCGAGCTCAGCCCGCAGCTGGAGCGCCTCATCGACCTCATGGCCAACAGCGACTGCGAGGACAGCAGCTGCGCGGCGGCGGACGAGGGCTACGGAGGCCCGGAGGAGGAGGAGGAGGCCGAGGGCGGCCCCCGCGCCGTGCGCACCTTCGCCCAGGCCATGCGGCTCTGCGCGGCGCGCCTGACGGACCCCCGGGGCGCCCGGGCGCACTACCAGGCCGTGTGCCGCGCGCTCTTCGTGGAGACGCTGGAGCTGCAGGCCTTCCTGGCCAGGGTCCGCGAAGCCAAGGAGGTGCGGGCCGGGTGGGGCCGGCGCAGGCGGGGGCAGGGGCGGAGGGGGCAGAGTCCCAGGGGAGGGCGAGAGGCCGAGGAGGTGCCTCCGCGTGCGCG
>NW_012151186.1:232196-240249 GCF_000956105.1 Propithecus coquereli | reverse complement strand
TTGTGTTGCTCAGAGAGTTGCTGGCATTTTCTAGAGTGTTCCAGAGCAGCTTGGCAGGGGGCTCGGAGCAAAAGGCAGGGTAACCGGTTCTGTCTCAGCCTGGGAACCGTGTGCTAAAAGGCAGGTGCTTCTCCAGGGTGGGGGAGTTTGTGAGAGCAGAAGGCTGCCGCTGTGGTCCAACAGCTTCCCAAATTCTCAGCGTAGAACCGTCACCTAACAGCTCCTGTCATCCTTCGTGGGCCTTTGCCTGATCTTGGCACCCACCTCTTAGATACAGTGCACACCTGTGACTGTTTCTGGACTTGCTGGATAGCACCCAGCCATCGCCCCCCTTCACTCATCCACCCGGCATTGGAGGACCTAGCAGGGGCCGTGTTGTCCTGGGTCCCAGACACCGACCAGAGAAGTATCTGAAAGCAGAACCCCAGCTAGGATCATGTGTCGGGAGGCAGCCGTGGGTGCACCCAGTGGGCACGTGGCCTGCCCGCGCAGGCCTGTAACAGATCCGACGGGAGAGCGGAGCTTCCGCACCTGCGCTGCCACGTGTGGAGGACACGGTGCCTTACCGGGGTCCCTCGAACAGGCTACAGAAGGTGCCACACGGAGTTAGGCTCTAACCTGTCCTTGCCTGAGAGAAGCTGTCAGAGAAAGCAGACAGGACGCTGAGTGCTCTATGTGGTTCTGCGCCCAATGACTTGGTTTCCCCAGAGCTCTTTCTGAGCCCCGAAGCCTGGGCCAAAATGCTCACTGGTCCCTTTTTTAGCTGGTTGAGCGGAAGCCCCCGTGTCGAGGAGGCGTCACCTGGTCGGCAGGGCCCGAGGGCTCAGGCCCGTGTCTGGACTAACTGGAGCGTGTGGTCACAGATGCTACAGAAGCTTCGCGAGGACGAGCCCCAGGCGGAGAAGCCACAAGTCGAGCTCGACAGCCTGGGTCACACGGACTGGGTAAGACCCGGCTCCTGACGCGGGAGCAGACAGCCCAAGGGCGTGGAGGGCCCTGGAGCCCTGCCCGGGCCTGAGCGGGCTCTCCTCCTCCCGGGGCCAGGCCCGGCTGTGGGTCCAGCTCATGCGCGAGCTCCGCCACGGCGTGAAGCTCAAGAAGGTGCAGGAGCAGGAGTTCAACCCCCTCCCCACCGAGTTCCAGCTCACGCCCTTCGAGATGCTGATGCAGGACATCCGGGCCCGGAACTACAAGCTGCGCAAGGTCATGGTGAGTGGGCCGCCGCCGCCCTCCCCCGCGCTGGCCCAGGGTCCCTGTTGTTGTACCAGGTGCCGGCTGCAGAGGATGAGGAAGGCAGACACAGTTCACATGGCCCAGGACCAGGTCATGTCGGGGACAGTGTAACAAGGCAGGAAAAGGGGATGTAGAAGGTTCTGGAGGACCAGGGATGGCTCCCAGAGAAGGGGCCACAAGAGCCGAGGCAGCAGGATTTTTTATTTAACAAATACTCATGTAGCCTTTCCACGTGCTGGCGTCGTTCTTACGATAACCCTGGCAGGTGTGCGCCACCAAGCCCGGGTCCAGACGAACCTATACAGCAGGAGCTCAGAGCTGGGTTGGGAGGTGTCGGGCTGTGGGTGCTGCAGCCACCCGGAGCCCGGCCTGAGGATCTGCCGTGTGCGGGGAGGCAGCTGGGTCCCGGGACAGAGGCTGTGGGGGGGCAGGTGAGTGTGAGGACCCGGCTGTGGCCAGGCTGGGGGAGCCCCTCCGGGTCACCCTGGCACCAGCAGACAGCCCTGCGGGCTCCGTCCTCCCTGGCAGGTGGACGGGGACATCCCGCCCAGGGTGAAGAAGGACGCACACGAGCTCATCCTGGACTTCATCCGCTCTCGGCCGCCGCTGAAGCAGGTACCTGTGTCTCCTCCCTGGGCAGCCCGGGACCTCGGCTGTCCCGTGGCCGACCCAGGAGGCTCTGGGTGAGGCCGGCTTGGCCCCCTCTTGCCCGTGGCCGGGAGGTTGGCCCCGGCCCTGGCGTGGGCTGTGTGGCCCTGTGCCTGCTCCTCCAGGGAGAGGTGCACAGAGAGCCCCAGGGGGGGCGGCACTCCCTCCAGGTGGGCCTGGTTGGTCCCCCCTGCTCTATAGTGGGCCCGTGTAACCGCAGGTCTCAGAGAGACGGCTCCGCCCATTGCCGCAGAAGCAGCGGACTCTACACGAGAAGATCTTGGAAGAAATCAAGCAAGAGCGGAGGCTGCGCCCGGTGGGCGGCAAGGGCTGGGCCGCTCGTGGTGAGCCCGGGGGTGGGGGGAGAAGAGAGACCCCCAGCGGCCCTGGCCTGGGTTCCCCCACTTCCCCTGGTCAGGCTGCAGATCAGGAACTAGTGTTGTCCCTGCGACTTCCTGCATGTTGGAAGATGCAGGACATTTTAATCTTTGGCATGTAGGCTTGGGGGATTCTGCCAGCCTTGCACAGTCTTAACAAGAGGTGCATAAAGACAAAGGGATCTCTGCCCCATCTTCCGGGCTTTGACCGCACCTGCCACACGTTACAGTAGTTTGACAGATTTCACAGTCAGGAGGGAAATAAAATAAAAGCAAAGTTTTTTTAGGTGGGGGAAAAACAGGCATTTGTTCAAATGTCTGAGACCTAACCCTCCTTTAAAATGCCCTCTGGAGTCTTCCGTTCCAAAAAATACTGTTCATTTGAGACGGCGAACTCCACCCCTACTTCTGCTCTGCCACTGCGAGACGAGGCGGCTCTCTAGGCTGGAGTTCCTGGTGGGTTAGGGGCCTCAGTTTCCCCTTCTGTGCAGTGGGGGAATTAAGCCGTAGGTGCCCCTGAGGCCGTGAGCTCCTGCCCGGCGTCCTCACTGCCCCACGCTCGCTGGCCTGTGCCCCCAGGGTTTGGCTCCCTGCCCTGCATCCTGGATGCCTGCTCCGGAGAGGCCAAGTCCACCTCCTGCATCAACCTGTCTGTCTCAGACGCTGGGAGCGGCGTCCAGCGCCCGCGGCCCCGGGTGCTGCTGAAGGCGCCCACCTTGGCCGAGATGGAGGAGATGAACACGTCTGAGGTTAGAGCCCACTGAGCTTCCTGGACAGAGCCCAGGGAGGAGGAAGGGCGAGGAGGTGAGAGGGGGACAGCAGCAGAGTCAGCTGAGCGGGGCACCCCCTGCCCAGGGCTGCAGGCTGAGGCCTGTGGAGGCTGCAGCTAGTGTCCTGATGTGGCACCGCCAGCTGTGCCTGCCCCAGGGGTGGATGGCGGGGCTCAGGGAGCCTTCCCCACCCCGGCAGCGCAGGTGCCCGTGGGAGTGGAAGTGAGCCATCGTCTCAGGGCCGGGAAACCGAGCAGCCCCTTCCCAGCGAGACTCCCTGTCCGCCCTCCCTCCCCTGCGTGGCTCTCGCCTCTTCCCAGGGAGACAGGGCGGTGGCCCTGCTGGTGGCCATCTCAGTGGGCTCAGCCTCCATCCGACACTAGATCTGCCCAGCACTTTCTGGAAAGCCTTGGGGGAGAGTCTGGCTGTTCAGCCACTTGCCATGAACGGCCCAGAAGACGGCAGGCCGGGCAGGGAGTGGACGGAGGCCTCACGGCCCCCACGGGCCCCCCAGCGCCCCCGGGGCCTGTGTCTCCGTCATCGACGGGCAGGGCAGGGCTGGTCTGGTGTGTCCACAGGAAGAAGAGTCCCCGTGTGGGGAGGTGACGCTGAAGCGGGATCGCTCTTTCTCGGAGCACGACCTGGCCCAGCTTCGCAGTGAGGTGGCCTCTGGCCTGCAGCCGGCCTCCCAGCCCCCAGGAGGGACGGAGCCCCCGCGGCCCCGAGCGGGCAGTGTGCACGCGTGGAGGCCTGGCACCCAAGACCAAGGCAGGTGCTTCCTCTCACTCCCACCCTCCTCCTCCCTCAGGTCAGCTCAGTTGTGTCCTCCTGAGCGGGCAGCCCCCAGGGGCTTGGGGAACTGGCACCTGTGAAAGGGTATTGATGGTCTTTGCCCATCACCTTGGGCAGGTGTCCCCCTTTTTACTGAAAACTTTATATTTTTAGAGACAGGGTCTCACTCTGTCACCCAGGCTGGAGTGCTGTGGCGTCATCACAGCTCACTGCAGCCTCGAACTCCTGGGCTCAAGTGATCCTCCTGCCTCAGCCTCCCGAGTTACTGGGACTATAAGTGTGAGCCACCGTGCCTGGCTAATTTTTTTTAAAAATGTTTTGTAGAGATGGGGTCTCACTGTGTTGTCCAGGCTGGTCTTGAACTCCTGGCCTCAAGCAGTTCTTCTGCCTCAGCTTCCCGAGTTGCTGGAATTACAGGTGTGAGCCACTGTGCCCGGTAAAATCTTTCTCATTAAATAAGTAACCCATATTCATTATAAAACATTTGTTGGAAGACTTTTAAAAAATTTCCATGATTCTAATACCTAGAGATAATTATTAACATACTGGGATATAGAAAGAGGACAGCTAACTAGATGGTAGATTGACGACAGGTAGACAGAAATCGGGCTTTCTAGCCCTTTCTCTGTGAATGGAAACGTGTGTCCACAGCAAGCCGGGTGGGCTTGTGCCACACTCACCACTGGGAACCTGATGTGACCCCAGGTCACCTGCAGCAGCTTTCTGATCCCGCCTGGTACTCACCACTCACTTCGCAGTGCTAAGAGGGCCAGGTCAGGCTCACTCCAGACCTCGCTCTTGCCCCAGGTCTTCCCCTGCCCAGCTGTCCCCGGGACTCAGGAGGGAGCTCCGCCCTGCCCCGGGTCTCCAGTGGGAGGTGCCTGGTGCCTAGCGAGGTCTTGCCTGCTGCATCTGCAGTTTGCATGGCCGGTGCTGCCAGGACCATGGGACCCCTGACGTCCGTGCATTTGTGGGGCTCAGATGCAGCACCCCTGGTGAAGGTCCCAACGTGGCAACATGCTTTCCACCTGACCCTTCGCCGGGCTGCCCCCTGCTGCCCCCAGGAAACCCCCCCACCGTCTCCATCATTCCCTCGGCACAGCCTCCCCCACCAGAACCCCTGCCGGGTCGTCCTGACGGGGCCTCTGCTCTGCCTCCAGGTTCCTGTCCTGGGAGTGTCCAGTCCCGGCCGGACCCCAGCTGCTCCCTGCCCAGCAACCTGGGCTCCACAGAGGACAGACCAGAGACTTCCGTGGCCCCAGAAGCCAAACACCTGTGGCTGGTGAGGGGTGCGCTGTTGGTGGGGTGGCTTGGGGGCCTCTTGAGCGTCCCCTCTCCCTGCCACCAGACGAGACAGCAGCTGGGTGTCCAGAAGTGGTGGGGGCTCCGTCCTGTGGGTGTGGCTGGATCTGACCTTGGTCTGGGGGCAGGAGGCTGCGCCCCTGTCTGGGAGGTGGCTCTTTGCTGCTGCCTGCTGGGCACGTTGGCACAGTGGCCCCGAAGCCAGGGAACCGCCTTGCAGGGGGTGTGTGGCACCTGAGTTCCGCGTGTGGTCCCCGTGGGGTTAAGGCAGGTGGAAAACCTGCGCACCCTGTGCCTAAAGGAGGGCTTCAGTGGGTCGAGACCTCGGCTCTGGTGTGACTCTGCCCGTGTGGCTTGAGCGCTGGGGACCCCGGCTCCGCCAGCTGTGACTTCTGTCTGACTCGTGATTGTGGCGAGCTGGCACTTGCTGACAGGTGAGGTCCCCACGTGGACCCGAGTTTCGGCGTACGACTCTGTGAAATGAGATAACAGGCGCATACGGCCACAGCGCAGCCTCCGGTGTGGGGTGTCGACAGTGTGGCCGCTGCCCCCTGTGAGGCTTCGCCAAGAGGCTCAGGAGGAGAACAGATGTTAAAATGCTTTCAACAGTGTAAGTGTCACATAAAAGTAAGGCAGCGTTAACATTCCCCAGACGAAAGGTAATGCCCCTGTCGGTTCTGGATTCGTTATCTTTGCTGCGTAAGTTTCTGGGGTACGGATCCAGAGGCGGCTGAGCTCGGGATTCTCGTGAGGCTGCCGTGAGGACGGCAGCAGGGGCTGCATTCTCAGCCGATGGCGCGACTGGGGCCGGCGAGTCTGCTGTGGGGAGGTGGGGGCGGGAGGCTGAGTCTGTGGCTGTGTGCCCTCTTCATCGGCTTATCGAGTCCTTACGGCCCCGGCACACCCCACCCCACCCCGTGCCACGCACGTGGTTCGCGAGACGGAGTGTCTCATAACCGAGTCTCAGAAGTGACACGTTGTCACTGTTCATGGAGTCACAAAGTCCAGCCCACTCTGTAGGGGAGGAGGGGAATCCAGGCCCACTTCTTGGTCAAGGAATCCGGGGACGTGGTTTAAAATGACCACAAGTCACGTAAGTGGCTTTTCAGCTCTGAGATCTCAGAAGTGCTTTCTGAAAGCTCCAGCTGTGGCACATCAGAGACCCCAGGGACCCCCGAGCACACCCCACAGCCTTGTCTGAGGAGCGGCTGCTGGTCTGTCTCACCCCAGCACCAGATCGCCTGCCCACAGCGTTAGCGTAACGTCTGCGAAGTGTGGAGGGGACTGTTCAAATACATACGGCACTATCAGGCAGCTGACAACAGAAACCCGAAGCCAGAAGCCCTGATGCCTCAGGTCAGAGTGGAGAATGCGGGGGTCCCAGCTTCTCCCCTAGTTCCAGAAAGTAGCGTGTGTTCTACGGGATCACCACTGCAAATCCGAAGCAAGAGACACCTCCCACCTGCTCCCACCTGCTCAGTTCTAATAGCCGACATTTGCAGCCCTGTGTGCCAGGCACTGTGTCAAGGACTTCACATGCATTTTCTCAGTGGAGCTGAAACCATTTCACAGGAGAAAACTGAGGCTTGGAGAGGTCAGACGTCTAGTTCTAGGCTGAGCTCTAGGAGGCAAAAACAGGACCCGGTTGACATAAAATGGCCCCAGGAGCAGGTGGTCAGGACAGAGACGTGCTGAGTGCAGACGACAGATGCAGGGCCGCGTGTCGGGGGTCACAGGGCCTCCTGGGGGGAGGGCTCCGGCTGGTTTGGATCAGCGACGGTGCGTGTCTGCAGGCGGGGGCACCTTGGACAAGCATGGGGAGCAGGAGGAGTGTGGTCGCCAGGGCTGGGGGCCGGCTGGATGGGCTGGCAGGTCGTGGGGGCCTCGCCTCTGCGACAGGGCCTGGCCAAAGGAGAGCTGGGCTCCCGCCCGGCCCCCAGGACCGGGTGGCTGGAGCATACCTGGGTGGCTGGAGCATACGTGTCTTAGGGAGCGGCCAGGCTTGTCCAGACCGAGGCCAGGAAGACAGGGGGTCCCCAGGGAAGGAGAAGCACTTTGGAGAGAATCCCGCTCGGACGGCCTGACCCTGAGGTCCAGTGGGCACCCTTGACCCTGCCCCCAGGAGTTCAGCCACCCCGTGGAGAGCCTGGCCCTGACCGTGGAGGAGGTGATGGACGTGCGTCGTGTGCTGGTCAAGGCCGAGATGGAGAAGTTCCTCCAGAACAAGGAGCTCTTCAGCAGTCTGAGGAAAGGGAAGGTGAGGTGGCCGGGGCCCTGGGCTGGTCAGGAGGCCTGAGGGGGCTGGGACAGGGCCGGACCAGTGAGCTCTGGATGCAGCTGGGCTCTAACCAGGCCTTTCTGTACAGATTTGCTGCTGCTGCTGGGCCAGGTTCCCGCTGTTCTCGTGGCCACCTACCTGTCTCTTCTGCAAACGGTGAGCCTTCCGTGGGCGCTTTGGCTGTGAATCCACAAGGGAAAGAGGAGGTAGGAGGCCCCTTGGCCAGTGCTGACCAGCTTCTTGTGATTATGGGAATGTTCTGGTAGGTACCATGGCTTTCAAATCCTCAAGGTTAGTGTGACTTAGGAAGGTCTTGCCTCACTAGCATGGAGTAAGTAGCCCCAGCGGAGCCCTGCTCCGGGCCTGTCCGAAAGATCATAGAAGCAAGATCTGAAAGGACCAGACTGTTCCCAAGTATCTCCACTGCTTCCCAGAACGAAGGTCAAGGACAGAAATAAAGAAAATATACAGAACCCAGCAAGATAATATGTCTGGCATCTGATCAGATGTGACCAGGCATGCAAAAAACAAAATAAGAAAAAATCAATAACAACATATTGTGGAATTTATAACATATGTATAAGCAAAATGTATTACAACGATAGCATTAAGCCCAGGGAGAGGGGAAATTGGAAGTATACTATTATAAGGTC
>NW_012151186.1:230004-231709 GCF_000956105.1 Propithecus coquereli | reverse complement strand
GACTTCACCACGGTGTGATTCATCCATGCATCAAAAAAACCACTTGTACCCCCTAAATCTATTGGGGAAAAAAACCCAAAACGGAATTACAGCTCCTAAGCCAATCATAAAAAATACTCAGCCCAAAAGAAGGCGGAAAAAGAAGAAAAGGGGAACAAAGAACAAACGGGTCAAAAAGAGAACAGGTAGCCAGATGACGGACTCGAACACGGCTCTGTCAGTCATCACAGTAACCGTGAATCGTCTGAGCACCCCAGTTAAGAAACAGAGTTTCCCAGAGTCAGCTACCTGCCACCTATAAGACATGTACTTTAAACATAAAGGCACAGACGGTCAGAAGTAGAAGGATGACAAGAGATACACCACACTAACACTAGGACGCTGGGGTCGGTACATCCGAATCAAAGAGATTTCAGAGCAGAAAATATTACCAGAGCTAAGGCAGTGCACTTACCATAACAAAGGGAGGAACTAGCCGTCCTAAACATTTACATACCTAGTAACAGAGATTCGAAATACATGAAGCAAAAATGACAGAACTATAGAACTACAAGGCAAAATAGTTAAATCCACAATTATAATTATTAATAGATATTTCAATACTTTTCTATCGATAGTTGATAAAACAGTAAACAGGAAGTTAAAAACTAAGGATACAGAAGATCTGAACAATGCTATCAGCTAACTGGGTCGAATTGACGTTTATGGACTCCACACAATGGAATATATATTCTTGTCAAGCGCACATGGAACATTTACCAAGACAGACCATATTCTGGGTCGCGAAGCAAGTCTCAATAAATTTAAAAGGATTCGAGTCATACACAGTATGTTCCCTAAACAAAATGAAATCAAATTAAATTAACCCAGAGGTTTGTTGATAGAAAATTAACGATAGGATATCCATGCAAGAGAATATAGTCCTTTGAGAAAACTAGTTTGGACAATTTGTACTAATGTGGAGAAGAGCCCCTGACATATCCTTACAGAATAGTATGCAAAACACCTCATTTTATTTGTGAAATTTTGTGGACTGTTAATACAAGCTTAGAAAAGTCTGGAAGATTGAAACTTTATTACTAGCAGAGGTGGTGGTCTGGCTGATGAGCTGTCTAAATTGTAATTCTCCCTAATGTTTGAATTTTTACAAGAAGATATTTACTTTTCAAATCAGGTATAGCAATAAAAAAATATTAATCACTGCTTAAACCTGAGCATCTTGGTCGAGCCCCCTCTGGCTTAGACGGTTCCTTGGTGGCGAGAAGCGTGAGGCAGGAGAAAGCTCTGGCCAGATGTTCCCGAGAGAACGCTGAGGGGCACCAGTGCTGTGGGTGGACAGCCACATACAGAGAAAAGCAGGGTTTGGAGAAAAATGAAAGTCAAGTGTTGAAGGAAGCAGGGACCCAGCAGAAGGCAAGGACGGTCTGACCCCGGACAGGGCCGGGCCGTGGGGGTGGGACGTGGCGGCCGCAGGGGGGTGGGACGTGGCGCCGGCACGCAGCCGACCCTGCCTTCCCTTCCTTCCCTTCCAGAGCCGTCTGCACTTCCTGTAGCGTGAAGGTAAGCACCGTTTGGGATCTTTGGGGTGTGACTGAGGTAGGACAGGACTCCGCTGTCTTCCACTGGATGTTGGTGGTCCCGTCCTCACTGGAGCCTCATCCAGCTCCTTCCTCCAGGCCAAATCCATGCCTGCGCCTTTCCAGAC
>NW_012151186.1:221671-229429 GCF_000956105.1 Propithecus coquereli | reverse complement strand
TTTACCACCGCTACTTTAGAACTCTTATTTCATATCCTAACATTGGCAATGGAAAAACTTCCACCTCATCAATGTTTTTTTTTTTTCTTTGAGACGGAGTCTCGCTCTGTCGCTTGGGCTAGAGTGCCGTGGAGTCATTGTAGCTCACGGCAACCTCAAACTCCTGGACTCGAGTGATCCTCCTGCCTCAGCCTCCTGAGTAGCTGGGACTACAGGCACACGCCACCACGCCCAGCAAACTTTAGTTTTTTGTAGAGATGAGTTCTCATCATGTTACTCAGGCTGGTCTAGATCTCCTGGCCTCAAGCAATCCTGCCCCCTCAGCCTCCCAAAGTACTGGGACTACAGGCATGAGCCAGCGAGCCCAGCTCAATGTTAAATATGGATCATGTGCCGGGCACAGTGCTAGAGCCTATGGCATAAAAAGGCATAGTTCCCACCCGCTAAGAAGTCCCTGTCTAGATGAGCAGAAAACGAGGTGGGGTGTGTGTGACAGGAAGACACACACCGCGTCTTCAGACAAAGCGCACGGAGGAGACACGGCAGGGAGCGCAGGGACAGCTCTGGCTGCCCTGTGGCCCCCAGGGCAGGGCAGGGCATGTCCTTAGCTGTCCCCGTGGGGTGCCTGGACCACACCTCCCTCTGTGCTGCAGATGAAAATGCCATCTAAGAAGTTTGCACACATCCCTGTCTACACGCTGGGCTTTGAGAGTCCTCGGACGACATCGACCGCCAAAACCACGCCAGCCCAGAGAAGAGACGTGTTCCAGTGCGTGCTCTGCCTTGTTGCGGTGTTGCTGGGTGGTCAGGCGTTAACGTAACTTGGGAGCTGGGGTGCAGGGGGGCTGGCTTTGTTTGCCGGGACACCCCCAGGAAAAAGGGGATCGGAGGCAGCTGTTTGAGACGCAGGTCACCGTGGAGGGTTCTGGGAGGCTGAGCAGGGTGAGGTGGAATTTGGACGTGGTGGTCAGGGAAGACTGCCGGGACGCACTTTGCCAGCCGTGCTCGCTGCAGAAACCCGCGAGGATGCCTGTGGCAGAGGGAGGGTGACGGACAGGGAGGCGTGGGGCTGGCTGTGGGCGTGGAGGACTGGGTGGATTTGGGGTTCCAGAGGGGCAGGGGTAGGGGGGATCTTGCACCCTGGCGAGTTCTTCTCCCGATGGTCCTCCCCTCCATCCCAGGTCCCTGCAGGGGCCGCAGTGGCGAAGCGTGGAGGAGGAGTTCCCCCACATCTACACGCACGGCTGTGTCCTGAGGGACGTCTGCAGCGACTGCACCAGCTTTGTGGCCGACGTGGTGTGCTCCAGCCGCAAGAGCGTGGACGTCCTCAACACTACACCGCGACGCGGCCGCCAGACCCAGTCCCTCTACATCCCTAACACCAGGACTCTTGACTTCAAGTGAAGGCCCGCGGTGGCCAGGCCCCAGGGAGGAGCCAGGCTGAGACGCTGGGGCCCTGCTGCCGCCGCCCTCCTAAGCTGTGCATGTACATATATACATATATAGATACATTTATATAATGCACACAGCTTATATATTTATATACATTGTTTCCGGCCCCAGAGTTCACCCGTTCAGGCTCACTGCAGGACCCTCCTTCCGGAAGGCCATTTCCTCTCAGGACTCCTGGGCGGGGGGCAGGGGAGGGAGCAGGAATGGTTTTTCCTACAGAGTGGGGAGAACAGAAGGTTCTGGATCCTGGGTCTCCTGGCACGGACTCCCCTCCCGCGTTCCAGCTCTCTTCTCCATCGCAGGAATGAAAACATGGCAGCTTCCCCTCCCTGGGTTGACGTCTCGGTGGTGACAGCACCTTGCGCCCAGGTGGACCAGGCTCCCTGATACCCCTGCCCTCCCTTTGGCCAACCAGGCAGCAGAGGCACCTGGGAAGACCCTGAGTGGGCAGGATTCTCTGGAGGCATCCTCTGCTTCCATCTGGAAGGCTTGGGGTCCACACCCCAGCCACCCTGCAGCTCTGGGCCCTCCCACACCTGGTGCTGGCCTTCTCGTGAGTCACTGCCCCAGGCGTCCCTGGTGACACTGGGTGGTCCCATACAGGGAGGAGCAGCTCCTTGAATCTGTACACATGGCCACTCTTGGCCTAATAAAGGTCGTCTCCGTCTTCTGTCTGGGTGTGCACTGAGTCGTCACCCAGCTATGGCAGTAGGCACGCTGGCCCAGGGCTGAAGGTGGGCTCTGAGGAGCCACCTGCCCCTGAGGACCAGGAACGGCCTGCTCAGCTCAGCACAGTTGGGGGCCCAAGCCCACTCCCAGCCACTCCCCCCGCTGGCTCCCTACCAACTCAATGGGCCTGGCCGTCTTGGGCTGCATGTGACACAGCTTGGGCCACACCTGCTGGCCTAGGGGACCCTTTGGTCTCGTTCCCAGATCCCTATTCTGTTCTCCAGGGAGGTGACTCACCTGGGTTCACAGGGGTGAGAGGTGCAATCTCAGCACCTCAGGCCTGTGCTCACCACTCTGCCTGCTCACAAGCATCAGGAGGTGGGTGCTGTCATCATCCTGCCTTAAGATGAGGAAGCTGACGCTCGACAAGGTGAAAGACTTTGACCAAAGACACACAGCTCACCCAGGAACACCTGGGACCTCAATGCAGGCCTTTTCATTCCAGGCTCCAACACCTGCCACGGGGCCCTGCAGGGACAGGACTTGTAACAGATGGGCCTACTGGAGAGAACTATCAGCTGGGGGCCAGGAAATCCACATACACAAAATTAGAGCAGCCAATAAAAACAGCCACCTCCCAGCACTTGTCTGAGCACTTTACAGACTCCCTGTCTGTGTATTTTTATTTCTTTTTAAAAATAAAACAGGCACAGAGAGGGTCAGGTATTGCCTCTGGTCACACAGCCAGCAATAAGAAAGCTAACGTTTGTGCAGCATTCTCTTGGGCAGACGCTCCTGGGAGGTAAGTACTATCGTCATTACTCTGATTCTACACTTGATGCTGGTGCTCCCAGTCATGGGGAGACTGGGTTCTAACCACATGGAAACAAAGAGCAAGCACATCCCGGGAACAGGTGGCCTGAGCTCAGAGGGACAGTGTCTCTGGGACTGCCCAACCCTGGGCAGAGGTGCTTCCTGAGTCTGGCTGCAGCAAAGTCAAGAGGGAGAGCTGCTGGCATTTGTCCCTCCCTGGTGCTGCGCTCAGGGCTGCTGGACCTACCTCTCTCCCCAACCCCAGGTATGGAGGGCCGTGCAATCAGCCCACTAAACCAAGCCCTGCCTCAGCTACTTTAGATCTTCATGAGTGGAGATCACTTACTCTAAAATGTTCCTTGCTGAGGAACAGGCCTTCAGCGGTACGGGGAGAAACTCCTGTTCCGAGTTGCCTGTTCAGGGAAGATATTCAGGATGGGTCTGCTGTATCCCTCACGGTGTACACGACCTCTGTCTCGTAGAGGCAGTTGCAAGCTGAGATCCCCTCAAGTTTCCATGCACAGGCCAGGCAAGAGGTCTGCATAAATTGGTCATACCACTTGACCAAGGGTGACAGAAAAACCACTAGGCTGGACCTGAACAGTCAGACACAAGGGTGGTGTCCTGAGCATACTCTTTAGTTGCTGGATTGGGGGAGGGACCGAGGGAACTGTGTGGGAGAGGCTGGGGCAGATGAAGGGCTTGAGGGAGCTGCCATGTGCCAGCCACTGGGAAGTGTTCCTAGACCCTAGTGACTGGTACAGCACAGCGGACAGACCAGCCATGCCCAGAGTCAAGTAACAGTCGGATTCAGACTCCTGGGGGAGGCAGGATGGGTGTGGAAGCTCAGGGACCAGCGCAGGCCGGCAGCAGAGATGGAGGGTGATGTGATCCCAGAGGCCACGACCCACCCTTCTCTGTCCTTGCAGCAGTCTTCCTCCTTGGACTCTGTACGCATAGACCCAAATGCAAACCAGGTTCTCTCTGGGTCGGCTGCTTTTTCTGAGTCCCCTATAAAAGGGCAGGATGAGGTAAGAACTTAGTACAGGACCTGGCCTGGCCCCAACGTGGGGACCACCCCCCCACTCAAGGCTGCCCTCTCCTCTCTGCTGTCACGTGAGGAGGGCACCTTGCCCAACGCCAGTTCATCTTGATCTTGCACTTGGACCCCTGCCGGTTCTCAATCCTGGCTGAAGAGCTTTTAAAAAACATCCTTGCTGGACCCCACCTCGGAATCTCTGGGGGCGGGCCTTGTACCTTTACTGTAAAAATCGCCCTAGGACGTGGATGGCCAGCAAGGGTGGAGGGCTTTGACCTTAGGCTGCTGATTCCAGTGCCCAGACTACCACGAAGGCAAACTCCCAGGACACGGCCCGAAGGTCCGCTTGGGGGGCCCCGGGGGAGGAGGGTGTCCAGGAATCCCACCCTGGGACTCCTCGGTTTGGACGTGCTCGCGTCCTACAGCTCGCCTGCCGCAGAGGCGGAGGTACCGAGCCGGGCCCCGCACGCCGGCGCCGCAGGGATGCAGAGCGCTCCGCCCCCGCCGCAGCTCGTCCCCCGCGCGTCCCTCCCACGCGCGCTCCGCCCCCGCCCGCCTTCCGTTCCGCTCCCGGTGAAGACCCGGAGAAGCGCCACACACTGGTGCTGGCAGGGCCCGCCGCACAGAGACGCCCAACTCTCGCGAGAACTCGTCCGGACGCGCCCGAACCTTCTTTGACGCCGTGGATGACCAGAGGAAGTTCCGGAGAGCCGCAGCGCGCAGGCGCGAAACGCCAGCCTCGCGCCAGCGCGCCGTAAGTGCGCAGGCGCGCCCGCCGCTCTCTTTTCTGCTCTTCCTTCTCCCTCTTTCCAGACGTCAGCGGCCGTTGGGTCCTATGTCGCGCCGGGCCCTCCGGAGGCTGAGGGGGGAACAGCGCGGCCAGGAGCCCCTCGGGCCCGGCGCTCTGCAGTTTGACCTCCGTGATGACGATGACGCGGAAGAAGAAGGGCCAAAACGGGGGTCTGGTGGCGGACGCCCCGGGTGCGCAGGAAAGGAGGGCGTCCGCGTCAACAACCGGTTCGAACTGGTGAGGAACCGGGGGCCGCGGGTTGGAGGGGGGTGCGAGGTGGGTCTGCGCGGGGTGGGCCGTGACGTCATGGGCTGGCGGGGGGCGAGAGTCGAGTCTGGACTCCGGCGGAGTGGGCGGGGCCTGATGTCAGATGGGGCGGGGCGACGCGGGTCTGGGCTGCAGCGGGAGGGGCGGGGCGACGGAAATGGGCGGGGCCCAGTAAGGCTTGGATGTGGGGAGGGCGGGGCCCAGTGATGGGCGGGGCTGATTTGGGGCGGGGCTCTGGCAGAGTGGGCGGGTCCCCACGTCTCTGGGTCCGGAGGGGTCTTCCTTTGGTTCTAAGCTGGAGCATCTTGTAAGACAGGCACTTGCGGGTCCTCAGCACCCATGCTAGTTTGATCCTCCAGCATCCCTGCTTAGCCTAGGACCGCGCCTTGCTCCTCACAGCACCCACTGCAGGTGTCTGCACGGAGAATAACGCAGTAAATGCCATTCTGGGTCCTGTGATGTTTTCTCCTTGTCACTGTCCTTAGTCTGCAACTTTTCACCTGTGTGAATTATCTGATTCTGGTTTCTCCGACCTCCCCGTGCGAGCAGGTGACACATCTGTTCTGCTCACCTTGTATCCCAGCACAGCGTGATGAGTCGGGCCAAAGGGATTCCTGCTCGGGCCCTGCTGCCTGCACGCGCCCTCCTGATTTCTGATGGGATGTTCATCTCCCCCACTCAGACCTCGTCCCTCTCTCCCCTTTGCTGTCTCCCAGACATCTCAAACTCCATGTGTCCCGACGCTAGCTAACCTTACTGTCTCTGTTGGGAGCCTCTGCATCGTTCCTGTGGCCAGGGCCAGCCGCCTGGAGGGCATCCTGGTCTCTCGCACACCCCGCGTGCAGAGCAGACCGTAGGGAAGCCCTGCAGTGGCGCTCCAGGTACATGGGGAGTGTGACTGTCCCTCACACTCCGCCTCTGCTCTCGTTCCCACACAGTCTGTTCCGAACACACGTTGATCGCAGCCTCCCTTCCCCAGCTTGCCCAGTCTGCCCGGCAGCCCTCCCGTCCCGTCCTTCCTGACCTTGCTCGCGCTGCTCCAGCCGCACTGACCGGCCTGTGCCCCCTCTGCCTGGGTGCCCTTTGTTCAGGTGCCACCTCACAGCCCTGCCTTCCCTGTCCACCTGATGTAAATCAAAGTCACCTCGACCCTCCATCTCCTTTATTCTGGTCTTTTTTCCTGGTAATTAGCACCAAACATACTGTGTGAACTACGTATTTATTCTTTTCACTTTGTATTGCTTCTCTCCCACTGCTGGAACGCGAGCTTCATGAAAACAGGCACCTTACTGTTCACCGATGTGGCCCCACCAGCCAGAGCAGTGTCTGGCACCCGCACTTCTACACCCAGTGACTTCCTGGGTCCGTGCTGCCTTCAGGGAGACCACCGGTTACTACCTGTGGTCAGAGTGTGTGTCTGTGGACTGTGGAGTCAGAAAGACCTAGGTTTGAATCCCAGCGCTCCCTCTTCGTAGTTGCGAGAACTTGGATAAGATCTGCAAGATAAGCTTTGGTTTCCGTATTTCTGGGGGAGGTTATTACTTGCGGGGTTGTCGTGATGCTACTGATGTGTGTAATGTTTAGCACAGACTAGGCACATAGTTAGCACTCAACAAATGTTGATATTATATAATGTTGAAAAAAAGTGAAGGGAACAAAAGAACTTCACTAGGAACAAGCCCCCAAAGTGGTTCGGGGTCCGAGGTGCTCTCCTGGGAGGGCCGCGGAGCACAGACTGGCTGCTGCCGTCATCTTGAGCTACTTCATAGCCGAGACTGTCGTTCTTGTTGCTGGACTTCGGGGGAGTTTCTTTGGCTTTAGATTAGAACCATGTTTCCCATTTCAGTCAGAGTGCGTTTTAGTAATCAACTTTATTGAAATATAATTTATACATAATGAAATACACCCTTTTCAAGTGTATGGTTTGAGTTTGGACAAGTGTATACAGCAATGTAACTACCCCCCGAGTGGTAAAGGTTTTCCATCCCTGTTTCTACTCTGCGACTCAGTCCTGGGCAGCCACTGAGCCACTGGTCTGCTTTTTATCCCTGTATATTAGTTGTGCCTGTTCTAGAATTTCATACACATGGAATCACACAAGAATGTGCTCCTTTGTGTCTGGCCTCTTGCTAGTGTATGCTTTTGATACTTACTCGTGGTATAGGTGTTCGTGGCTTGTTCCTTTTCATTGCTGAGTAGTAGTATATCGTATGGACATACCGCAGTTTTTCTGTCTGTTCACGTTTAGGTGGATATCTGGGTTGTTTTCCAGTTTGGAGCTATTATGAACAAAGCTATGTGACCATTTGTCTGCAAGTCTTTTGTGGACATGTGTTTTCATTTCGCTTGGTTGAATACCTAGGAGTAGAACTGCTGGATCATAGAGCAGGTATATTTTAACTTGATAAGAGATTGCCGGACAGTTCGAGGTGGTTGTAGCATTTTGCGCCCCATCAGCAGTGTGTGAGTGTTCAGTTGCTCTGGGTCCTTGCCATTAGTTGGGGGTGTCAGTTTTTTTACAGTCATTCTTTAGATGTGTAGAGGCAAATGGTTTTAATTTGCATTTCCGTGAAGAAGTTGAACATCTTTTCATGTACTTATTAGCCATTTGTTTATCTTTTGTGAAGTCTCTGTTCACATTTTTTTGCCCGTTTTCTGTGGGATTGTTTGTCTTTTCTTTTTTTTTTTTAAGAGCCAGGGATCTCTCTATGATACCCAGGCTAGTCTC
>NW_012151186.1:220670-221208 GCF_000956105.1 Propithecus coquereli | reverse complement strand
GAACTCCTGAGCTCAAACAATCCACCCGCCTCGGCCTCCCAGAGAGCTAGGATTACAGGCGTGAGCCACCACGCCCGGCCGGGTTCTGTATATATTTTGAATACATGTCTTGTGTCAAATATACATATTGTGAGTATTTTCTCCCAGTAGCTATTCCACGTAAAAGTAGCTTATTAACTCATCGAGGTTACGGTGAGCTATGATCTGGCCACTACACTCCAGCTTGGACAACAGAGCAAGACCCTCTCTCCCAAAACAAAAACCAAAAAGTTGTCAACTAAGGTAACGCTTTAATCGCTGCACATCATGGTGATTTTAATATATTAGAAGAATAAGATGAACAATTCAAGTCAGGTGTGGTGGCTCACGCCTGTAATCCTAGCACTCTGTGAGGCTGAGGTGGGTGGATTGTTTGAGCTCAGGAGTTCGAGACCAGCCAGAGGAAGAGCGAGACCCCATCTCTACTAAAAATAGAAAAATTAGGCCGGGCGCGGTGGCTCACGCCTATAATCCTAGCACTCTGGGAGGCCGAGGCGGG
>NW_012151186.1:218385-219795 GCF_000956105.1 Propithecus coquereli | reverse complement strand
GCAAAAAAAAAAAAAAATTGTAAAATAGAACTTCTTAGTATGTTTAGGGTAAGGACCACTTTGACATCTAATAAAAACCACATAAACATATTTAAAAATCATCACAGCTTATCCTATTGAAAAATTTTTCCTCTGAGTGAGGAAGATGAATCTTTTACAAAGAATTATGTGTGCATTATGTGTGTTTTAATGAATAGTATTAATATAATTGCTATTCCCAACAATAATTGAAATAAACTTAAATCGTGTGATTAAACGAAAAAAAAACCAAACTTCTTCTGAAACATTTCAGTGATCAGGCTATTGTTTGCCTGGAATAAGGACTTGGAACTGTGCAGTGGTATTTGACTTGCCAACACTGTGTCATTTTTATCTTCATCTTTTTTTTTTAAACAGAGTCTCACTTTGTCACCCAGGCTAGAGTACAGTGTTGTCATCATAGCTCACAGCACCCTCAAACTCCTGGGCTCAAGCAGTCCTCCTGCCTCAGCCTCCCAAGTGGCTGGGACTACAGGCATGTGCCACCCCATCCAGCTAATTTTTCTATTTTTTTGGTAAGAGACAAGGTCTTGCTCTTGTTCAGGCTGGTCTTGAACTGAGCTCAAGCAATCCTCCTGCCTCGGCCTCCCAGAGTGCTGGGATTACAGGCACGAGCCAGTCGGCCCATCTCTTTATCTTTGATAGCCAGTCGATGTTGATCCTTTGTTTTGGTGGCAGCTAGAGCAAAAAATCCTGATTCACATTCACAAAAGCATTTTTTTTTTTTGGTGCTCTACAAGGCTGTTGTTGAACAAAAGCATTTAATAACAGGTGGTATTAGAACTCCTATGACTGTTTTATTAGTGAAGGGTAAGTTTGGTCTAGAGTATCATAATTTTCTAAGATTCTTCAGGTTAAAATCATGTCGCACCATTTCATTTTCTTCAAGCCTGTGGAGTCGCCTTTAGCAAGGTTGGCATTGTTAATGCTGCTGTGAGCAAGGAAAGAATTATGGATCCATATTGCAGTCATGAGGCTGGATTACTTGGACAGAGAAAAGAAATGTCTGCAGTGTTTCTAGATGTCAGCTCGTCGCTGCCTGCAGACGAACAGATGAGGCTTTGTCGTCCTCGACTGCCATTTGCAGAAGCACTTCCTCCAGCAATGTGGTAATGCAGAGTTCTAGTGGCTTTCTTCTCCCAATGAGAAAATATAAGTTTTTTCATTTCTTTTTGTTAGCAGCATCCTTATTGATGACTGTGGGGCTTTGAATGAAGTCTTAGTCTTACAGAGTCAAAAACAATCTACATAAATCAAGCAGCAAGTAAGTAAAAACAATAGTAAGATTTCCTCTTCTAGTTATGGCAGAATAACTGGTACCAGAATAGCCCTTTTGCCATGAGCATCTATAAAACCGGGCAACGTATGTGA
>NW_012151186.1:214067-216630 GCF_000956105.1 Propithecus coquereli | reverse complement strand
AGAAATGGGGTCTTGCTGTGTTGCTCAGGCTGGTCTGGAATACCTGTCCTCCCACCTTGGCCTCCCAAAGTGCTAGGATTACAGGTGTGAGCCACCACACCCAGCCTAAAAAAAAATTTTTTTTTAATCTTTCATTCTGTATTCATGAAAATATTTTTCAAAAATAGACATGAAATAGACATTTTCATATGGATAAAAGCTGAGAAAATGCATCGCCAGAAGGCCAACACTAAAAGAAGTGTTAAAGGAAATTCTTCAGGCTGCAGGAAAAGAATGCCAGATGGAAACATGAATTTATGGGAAGATATGAAGAGTGCCAGAAAGAGAATTAGGGTAAATATACAAGGGGTTTCCTAGTTTTTAATTTCTTTAAAGAATAATTGACTGTTTAAAGCAAAAATAATCGTGTGTCGTAGGGTTTAAAACACAAAAGTCAACCATGTGACTGTAGTTCTGAGGAGGGAAAAGAAAATGGAAGCAGTGTCGTAAGTTTCTTATGTTTATGTGAAGTAATATGATGCTTCAGTGTAGACTATGTTGAATAAAAGAAGCTTAATGTCAACCCTAAAGCAGTCATTGACAGTATAAAGCGAGTATAGTTAATAAGCCAACAGAGGAGATAAAACGGAATATGAAGAAGTTATCCGGAAGAGCAGGAACGAGCCGGGTGGTAGATGCAAACCTGCTAAGTCAGTGGACGTCACGTATAAATTGAGAAACGTTACAATTTACAGCAAGAGTGTGTTTGGATAAGAAAGTAAGATCCAGCTATATGTTGTTTACAAGAGGTAAATATACCATGCAAATACTAATCATAAGAACACTATAGTGGGGGCCAGGTGCCGTGGCCCACGCCTGTAATCCCAGCGCTTTGGGAGGCCAGGAGTTCAAGACCAGCCTGGGCAACATAGACCCCATCTGTACAGAAAAAATTCTTTTAATTAGCCATCTGTAATCCTAACTATTCAGGAGGCTGAGGTAGGAGGATCACTTGAACCTAAGAGGTCGAGGCTGCAGTGAGCTATGATCAGGCCACTGTACTTCAGCCTGGGTGACAAAGTGAGACCGTGTTTTTCTAAATTGAAAAAAAACCAAAAAATCTATGTAATTCACCACATTTACAGAATAAACAAGAAAAGCCATATGATTATCCCAATAGATACAGATGCTTTTGATGAAATTCAGTGCCCATTCATAATTTTTTTAAAAAATCAGGAAACTAGGTATAGAAGGGAACTTTCCCAACTTGATGAAAGATATCTGTGAAAACCTGGAGCTGACATTCACACATAATCATGGAAAACTCAGTGCTTTCCCTTAGGATAAGGGACATGGCTGACCACTCAAAAAGTTTCTGACTACACAGATAGGAATATAGTCATCACAGAAAATCTTAAAGAATGTACAAGAAAAAATCATTAATTGGTGACTCTAGCAAGGTTGGAAGATGCAAGATCAGTGTGTGAAAATTGTATTTCTATGTACTAGCAATAGGTAGTTGAAATATGAACTCTAAAAATTTCATTTTACAATAGCATCAAAACATAATACTTTGGGATAAATTTTATGAAAGATGTACAAGATGTCTATACTGAAAGTATAAAACATTGCTCTAAGAAATTAAAGAAAATCTGAATAAGTGGGGAGATATACCATGTTTATGGATTAGAAGACTCGTTATGATGCCAGTTCTCCCCAAGGTGATATATGGATTAAGTGCCTCTCTTAATTATAGACTTTATTGACAGGCTGATTATTCAATTTATAGACAAAGGATGTCTTGGAAAAGAATAATGAAATTGGAGCGCTCCTGCATCTTATTTCTAGACTCCGGTAGTCAAGATCATGTGGTATTAGCATAAGTGTGGACAAGCAGATCAACACAACAGAATGGGGAATTCAGAAACAGATCCATGTTTGTGTCAACCAAAAAGAGGTGAAAAACCAGACTGTAATGAATAAGGCAAAGCATTTATTGGGGTCTTAGGAATTTCAATTTGAGAGACATAGATTCTTCTAGAAGCCAAATTGTGTTCGCAAGAGAGGGAAGGGAGTAGGGGTTTTTAAAAGAAAACTGAGGGCTGAGCACAGTGGCGGTGGCTCACACCTGTAATCCTAGCATTCTAGGAGGCCAAAGCGGGAGGATGACTTGAGGTCAGGAGATTGAGACCAGCCTTGAGTAAGAAGAGTGAGACCCCGTCTCTACTAAAAATACAAAAACTAGCTGGGCGTGGTAGCGCCTGCGTATAGTCCCAGCTACTCAGGAGGCTGAGGCAGGAGGATCACTTGAGGTCAGGAGTTTGAGGCTGCAGTGAGCTCTGACGACGCCACTGCATTCTAGCCCAGGTGACAGAGCGAGACTCTGTCTCAAAAAAAAAAAACAAAACAACAGAAAGAAATACCCACTATGCCAAATGCTGGTGAAAATGTGCAGTGATCAGAATTCTAGGAGGAATATAAAATTATGCAACTTCTTTGGGATTAGGTCTGGCAATTTGCATCAGCCTTATACTTTATAATCCAGTAATTACACTTCCAGCTATTTACCCAAAAATACTTGTAT
>NW_012151186.1:209235-213242 GCF_000956105.1 Propithecus coquereli | reverse complement strand
TTTTTATTTTTTGAGCTTTGTCCTTTTCAGAAGTTCTAGATTGAACATACAGTCTTATTTATTTTTGGACTTCAGTATATCAGAGTGGATCAGTCAAATCTCCTGGTTCACAAAGTATTGTTATTGGTCTCTTTTGTTTGTTTGTTCTTTGACGAGCCGAAGGGCCAGAATTTTTCCAGTGACTCACCTCTGCTTTTCCCTCCAGAGAGAGAGTTTAATGTGTTTGTCTTCTGGGACTGGTTTTCATTCAGAATTGTGCCCTGAGATGCATTCATATTATATGCAGCCATGGTTCATTCATTTAAGATTCCATTGCATGAATTATTATTTTTTAATTTAATTAAATTTTTTTTAGAGATGGGGTCTCACTATGTTGCCCAGGCTACTCTCAAACTCTTGGCCTCAAGTGATCCTCCCACCTCAGCCACCAGGGTCACTGGGATCACAGCCTGAGCTACCACACTCAGCTCAGAATTATCTTTGCTATTAAAAAGGTTTGTGGGTAGGTGGGTCCTTGGGTGCCTTCTCTTCCTGTCTGCTCCCGTAGAGGAGCTGAGGCTTGAGTAGACAGTAGGAAGAAAGAACTTCAACGCACTGGCTGAATATATGCGTGTTAAATTTTGGCTTCCAGGTGGCGTGTTAAGTATGGACTTACACACTCCATAAACGGGCATAAATTGTCACGTCGGAGATTCTCCATTACGTTGTCTCTGAAGACAGAGATACATACAGATGGCCCCGCCGGCCCAGCTTTCTCTAGCACTTTCTCACTGAAACAGCCCCGAGCCGGAGCTCTGCTGCTCCCGTGTGCAGCGGACACTCGGGGTCTTTCATTCCTTCCCTCCACCCTCCCACCCTGACCTTGACTGTGCCGCCGCCCGGCGTGGGGCTCTCTGTTATCAACCGCTGACGCTGTGGCTCCGCCGCACAAGTAATGTCCTTGTCCCTCTGCAACATGTTTCCAGATAAACATCGAGGACCTTGAAGATGACCCGGTGGTGAACGGGGAGAGGTCCGACTGCCCACGCACAGATGCTGCGGCTCCGGGGAGCAAAGCAAGGGCTCCGCGTGGAAACGCAGGAACCAAGATGGATGCAGACGCGGCCACCGCAGCACCCCCAGAGCAGGTGGGGAGCTGAGTGGTGAGAAGGACGGGGAGCACGCGGCAGGGCCCCAGGGCACCCAGCTCGTGCACTCTGTTACGCCATTTTCTTGGCGGTGTAATTTTCTGAATTTGATTTTGTGGATTGCCCGAAAATGTCCTTGGGAACCTGATGAGATTTATTCGCATGAAATCTTTGAGACCAGCGGTGGCATCACAGGGGCTGCTTGTGAAGTCCCAGACCTGCCTCCTGTGGCGGGAGAGGCCCTGCCCACTCAGGGAGCGCATCAGCTCGCGGGCGTTCTCCCTCACCGCGCCCCCGAGCCTCGGCTCGCGTGGCCGTGGGCCTGGGTGCTGCTGTGAGTGAACGCGCAGGGCACGCTGGTGCTGGGCGGGCGGAGGGGCAGACAGACCCCCCATGCGCCGTGCCACTCACAGCGGAGGGTCCTTGAGTCAGTCTCCCCAGGGGTCCCCGTGAGGAGAGCTTTTGTGCACGACGCAGCAAGTGTGTATGGGGAGCCCGCTGGCTGCTGGGGAAGAGTCTGTGTCCCCAGGAGCCTCTGGCCGAGAGGGCAGTGTAGACGTGGCCTGGAAAGTGGAGTCTGACTTGAAGTGCAGAGCAGGTGCCTGACGAGGCTCGGGGCGTGAGCCTTCCCTGAGGAGCCTTCACGCGTGTCAGGGAAGGAGGCGGCCAGGTGCAGGTGCGGGGGAACCACAGGCACAGGTGCGGAGGGACCACAGGTGCAGTGGGGGGGGCCAGAGATGCCGGGGACCACGGGTGGGGGACCGCAGGTGCAGGTGCTGGGCTCGCTGTCGGGGCCCGGGCTCAGCAAGGCGCCTGTCTCCGGGGTGGCTGGAGCGTGACAGGCGGTGGTTGCAAAAGCGAGAACTGAAAGCTGGAGAGGCAGGTGGCAGGTCAGAGCCCACGAGCTGTCCTGCGGTTACGGGGAGCCCTGCAGCTCAGCGGGCAGGTGTGAGAGAAACACCTGCTGACCAGAGTTGGGGAGACAGTGGGAAAGGTGCCTTCTGGAGAAAGGAGGGGGGTTGAAGGGACATTTGGGAGGTGCAGGGGGTGTGCAGGGGCTGCCCCGTGAGGGTGCAGTCATGCTTGCTGCCTTAGTTCTCAGTTTTTAAGATTTTACTTCTCTTTGCACTGATCGCAAATGTGCTTCTTTTATTAGTCTAATGCAAGTGGCAAACTTCGAAAGAAGAAAAAGAAACAGAAAAATAAGAAAAACAGCACAGGAGAGACTTCGGTGTGTGAGTCAGACCTGGCTTTGTTTTCTCCCTCCGCCTGCCTCCCTCTCCGTCTTTTCTGGTTGTGTTTTTCAAGGTGGTGTGAAAGTTTGTTTTTATTTGATATTTTGATTCCTTCCCATTAGGAGTATAACTAAATCATTAATAGCAGTCAAGGAAGAAGAAAAGGAAAACTTACTACCAGACTTTCTTCTTTTTGTTCCCTCGGTTCTTTGGTGGGTTAGAGCCCACTCTCGTGTTTCCAGTTCCCAGCACCCGCCAGAACCGGTCCTGATGGGGAGTCTCTCCTGGTCTGCTGCTCCCGCGGCCCGTGTGATGCTGCCCTGACATTTGTCTGGCGTCCTGGACTAGGGGTGGCAACCACCCACAGGACCTGGTCTGTCGTCAGAAAGTGTGTTTTCATTGCTGGCCTTGGTCCTGTCGGATTCTGTTTGTCCTGAGAAGGGGCTGTGGCTTTGTTCCTGTTCGGCTGGAGTCACAAGTCCCGCTCTGTGTACCTGAGGACGTGGAATGTGGTCTTTTGACCCACTTATTTCCAGGGTCCCTCTGGTTCTCTGATTTTTACCTATTCTGAGCTGCTACTTGTGAGACATCTCTTTTTTCTAAATGTATGTGTGATACATAGTGTTTGAATTACACTGTCTTCTAGGGAGTAAAAACAATTTAATAGTTCTCTCAAAATAAATCTTTGTTATTGACTGTTATAACCTTTAGAGGAAGGTCAGTGTGGTGATGAGTAGGTTGTTTTTGCGCATTCAGGAAAATGGACTGGAGGATATCGACCGCATCCTGGAGAGGATCGAGGACAGCGGCGGACTGAACCACCCGGGCCCTGCGCCCCTGAGCGCCAGGAAGCACGTCCTGTACGTGGAACACAGGTACGAGCCGCTCCTCCCGCTGTGACCACAGAGACCCTGTGGAAGGAAAGAGTTATTTGAAAAGAAGAACAAGGAAATGTACTGTCTTTATCTTAAAATAGTATGAGTTTATTATTAAACATTTAGGAAATAGGAACGAGGAGAAAGAAGAAAAGGAAAATTCACCATATTTCAGAGGACTTTTAGCTTTACTTCCATGTATCTTAGGAAGCTCTTCCTTGAACTGTGTGCAAGGGCCGTGTCGTCCTTGGATGACAGTCCATCTGTCGGTCTCATAGATGCTTAATCAATCCTTATCCCCAGTTCAGAGATTGTTGTCAGCTTTAAAAAAAAAAAGCCCACCCAGAGTCAGTTAAGACATAGTGATCTAGTCTCAGGAGCGTGCGCCGCCCTCACTCAGCCTGGAAACGGACGCGCCCCTCTGTGCTGTGCGCAGTGGTGGCCTGAGTCCCTCTCCGCACCTGCTGCCTCCTGGTGCCCTCAGGGCGTCGTGGCCGGGCCTCCCTGCAGGCGGGTGCTGGCTTTGCGGAAAGTAGGCCTGGAGTTGCTGTTCGAGCCACGATCCCTCTTCTCCCTCCTGGGTTCTTAGGTGGCTTTCCAACATTTCCAGAATCATCGTAGAACACAAATTTACTTTTCTTTCTAAAATTTTCAATTCTCTAGACACTTGAATCCAGACACAGAACTGAAAAGGTATTTTGGTGCTCGAGCAGTCCTGGGGGAGCAAAGGTAAGGGCCACCCGCAGCTGCCGCCTCAAACCGTTTCGTTC
>NW_012151186.1:204586-205010 GCF_000956105.1 Propithecus coquereli | reverse complement strand
CTGCCCGGGACAGCAGGGCCTTCCTGGACGCTGCCTTGGTCCCTGCTGTGCTGGCGTAGCGAGGGGAGCACAGACTCCCCGCTTCCGGGCAGCCCTTGCCGTCTCCTGTGTCACCGAGGCCTGTGTCCTTAGAACACCTTCGGGCGTGGTGGCCAGACTGCCCCAGCGTCCCAAGACCCCAACCAACCCCGTCTTTGGGCCACTCTTGGGTCTGTGGTCACTGCAGGACCACAAGGAGCCCAACCTTCCCCCGGCTGCCCTGGTCCCAGAGTGCACTGTGCTCGGCACCAGGACATGCACTTTTTTTTTTTTTTCTTTTTGAGACAGAGTCTCTCTCTGTTGCCTGGACTGGAGTGCCGTGGCATCAGCCTAGCTCACAGCAACCTCAAACTCCTGGGCTCAAGCGATCCTCCTGCCTCAGCCT
>NW_012151186.1:196977-204251 GCF_000956105.1 Propithecus coquereli | reverse complement strand
AGGAGGGCCTGGCAGTCCAGGGCCTTGCTGGGTGTCTTTCCCAGGAGGGCTCTGCCTGCAGCTTTTCTCCAGGGCTGTCTGCTTTTCCGGTAGGTTCTGCTTCAGACGAGCCCCTATCACGTGGACTCGCTGCTGCAGCTCAGCGACGCCTGCCGCTTTCAGGAGGATCAGGAGATGGCCCGAGACCTCGTAGGTAAGACAGCTCGTTCGTGGGAGCGGCACAAGCCGACAGGCACACGTGTTTTATGAGATGACGGGATACAGACGAACTTGGCAAGAGGTTTATAAAATAGCAGCTTTGCTGAGACATAATTCGCACACCGTGAGACTCACCCGTTTAAAGTATACGAGTCACCGGTTTTCAGTTCGTGCCAGAGTTGCACAGCTATCGCCACAGTTGGTTTCAGATTATTTTCATTACCCATAAGAGACACCCCCGCCCCCAGAACCACTGATCTACTTCCTGCCTCTGTGGATTTGCCTGCTCTGGACATGTCGTGTGAACGCGGTGATACGCTACGCGGCCCTCTGTGGCTGGCTTCTTCCACCACCGTGTTTCCAAGGCTCACCCTCTTAGCCTGCGTCAGACCTTCGTTCCTTCCGATGGCTGAATGACAGTCCACCGTGCGGATAGACCACATTTTGTGTATCTGTCCTCAGTTGATGGACGTCTCAGGGCCGTTTCCACTTTTTGGCTGTTGTGGGCGGTGCTGCTGTGAACACGGCTATGCAGATTTTGCGTGGACGCGTGTTTGCGTCACATGCCTAGACTCCCAGTGCTACCAGGACACGGTGTCGGTCAGACGTCCTGGTGTTTAAGACGTTTCCCTCCGAGGCTCACAGGTTCTGTGGTTGACGTAAACCCAGAGAGGCACTGGGGTCACCCGAGAGGTCCGTGCCCTCTCAGTGTCCAGAAGCCTAGTTATGTGAGTTCCTTCCAGGCCTTTCCTCATTGCTAGTCATCTAGCAACATCTAGAGGAGGGGTCGCACTACTGTGCGCAGCCGTGACACCCCCCACCCCCGTGTCCCTGTGCTGCAGAGAGAGCCCTGTACAGCATGGAGTGCGCGTTCCACCCCTTGTTCAGTCTCACCAGCGGGGCGTGCCGGCTGGATTACCGCAGACCTGAGAACAGGTGAGTGGGGCCCACCGTGGGACTGACGCCTGAGGGAGCAGCTTGTGCCAGTGGGGCTCACCTCCCCCTGTCCTGGGCATCAGGGGCCCCACCAGTGGCTGCCACAGCGTCGTAGGTGGCACACGACTGTCCCTGAGGGTGGACCGGGGCCCTGCGGGTCCAGGACTACTCGAAAGTACCTGCTCAAGACAGAGCTTAAAAGCAGGGGCTGGGTTTGAGTTTGCCCACGTGAGAAGTCGCCACCCTGGGATCCTCGCTGCATTTGCCTGCGTGTCTGGGTGAAGGGCTGTATCCCTGGCAAGTTTATAACATCTTGGGTGCTTTGCAGGTGTGTGTCCTGATTCTTCAGTGAGCAGCTCAGATTCCGCCTGATCCTGTTCCCCAGGTTGAGTGCTCACGTGTGGCACATGCTTCTTTCAGACACTGTCCCTGCAGCCAGCTCTGTGGCCCCAGCCCTCCCCGGTCAGACCGGGACGGCTGCAGCACCTCCCTCCTGGCCCTCCCGCGGGCTTGCCCCTCGGCCTGCGCTGCGGGGACCTGTGCGTGTGGACCCGCCCTCTGCCCGTGTGTCTTCCTCGCCACCCTGTATCTGGCGCCCTGTTACGCACCAGCCTCCCACTCCTGCAGGAGGTGGATCGAGTGCTCGTAGTTCCAGGCCCGCGAGGCCAGGTGGTCCACAGGCAGCAGCGTGCACGGGGGCTCCTCATGCCTTTGCGTTCTCTAGCTGCTGTTGACTGTCCCCAGTGTGGGACACTCCCTCTCCTCAAGGCCGTCCCAGGGCGCCGAGGCTCATGGACCCTGCTGCACAGATCTCACGGCGTGCCGGGTCTGGCTTCTCTCCACCATTTTCCTTTGTGCTAGTTTTATCTCTTCCTATTAAGTTCATAGTTCTTTGAAATAGTTTTTAAATATTAATATTTTCATGCATGAAAGGGACACAGGGCTGTTTCTTGGTAAAGATGCCCGTCCACCAGCTGACTAAAGTCATGGGACTTCATGCATCCAATAGGAGAACTGTTAACTGTTGAAATTTAAGGATAAACTAAGATCATAATTATAATGGGAGATTTTAACTCTCTTCCCTTAAATGATAAATAGTAAACAAAAAACATGATAAGGGCCAAGCGTGGTGGCTCACACCTGTAATCCTAACACTTTGGGAGGCTGAGGCAGGTAGATTGCTGGAGGCCAGGAGTTCAAGACCAGCCTGAGCAAGAGTGAGACCCGGTCTCTACAAAAAAATAGAAAAAGTAGCTGGGTGTGGTGGTGCCTGTGGTCCCAGCTACTCGGGAGGATGAGGCAGGAGGATCACTTGAGCTGGGACTTTGAGGCTGCTGTGAGCTGTGATGATGCCACTGCACTCCAGCCTGGGCTACAGAGTGAGACTGTCTGAGAAAAAATAAAGAAATATTTCAAATAAGCTTGATTTTCAACGTACAAATAAGTTTACAACTTCGTAAACAGCAAGTAGAGCACACACCTTCAGACACGTGGGGAGCGTTCACAGGTGTCCCCTGCACCAGGCCATGTAGGAAATGCCAACAAAACCCAGAGTCAGAGGGCAGGCTGGGGAGGGTGCCGCGCACAGCTTTCTGCTTCACTCTGACCACATGGAACTTCTTCCTACCCAGGAGCTTCTACCTGGCCCTCTACAAGCAGATGAGCTTCCTGGAGAAACGAGGCTGCCCGCGCACGGCGCTGGAGTACTGCAAGCTCATTCTGAGGTGAGTGTCTGCCGGGGCGCCCAGCCGCCTGTCCTCGCTGCAGTGGCCGCAGATCCCCAGACATCTGTGCTGCCCACTCCGGACCGTGACGGCGTCTCCTCTGCCCCCCTTTGCTCTGTTCACGGCGGTGCCTCTGGAAGCCTCGAGCCGGATGAGGACCCCCTGTGCATGCTGCTGCTTGTGGACCACCTGGCCTTGCGGGCCCGGAACTACGAGTACTTGATCCGCCTCTTCCAGGAGTGGGAGGTAGGTGCGAGTCGCGCTGTCACTCGGAGGGACGTCTGTTTCTTCTGTTTCTTCGCCTCTCTTGGTCTGGCATCCTGTGTGCCGGAACGGTGAGGGTTGGGCGCAGAACCAGGTCCTCCTGCCTTTGAGTCTCTCTCTCCACCTTGCTGAGCGGGATGCGTCCTCCCTAGCGGGGCACAGCAGCCCAGGAGAAGAGCCCTCGGGCGTGCACAGAAGCGTGCGTGCAGGGACGGTGGTGCTACGAGTGAACGAGGGGCAAGACCCCAGAGTCATCGTGGGCCGTACAGGAAGATGCAGGCAGGAGGTCGGGGAAGGTCGTGGGCTGACATGGGACCCCAGCAAGTGCCCTGGAAGGGCAGGCCCATGTTTTGAGTGTGGGGTGTCTGCACCCCAGAAGTGCTGAACCGACAGACACGTATTCGTGACCAATGACATACGCCACGTCAGATTCGTGTGTCAGTGCGCAATTGAAGACCTGGGGCCTCCTTGGGCCCAGACACCTGGTCCAGGTGCTCGGAGTGCTGAGGCCCACGTCAGGTTCTGACTCACCACGAGAAACGAACGTAAACTGCCTTGGATGACTTTTACGTTGATACATGTTGGAGTGATAATTGAGGTGTCCTGGCTTAAATACAGCGTATTAAGATCAATTTCACCTGTTTTTAATGCAGCTACTAGAAAGTTTAAACTGCCACCTGGGCTCCTGCGGGGAGCGCTTGTCCGGAAGGACACGTCGGACCCTGGAATGCCAACCTCCAGCAGGGCCGGGCGGAGGAGGGGGACAGCTTTTGACTTCCTCTTTCTGTGCTTGAATTTTTCCATAGCACATGTTCACGTGTGATGAAAAATAGGTAAATCATTTTGAGTTATGCGTTTGGCAGGGTTGGCCAGGAAGTCTCACCTGCAGTGATGTAGTTCGGAGAGACACTCGGAGAGCAGGAGCGGCGGAGATTCAAGCGTGCCAAGGAGTTCTCTGTTGCTGGGAGGGAGGGAGTCGGGGCTGGCACGTCAGGGCAGCTCTGGGCGCCGGGAGCAGCCCTGGCAGATGGGTAGCGAGAAAATGGGGGCTTCAGTCCTAACACCACAAGGAACCGAGTTCTGCCCGCAGCAGGAAAGAATCTGGAAGAGGACCCAAAGTGCCAGGCAAGAATGCAGGCAGCCGACAGCCTGACTTAAGCCGGAGTGGAAAACCCAGCCACGTCCTGACAGACTCCTGACGCATAAAACTGTAGCACGTGTTTTACAAACTGAAGGTTGTGACGACCCCGCCCTGAGCAGGCCGACGGCACGTGCCCGGGTCGCCTTCTGCGTCTGCGAGGCTGCCTGCGCTCCGCTGTGCGACGGGCCACGTTCTCCTTACCTGTTCGTTGCCGAGGACGTTTCGTTGCTTCCGCCTCTTGGCTCCTGGGAATGATGCTGCAGGGGACGGAGCCTGCAGACGCCTCTTTATTTCATTTTTCGGTGACTTTTTCCCTGTGGTTACAACGTGCATCTTCGGCTCACCACAGTGTAACTCAAATAACGTCTCCCTGCTTCACACGTGAAGGAGGGACCTTACGACTATAAAAAAAAGAAGAAAAAGAAAATACCCGGAACTCCTGAGAACATACTTGGGGGGAGACCTCAGCGAGTCCCCCAGACTGAGGCTGCAGGAAAAGTTTTGATGGTTTGTAGGTTGCAGAGCTCCATGAAGACCATGATCCCATTTTAATGGAAGAAAACGCAGAGTCCCGCGTCTGTTACGCCCCTGTGTGGGCAGAGGCGGGAAGAGCGCTGGAAAGTGGTCGCGGACAGCTCTCCTGCTGGGGGTTGCTCGGGGCAGCTGCTGTACTCGTCCCATCCCGTGTCCTTCTGCCTTTTCTGCACGTGGAAAATCCCCCAGCTGGAGGCTCAAGTTATCTTTATACTAAGTTAAAGAGATGCCTGCAAAACGCATCTGCTCGCTGGAGCGCAGCTCGTGACGCCAGCGTCTGTGAACTTCACGTGTTTGTCTCCATGACCCTGAGGCCCCAAACTCTGTCTGTTCACCCCTTGTAGGGTCATCGAAACCTGTCTCAGCTCCCAAATTTCGCCTTCTCCGTTCCATTGGCGTATTTTCTGCTGAGTCAACAAACAGACCTCCCCGAGCAGGAGCTCGGCTCTGCCAGGGAAAAGGCCTCTCTCTTGATCCGACAGGCTCTCACCATGTTCCCTGGAGGTAGGTGCTGCATCTCCTGGAGGTAGGCAGCCCCTGGCAGCTCGTCTTCCTGGTGGCGGAGGCCGGGTCCCAGCCCTCCTGCACTTACAGAAAGGTGCATTCTCCAGTAAGCCCTAAAAACATGCCACAGCTAGAGTTTGGAAGCTGATCCACCCATCTCCGTGAGCCCACTGCGTGCCAGGCCCGACTCCGCCACAGGAGAGGGACAAACACTCCTGCCCCGGGGGCTGCGTCCTAGGGCGGGGAGACAGGGTTGGCTGGAAGATGCGATGTGTTAGACGGTGTTCAACGTGTCAGGTGATCTCTGGGGAGGGGAGAGCGCGGGGAGGTGTCTACAAGGTGCTGGGGCACATCACGGAGGACGTCGTAAAGGAGCACAACACCCAGGACAGGGCCGTGCTCCGTGCCACCGGGGCGGGGAGAGAGGCCCACGTGGCTCAGTGGCTCTGGGTGGACTCTGCATCCTCAGCTGCCCCCGAGCCCGACTGTGCGTCTCCACGCGCCTGCATCCGCACCCAGGGCAGGCTCGGCAAGGCTGCTGCCGGTCGGGTCAGGGAGGTCGGCCCTTCCCAAAAACATGGGTGAAAGCCCTCTCCAGACAAGGCTCCCTTGACGGTCCCTGGGTGTGTGGGTGAGCGTCGCTTGCACGCAGCTGGTGTGTGCACGCTGCGTGACCATGTGTCTTCTGTTAGAAAGTCCTGGAGTCAGCACTGCTTCATTGGAGGCCCCCAGCGTGGGGCTGGGCCACCCCAGCATGGCAGAGCTGTCCACCAGCAGGGCCTTGCCGGGGTCCCGCCCGCTGACCCAAGAGGCTCATCTCCTTTGTCTAAGAAGCTGCCTCCGTCCCCTGGGGTCGAATGTAGCTGGCGTGTCCTCTGTCCCCTTGGAGCGGCGGTGTGGCACGGGCTTGTCCGGGCCCTGCGTGAGCACAGCAGGGCTGCCCCGGCTGCTCTCAGAGTGGCAGTCACCCAGCAGGCAGGCTGTCCAGGGAAGCCACAGTCACTCAGCCAGAGAGCGCTGCACGCAGGGTGGGCTGAGGCAGGCTCTGCCCCAGGGGACGGGGCACCCAGGGCCCATGCCTCAGCGGGTCGGCCGCTGCCCCCACCAGTCTGCTGTGGGGTCTGGTCTTTATGATCGAATCAGCTACCTGCGTGTGCTTGGAGGGTCCCGGGTGGGTCTCCCTTGGAGGCAGAAGTGGATGCCGGGAGGGACATCCACCCGCATGGTCACAGCTCCTCAGGGCCCTGGGAGCTGCAGACCCTGGTGCCCCGGGTGGCAACAGCTAGGAACGCTGGTCGCAAACTCGGACCCCCTGGCTTTCTACTCCTGCACTTTGCAAACACCAAGCTGCGTCTGGGACGGGACCTCAGCCCTGGGGCTGGGAGTGGCCGGGGCAAGGTGCTCAAAGGGCCCTGACCGGAGCCTTTGCCCCCCCCAGTCCTCATGCCCCTGCTGGAGTACTGCAGCGTGCGGCCCGATGCCACTGTCGCCAGCCACCGCTTCTTTGGACCCAATGCCGAGATCAGGTAAGAGCACAAGGGCCTGGGTGTGGGTGCCAGGCACAGGCGCCCCGGTCCCTGTCCTCGGAGTCAGCGGGGCTCTGGCTGCCCTCAGCACTGCTGCCCCGGGTGAGCACAGGCTGAGACGGTGACCTTGGGGACGCAGAGCTCCTGGGGGAGCTGGGGCTGTTGTCCCACCAGGGAAGGCTCTGGAGCCCCCGACCAAGTGGAGACACCCTCCCCTCTGCGAGGGGGCCCAGTGAGCAGCGTCCAGCTTAAAAATGAGGCTCACCTAGGTGCTTCCTGATGGGGGCAGTTGGGGGCGTCGGCAGCCCTGGGGGCGCACAGTGCCGGGCGGGGAGATGGGGCTTCCCGGTTTCTGTGTGGCACATGTCGCTCGGTGCCTTTTACAAATTGTTACTAAAAGTAAAGAGGCTGGGCGCGGTGGCTCACGCCTGTAATCCTAGCACTCTG
>NW_012151186.1:186510-196612 GCF_000956105.1 Propithecus coquereli | reverse complement strand
CTTGAGGCCAGGAGTATAAGACCAGCCTGGGCTACACAGCAAGACCCTGTCTCTACAAAGTAGGAAAAGCGCTGGGTGTGCTGGCGTAGGCCTTACTTTGAGGCTGCAGTCAGCTAATGGCACCACTGCCCTCCAGCCCGGGTGACAGAGCAAGACCCTGTCTCTAAATAAACACACAAACAAGCAACGAGCAAGCAGACATGTAAGAAACATGCGTGGTGTGGCCGGCCCCGTCAGCAGGCCAGCGCGCTGCCCTCCAGCGCGCACTCGCAGACGCACAGACGTGCTTGTTCCTGGTAGTCTCTCCATTTCCGTCGGGTCAGTCTTTCTGCCTAAAGAATGAAACACACACACGGCTCACAAAGGCAGACGCCTGTGCACCGCTCTGAGGAGCTCAAGTGTCTCCAGGTCCGGCAGCCAAAGAGGCCACCTCCCTTCATTCCACCCCTGGGCATGCCCTGGCGACCCCTCTGCCCACCAGCAGGGCCTCCCGGCATGGAGGGCGGGTCTGGCCGGGGCAGGGGCTCTGCTGACAGGCCCTGCTCCCCCCAGCCAGCCTCCCGCCCTGAGCCAGCTGGTGAGTCTATACCTCGGGAGGTCGCACTTCCTCTGGAAAGAACCCGCCACCATGAGCTGGCTGGAGGAGAACGTCCGCCAGGTTCTGCAGGCCGTGGACGCCGGAGACCCTGCCGTGGAGGCCTGTGAGAGCAGGTGAGCCGGGACTTTGCGTGAGGACACGTCAGGTGTGGGCTCCAGCCCCGCCACAGCCCTCTCCTCAGCGACCCTCACACAGGCGCGGGAGCCTCTGGTTCCAGGCAGTGGGGGCTGCAGGCGCCTGGCTTGTCTGCTGGCTCTGGCCTCCCGCCGCTGTGGACAGCAGGCCCACCGAGCGCCCGTTTGAAGGTTTAAAGAGGGTGTGTGTGCACGTGTGCACGGCCCCGGCCTGTCCCGAGGCTTCTTGGGCAGCGGCTGCTGCTGGCGTCAACGCAGAACTGCAAAACCAGTGGGCGGTTGTTGCCTGTAATAGTGGTTTTGTTCGGTGTTTCCTCCGGCCATGTATCCTGTGTTTCCGCATTTGCCGCAGTATTGGCCGGTCTCATTCACACCAGCGTCTCTGGTGGGTGGATGTCTCCCTCCTGGCAGAGGTGCGAGCGAGTGGGCTCCAGGAGCAAGCACCCTCCGTCACGGGTTCTCCTTCCTGCACGTGGGATTTCGGCGGCTTATCTGACGTGCCCCGTCTGAGAAACAGCCCCTCGCCTGCTCTTGTTCAGCCCTCACTTGCTCTGCTGTCAGCACCAAGGCCTGGCGCCAGCTGTGGCCAGGCTGGCACGGGGAGGCTGCGTCTGCTGTGCGGCAGTGCCGCCCACCTGCACTTCTGAGGCGGGAGTGAGGCTGCGCCCTGGGTGGTAGGAGAAGGGAGGAGGCGGCGTGGCACCCAGGCGCTCGCGATCGTGGGGACACTGTCCACTCGCCTGCCCTCCCCCCTGCACCAGACACTCGCAGGCGAGAGCACACTTTGTTCCCCGCGCCGCCTTCCTGGAGCGACTTCCAGCTGGAAGCAGGTGCCCTGTGCCCGTGCAGCGGCGGTGACAGTGGCACCCACGTGTCCCTGCGCGCAGAGCGGCTCAGTGAACCCTCACGAGAAGCCCTTGGCTGCGACTCATCACTCCCATTTTGTGGCCAAAGAGGCCGAGTCTCGGACCGCAGGGCTGGGATTTGCCCCCAGGGTCTGCTCCTACCACAGGCCCTGCTCGGAATGGGGTGTGGAGCGAGCTGCCTCGTGGTGGGCGGCACCCTTGGCGTTTTGCGCAGTGGCTGCCATTTCATTTGCGTTTCCTCGTTTTCCTCGGCCTTAGGCGGAAGGTGCTCTACCAGCGCGCACCCAGAAATATCCACCGCCACGTGATCCTCTCCGAGATCAAGGAAGCTGTTGCCGCCCTGCCCCCGGTAAGGGAGGGGCTGACAATGGGAGCTTTGTGTGAGCCGGTCACGTGCGCCCAGCGAGAGGCCCGGGCCGTCTGGCCAGCCTCTCTCCTGCGGGGCCTGTGGGGTCCAGAGGGCTCGTCCCCGGCAGCTGGGGCCCAGGTGCTGGGCGTTTCGAGAGTAGGTCCTTACGGGCTCAGATCGCAAGCCTGTTCCTGGACCTGCTCTGAGGGCACGTGGCCACATGCTGTGGCCTTGGTAAGCTGTGGCACCCCTGTCTTGTGGCTTTATGGTGTGGCTGCAGGGGCTTCTGTGCAGTCGTAGGGTCCAGTCCTGCTCTGTCGCAGGTCTCGTGTCGGAGGTGTTGCGGGAACCCCAGCTGTTGCTATCTGAAAACCCGTAAAGAAACTTTATCCTTCATTAAGGGATAAGATAGGCCGGGCGCGGTGGCTCACGCCTGTAATCCCAGCACTCTGGGAGGCCGAGGCGGGAGGATCCTTTGAGCTCAGGAGTTCGAGACCAGGCTGAGCAAGAGCGAGACCCCCGTCTCTACTAGAAATAGAAAAATTAGCCGGGCATGGTGGCACATACCGCTAGTCCCAGCTACCTGGGAGGCTGAGGCAGGAGGATCACTTGAGCCCAGGAGTGTGAGGTTGCTGTGAGCTAGGCTGACGCCACGGCACTCTAGTCCAGGTGACAGAGCGAGACTCTGTCTCAAAGCAAAAGCAGGGGGAGAGGGGTGGAATAACATGGAAAGAGTGAGAAAAACCGCAGGTCACAGGTGGTGTGGCCCTCGGCTCATCGTTGAGGACACCTTGGTGCCTCCTGGTTTGCTCGGGGCTGCTCTGCTGGGCCTTGCGACTGGCCCAGCCGGCCTGGTCTCAGGCACGAGCTGCTTGTTCTAATCAGCATCAGCACGGCCCGGGGCACTGCGAGTGGAGGGCTGAGGGTGGGCCAGCTGGCGCAGCAGGAGCTCTGTGTGGCCTGGGTTCGGGTCCCCGCAGCCACTGAAGCGAGAGTTTCTGACACCTGTGTGAGCAGCAGCCACAGGACACTCCCGCCCCACAGTCCTGTGAGCAGGGCAGAATGTCGAGAGTGTCCTGGTAGAAGGAGGGCTGTTCCACCCCTTCGCCCAAAGCTCCTTGGTACAAAGAGCACAGCCGGGTCTGTGCGACTCTTGCTCTCAGTGGGTAGGTCCAGTCCAAACTGGAGCCAGTGGAGGGCTCTGCTGGGAGAGGGCAGAGGCCCCCAGCAGCACCCGTAGCATCTCTCTTCTGCGTCCCTTCCCGAAGGATGTGACCACGCAGTCTGTGATGGGCTTTGACCCTCTGCCTCCCCTGGACACGATCTACTCCTACGTCAGACCAGAGAGGTACCGCTCCACCCCGCCCTGCCCTGTGGCTCGTGCAGCTCTAGGTCAGTGCTTTGGGCCTCACTGGGACCCACCTCCTCTGGACGCTGAAGCTGAGAAACCAGGCACAGGCGTCAAGAGGGCCTCCCCCGCTCTTGAGGAGGGGAGAGCGATAGAGCAGCGCGTGGTCACACATGTGCTTCTCCACCACACGCGTGAGCACTTCTCTGCCAGGTTCCACAGCAGGTGCTGGAATTCAGCGGGAAGCAAAACCAGAGACTCCGCCCTGGGAGGTGCACAGTGAAGCAGGGAGAACAGACATTAAGTTCGGAATCGAGAAATAAACATAAAGTCAGAACTGCAGTGAGAACCCGCCAGGAGAGAGGGTGGGCGTGCTGAGCTGGGGGGCGGAGTGTGCCCTCGGCAGTGGGGAGGGGCTTTCAGAATCTGGTCGCGAAAGCTGCGTGGCTTCCCAGCCGAGGGCCGCCACCCACCGCCGCAGGTCAGAGCAGACAGAGCCTGCCTTTCGAGCAGGCAGGTGCTTTCCAGACCTGGGTGGGACACATGTGGTAGAAGGAAGTCCTTTTTGTCCCACTGAATTCTGTTATAAAACTCGGACTGCATGTTCATGGGAAAATAGTTCCCAGTTATAGTCTCTAAGAAAGATGAAAATAATTTTCTGTTAATGTCAGAAAATAATTTTCTGTTAACATTATGGGCTCAAAAAACCCGTGTCCTGACGTGCTGGATGCTGTGGCACTGAGGAATGTTCTGCCCTCGCCGCGCCCCACAGACCACGGGGTTCAGGGTCTCAGCCCCTCAGTGTAGGCAGGACAGTCCAGTGGGGCTGCGCCGCAGGAGCCCATCTCATCAGTGGGGTCTCCACCTAACAAAGGCTCTGGAGTCTTCCATGCGAGCACGACTAGTTTACACTCCCGAATCCGTAAGTGCCGAAGGAAACAGTGAGACCGCAGATGTGCGTCAACGCAGGCACCTGTGCGGCGGAAGGTGGCCAGGTTGGCTGCGGCAGCCTCCGCGGCCCACTCGGTGTGGGGGGCCGGGCTGGAGAGGGCCAGCCCGCAGCCTGGACGCCCTTTGCTGGTCGAGTCTGAGCTGGTCTTTCCCTCCCCGCCCCCAGCAGTCCACAGCCCCTTCCCGAGCTGGTCGGGGTCTTCACGACCCGCCCAGGGCCCCAATCTGCCACCGCGGGGGAACCCAGGGCCTGGCTCAGGCTCCGTGTCTCTCCCGCGGCTGCTCGGGGCTGCTCCTGCCCCGCCAGGTGCTGGAGAGGGTGGAGGCGGCTGACAGGGTCCCTGTGAGCTGGGCTGGTACCCAGAATGTCCGCTCAGCTTTATTTTCTGGCCTTCCAGGATAAGTCCCGTCAGCCGTGGAAACACAATCGCTCTCTTCTTCCGATCGTTGCTGCCTAATTATACCGCGGAGGTAGGTCCGACACGTCCTGGCTCTCCGGGCCAGTGGGTGCTGGTAAGTCCCTGCCACTGTGACTGTCTGGACCCTGCGGGGCCAGGAGCAGCGCGGAGGGCGAGGAACCACTGCGGCTGTGTCATGCCAGTGGGGAGCCCGTCTGCTCGGGAGGTGGGGTGTGCCCAGCCTGAGGCCGCAGCTGCCAAGCCGGGGCACAGTGCCCAGGAGTCAGCGCAGCCTCTCGACCCCGTCCCCGTTTGCCTGGCCTGGGTGGACGGGAGCTTCCTCTCCTCACAGGGGCCTGGGCGGGTTCGGGGCCCGGCGCGGGGGTGGGGGCTGCCGCAGGCTTGGCAACGCATCTTCCTGCTCGGACCCCAGGTCCCAAGTCCCAGCTCAGAACCTCCCGTTGCCGCAGGGGGAGAGGGCCGAGGACGGCGTGCTGGGGGGTCCGAACCGCAACCAAGGCCTGAACAGGCTGATGCTGGCCGTGCGCGACATGATGGCCAACTTCCACCTGAACGACCTGGAGGCGCCGCGGGAGGACGACGCTGAGGCCGAGGGGGAGTGGGACTGAGCGGGGCAGCCACGTTCCCGGTTCCCGCTCTGGTTGGGAGCGGCCGGTTCCCCGCAGTAGAGATGCTGTTGTCAGCCTGCCCCGTGTTCCCCCCACAAGCGTGTTTCCCTCCCATAAATGGCGGCTTCGATCTGCCGTCCGCGAGTGCTTCTTTCCAGGCACCGAGCCCTCGAACTCCATGTCTCCTCCTGTGACCGCACCGTGCGCCCAGAATCTGGGGAACAGAGCCGGGGGGGCGGAGAAGGTCCCATAGGGTCCCCGTGAGCACCAAAGCCCCTGTGTGGTCCTCACCCACGTGGGGTCTCTGGCTGGGCCAGAACAGAGGTGCCCACGTCACTTCTGTGCCACGGTTGGTTCCTGTGGGGGCCGGCATGTCGGGTCCTCCAGCTGGGTGCCACCGTCTGCCCAAACCGACCAAATAATTGCATTAGAAAACTCGGGGCCGGGGCTCGAGACGAAGGGGAAGCCGGAGCAGGTTTTGGAAAGACAGTTGTCCTGGGCAGCTCTGGGGGTGCACGCGGCAGAGAGTGGGGGCATTCGGTCTGGGTGGACAGGGGACCCTTGCCAATGCCCTCCGCCCCAGGGAGGGCTCCTCTGCTGGGCGGGTCCTGGCAACCTGACGGGCAGTGGCAGACCTGGGGGTGACACGTGGCGGCCTCAGCGTCGCGCTGCTGCGGTCACAGGACAGTTTGCAGACAGGGGAGAGGCAGTCGCCTGTGGCCGATGGCTCAGAAGCCTGTTCAGTTCTGGAAGGATCCAGGACACCTGTTACAGCTGCACCAGGTGTCCGTCCCACCCCCCCAGGCACCTCTCACTGGCCACGAACTTCACCCCCAGGAAGCAGCAGATGAGGTGGGCTGGGAAAAGGTGCTGCCCCTGGGCCCTCGGGCGGAATCTTGGCCCAGAGATGTCCAGTGAGGGGAGAACGCTGCTCAGCTCCCCCAGGTCCTTGTCCCCGACCTGTGTTCCGGGAATGCCCTGGTGGCGCTTCAGTCATTCATGCGTGTGGAGACGCCTGGTTTGGGGTTCGTGGAGACCCGTGAGACCATCCTTGCCGCGCTTCCCAGCGGGGGTTGGGGAGGCCCCAGGGCCCCTGATGGAGGAGGGGTGCCCCCAGCATTGCCTGAGCAGGAGCCGGGGTGTGGTCGCTGCCTCAGGACGTCGGGGCTCCTGCCTGTGTCCACAAGAGATGGCCGCGGGGGGTGAGCGCACGCACGCGCCCCCCTCGGATCCAGGCCTGGCAGCTGCAGCCCCAGCACCTGCCGGCTGTTGCCAGGAGGGTGCGGTGAGGTCAGGGCTGTGACTCAGCCTGAGGCTGCCGCGCTCTTCCCTGGCCCTCCAGCGAGAGATTGTGTGTCGTGGGAACTGGTGCTGCAGCCTTCCCAGCCGGTGGGCCGATGGCCCGTCCAGCCTGGCCGCGTGCAGGTCGGTGGGAGCAAGGACAGGCTGAGCAGGGGCAGGCACCTGTCAGTTACCTCCCCGCCCCTGTTCCTTGCCAGCGTAACTGGGTTTTGTCAGGGGATGTATACGCAGCTCCAGGGAGGTTGACTGGGATAATCCCAGCCTGTCCTAGGTCCGCATGTCTTCACCCTCCACAGCAGGCGTCCTCTGATCAACTTCAGCCAACAGGATGGGGAGTGTGCCAGGGCTCTTCTGTGAAGGTTTTTTTCTCGGAAAATGACAGGCAAGCAATGCCTCTTCCTTCCAGTAGCCTTAAATCCATCCAAGTAGGGGTATGATGTGATGTCTGGAGCTGCAGCAGCCACCCTGCAACCAGGAGTCAAACTTTAAAATGAAGTGTTCCACGGACAGTGAGGCAGAGAGAGGCCAAGTCTGGGCCTCCTGTCCTGAGAAGTCATAAATCATCAGTGCTTCAGCAATGCCGTTTGGGTTTATGTAATTATTTGCAACTAAACCTATTTTTAATGACAATGAGAGAAGACTCTCGCATCTCATCTAAAAAACTGCTTTAGAGGCTTATCTTGCCACCGGTGTCAGGGTGAATGGTGAATCCTGGTTCCTCCTGGGTGCCGACGGGCAGCATTGCTGCTTCCCACTGAGCCAGACCCCAGCTCAGAGTCTTCACAGGTCCCACGGGTGGACACATGCAAGGATACCAGCTTGCCACCTCACGTACCCCTGCCCCCCAAATACAGAGGAAACAGATGGCCCTTGAACCAACACATGGTGACCCAGCACTGGGCCAGGCCTTCCTGAGAGGCTGTGCTCAAGCCCAGTGGGGAGAGCCTGAGGGCAGGTTACTGGCTGCTCATGGGGCCCTGGGCCGCCATGAAGGAAGCTGGGCCCTCTGGTCAGGCAGTGTCCCCGCCGCTCCAGCTGTGGCCATGGCTAGACGCAGAGAGGCTTTCCCTGCACGGATCTTGGGTGCACGTGAAGCGTGCGTGTGGGAGGCCCTCGGTGCTAGACAGTGAACAGACTAAAAAGCACCTGTTTTCAGCCTCCGTATGGGGGTACCGATCAGAAATGTCTCGGATGGTGGAAGGTGCTCCGTGGAAAGTGGGGCGCCTTTGCCCAAGGGAGGGGCGGTTTGCACTCGGTGTGCCCACTGAGTAGGTGGGTCACCCCTTCGTGTCCCCTGGTCACTGTTCACGCAGTGTCTCCAGGGGCATGAGATGAAAACAGATATAATTGGCCAGGTGCAGTGGCTCACGCCTATAATCCCTGCTACTCAGGAGGCTGAGGTAGGAGGATCGCTTGAGGTCAGGAGTTTGAGACCAGCCTGGGAAACATTGAGACCTTCTCTACAAAAAAGACAAATGTTTAATTAGATTGGTGTGGTGGTGGCACCTGTAGTCCCAGCTGCTCGCGAGGCTGAGCCAGGAGGATCCCTCGAGCTCAGGAGTTCAAGGCTGCAGTGAGCTGTGATTGTGCCACTGCACTCCAGCCCGGGTGATAGAATGAGATCCTCTCTCTTAAAAAAAAAAAAATTGAGATATAATTAGCTTTAGGATTATCCAATTTCATCCAATCACAGATAATCCCAAGGCTAATTTATCTCCCCCATGACAATAATGAATCAAAACATTGAATTTTCTCAGCTCAGATGTGTCTCGTCTCCTTCGCACAAAGCCCCCAACGGCCCGTCCCTGAGAACCAAGGCAGCAGTCCTGAGGCAGGGTCACCCACTTCCGATGCCCCCGGCCAGGTCTTGCCAGGAAGAAGGCTGTGGTTGCTTCTGCCAAAGGCTGCCCGGTTCTCACGCCCTTTGAAGTCTCGGGCTGCGGGGGTGGGGTGGGGGGTTGGGTTGGTGCGTCCATCTCAAAGGCCTCATTCACGGAGCTGGAGACGCCGTAGCACGGCAAGCTGGAGCCAGAGGTGCTGCCCAGGGGTCTGCAGGGCTGGGTCCTTGGAGGTGGATTGCAGTGGGCAACCTGGGCTCCCTGTGGCAGGGACACGGCCCCCACACCGGGGTGGCGTCCACCTTCCCCAGCCTGGGCTCCGGTCACGCCCTGGGACCCTGCGCCTCCCTCTGGCAGTTCTCAGCCAGCAGCTGAGTGTGAGGGGCTGAGTCTGCAGGAGATGGAAATTGGGACTGAGGCGAGGCCGTGTGTGGGCAGGTCCTCGTACCGGGTGCTGTGAGGCCCTGGGCAGAGGCACCTTCTCTCACCCTCCCAACGAGCAACTCAGGTACGGCAGGGGGCCTAGGCACTGCCAGGGACAGAAACGGGCCACCAATCTGCAGCACGGTTTGATCAAATCTGTTAAAGCTGAAGATACCCCTCTGCCCATGCAGTCCCACTACTGGGTGTCATCTAGCAGAAATACACACCGGTGTCCACCGAAAGACGAGGGTGAGAGCAGCGTCCCGGCAGCACCGTCTGCGATAGGGAAAGCGAGCCCAGAAGCCACCAAATGCCAGCGGGTTCTGGTCACGTTGTGGTCGCCGCAGTCTTGGGGGTGCGGATTACAATTGTCTGCAGCAACAGTCGTGCCTCTCAGCCACAGAGAGCACAGACTGCATGGCCCCAGGTGTACGAGGCTCCAAAACGGGCAAAACTCATCTGTGGCGTCCGTCACTGGGGCCCGGGAAGGGCCCGGGGTGTCCGGCCTGGTGCCGCTTTCACGGCTGTGTGCCGGTTGGGGCGTTCGTCCTCTTGCGTATTGATCACTTGTGCACTTCGATGTATGTTGTACTTCAATAAAAAGTTTTTTAAAAATAAAACACGGGCAAGATCGTAAATTGTAAAGCGCAGATGTAAGAAACTGTCACCACCTACCACATCAGTGCCTGGAACATGCTCACACGTGGGCGGGGTGGGCATCGCCGGTCAGAGGCAGGTGAGTGAGAGAACGTGTGGGTTTTAACGTGAATATCACAGACACTGAAAACACTCACACTCTCTCCATTCTGCCGCTGGCCGGCTGAACAAACCACTTGCCAGAGCCTCGTCTGTCCATCTGCAAATGACACAAACCATTCCATCCCCCCCTCCACCTTCAGAAGGTTTGCGTCTGCACAGACGCAGTGGTCAGCGAGGGCGTGCTGGGAGTACCCTGGAGTGAGCCCAACCAGGTGCCCAGGGTGGCGTGTGGCCCTCCCCACCGTCCCTGCTGGCCCCTGGGGCTGCATCCTGCCGGCAGGCAAGAGGTCTGCCTGGGACGGGGCTCCTCGCTCAAGGCCTTTCGGCAGGAGGAATGGGGGCTCCGCCAGGGGAGGGCGGGCAGCTGCCTCCTGCGTGCTCGGGTCAGGCTGAGCGAGAGCAAGATGGGACTGAAGGAGGCTGGGCGCGGTGGCTCACGCCTGTAATCCCAGCACTCTGGGAGGCCGAGGCGGGAGGATCGATGGAGCTCAGGAGTTCGAGACCAGT
>NW_012151186.1:182027-186283 GCF_000956105.1 Propithecus coquereli | reverse complement strand
AGGAGACAGCCACGCTGTACACGGAAGCCCCCTCGGTTGCCATGCGTGCCACCTGGTGGCAGGCCGGATGCAGTGGGCACTCACGCATCCCGGGCACACGCCCATCATGTGGCTGCCCTCAGGAGGTGGGGCTCCAGGGATGACTTCAAAGACACAGAGAAAGCCTCCATTCTTCCCGGGACCTCCGCCCACCCCTGGCCCAGGGAGACGGGAGGTGGCAGAGCTATCAGAGGCAAGTGACGGAGGAGCTGGGTGGAGGTGAGAGGTGTAAAAATGTCTGGACCTGAGCAGCCTCCAGAGAAGAGGCAGGGAGGGGGATGAGGACGGGGTTTGTTCACATCGGGAGTGAGAGTCCCTGAGCCCAGAGGATCGATGCCACAGAGCTCAGGGTTCTGGCCAGGAAGTGTCCAGCCAGGGAGAGGGTGAGCGTGAGGGTCGATCTGGGGGTGCCCAGGTGGAATGAGGCTGGCACCACGAGCTGAGCGGGACGCCTGGGGAGCGGGCACCGGCTGGACTCCTGCGCCCTGGACGGGGACCATGCCCGCGCAGGGATCCCAGAGGAGCCTGCTGGGCTCCGTGAACTCCACTCCCACAGCCACCCCCCGCCTCAGGCTGGCCGCCAACCAGACGGGCCCCCAGTGCCTGGAGGTGTCCGTCCCCGACGGACTCTTCCTCTGCCTGGGGCTGGTGAGCTTGGTGGAGAACACGCTGGTGGTGGCTGCCATTGCCAAGAACCGCAACCTGCACTCGCCCATGTACTGCTTCATCTGCTGCCTGGCGCTGTCGGACCTGCTGGTGAGCGTGAGCAACGTGCTGGAGACGGCTGTCCTGCTGCTGCTGGAGGTGGGCGCCCTGGCGGCCCAGGCCACCGTGGTGCAGCAGCTGGGCAACATCATCCACGTGCTCACCTGCAGCTCCATGGTGTCCAGCCTCTGCTTTCTGGGCGCCATCGCCATGGACCGCTACATCTCCATCTTCTACGCCCTGCGCTATCACAGCATCGTGACGCTGCCCCGGGTGCGGCGGGTCATCGCGGCTGTCTGGGCGGCCAGCGTCCTCTCCAGCACCCTCTTCATCGCCTACTACGACCACACAGCTGCCCTGCTCTGCCTGGTGGTCTTCTTCCTGGCCATGCTGGTGCTCATGGCGGTGCTGTACGTGCACATGCTCACCCAGGCGTGCCAGCACGCCCAGGGCATCGCCCGGCTGCACAAGAGGCAGCGCCCGGTGCAGCAGGGCTGGGGCCTTAAGGGTGCCGCCACCCTCACCATCCTGCTAGGTGTCTTCTTCCTCTGCTGGGGCCCCTTCTTCCTGCACCTCACGCTCATAGCCGTCTGCCCCCAGCACCCTACCTGCAGCTGCATCTTCAAGAACTTCAAACTCTTTCTGACCCTCATCATCTGCAACGCCATCGTGGACCCCCTCATCTACGCCTTCCGCAGCCAGGAGCTCCGCAAGACGCTCAAGGAGGTGCTGCTCTTCTCCTGGTAGGCAGGGGCGGCTTCTGGTCTCCAGGCCAGCAGCCAGGCAGAGGGAGGTGGTGACCTTGTGTGGCCTGATCCTGGGTGAAGGTGTTGAAGTCCGAACCCCCTGGGACCAGGGAAAGGGCTGGGAGCAAATCTCCAGCAGACACTTCGACAGCAGGTGTGGGGAGGAGGAGGCGGGGGAGGCCGTGGGGCCTCGAGCTCCAGGCAACAGGGGCAAGATCCAGGCTCCTGAAGACACATTTTCTGCCCACTCCCCACCCCCACCCCACCCCATCTTTTTTTTTTTTTTGAGACAGGGTCTTGCTCTGTCACTCAGGCTGGAGTGCAGTGACACAATCATAGCTCACTGCAGCCTCAAACTGGGCTCAAGCGATCCTCCTGCCTCAGCCTTCTGAGTAGTGGGGACTACAGGTGCACACCACCAACCACCACACCTCGTTGATTTTTTTTTTTTAATTTTTGGTAGAGATGATGTCTCACCATGTTGCCCAGGCTGGTCTCGAACTCCTGGCCCCAAGCGATCCTCCCAAAGTGCTGGGATTACAGGCGTGAGCCACTGTGCCTGGCCTCCACCCCATCTTTGCTGCCAACTCTCGGGCCTAACTTGTGCCCTCGTCAGCTGGGAAGTCTCTGGGATGGAAGAGCAACAAGGCCACCGAGAAGGAGTGCTGCTCCCGAGATGGCCTCAGGAGAAGGGGCTTTGTGACCAGAGATATTCAGCCATAGCCACCAAGCGGCTACTTCAGGAAGAAGTGAACTCCCCGCCCCACAGAGGCAGAGGCTGACCCCTGCTAGAGCCAGGGCTAAGGCTCGGTGGTGACCAGAGGGCTGCAGACAGAGCCTGTCTGCCTGCACCCGTTACGCCCAGCACCCAGCTCTGGCAGATGCCCGCTCTGGCTGCAGTGGAGGCTGTCGTCCTGAATCCGTGACCAGTGCCTGGGAGCTTGGAGCCAGGAAATAGTCTGGTAATAAATGTGCCCAGATGCAGACTCATCACATCCATCTTGGCCTCTTCCAGAAATTGCTTGAAGTTTGGGAGTGGAGGCATGGGGGAGGGGAAGGTGGCAGGGTGGGAGTCTCCAGAGGGAGCAGGAAGTCCCAGAGACCATGACTGGCCTGCACAGGTGAGGTGACCATGGCCCCAGAAGGCCCTGAGTGCCTGTGGGGAGAGTATGGAGACCCCCGTCGGGCCCACCCCAATCCTGCTTCTTGGATTCCCCTCTGTGGTTACAAACCCCAGCTCCTCAGAACGCCCCAACACACACACACACCCCGGTCACCTCTATGGCGACAAGACTCTGCACTGTTTGGGCCACCCAGCAGCCGCTGAGGCAGGACCCCACATCCCAGCCCTTTCTGCGACCGTGTGTAACCTCAGCCCTGTGCCAGCGGCCCTTCCAGCCAGGATTCACCGTGAGCGGCCCCTCCCTTGTCCATTCTCAGTTTCCCCGAGGAGCCCCCCGCCCAGGGTGGGCCAGGGCTGGGTCTGCCCAGCACTGCTCTTCCAGGAGTTGGGGTCAGTGCTCAGCCTGAGAGCACGTGAGGCGGGCCTCTGAGGATGGGGTGGGGCTGCCAGGGGGTTCAGGAGTGGACAGGTCCAGGGGAGGGTGAAGTGCTGGCCTCAGGGCCGGGAGCTGGTTCCCGGCAGGGCCAGCCCTTGCTGGGAGACAGGACAGTGAGTCAGCCTTGAGCCTGGCACGGAAACCTCTGGGGACCGAGGAGGAGCTGGTTGGCCTGCTGCCCTCCCAGCAGGGAGGCGGTCCTGGCCTGCAGGATGTGGCAAAGCTCCTACCCTTGCTGAGTCAAGGAGACACAGCCAAGCGCTCACCCAGGACCCCGCGGACAGGGCCAGGGAGGGGCCGCAGGCAGCTGGGAACCAACCACCGAAAGCCACCTCCGAACACGTTGTGGGGGAGGGGCGTGTCTCAAGAACAAAAGAGCCATTTCTAGACTCGCCAAACTGGGAGCTCCTCTGCAGAGAGGAGCGCAGAGCCGAGCCTCACACACGCCGCAGCGCACGCAGCGTGGACGCAGCACGCGCAGCTTGCTCTCCGCTCCCTTTGTGAGACGCACGCTGATCGCGGACTGTCCGTGCGTGGTGGCGCTGAGATAGGGTTTCTGTTGCTGAAATTTCAGGATATTACAAGGCGCTGTCACTAACATCCGGACGCAGGAGACGAGCTCAGTGGCCTGTGTGTGCAGAGCATAAGCATGTTTTGCGGGTCCGTTTCACTCTTCCCCACCCTCCTTCTCTGACGGCGGACTCTCTTTCCCGGCTTCCCCCCACGCTCCCTGCCCCACGCCCACCCGTCTCCACGCACTCACGGGGACCTCGGGGACCAAGTCGGAAACCACCGCTCAGCACCCCAGCCTGGCGGGTCACTTGCCTGTCTTGTGTGTCCCTTTGACAATTCCTGACACCGACGCTCGCCGCGCAGGGGCTGCGCCAGGTGCTGCGCTCGAGGCACCGTCCCGTCCCGGGCTGCTGGGGCCCCGCGGGCGGCCCGCGGAGGAGGAAGGGCGGCAGCACCCCCGCTGCAGGACACTGCGCTCGGCTGGGCGTCTGCGCGCTGCACCCTCCGCGCCCGCAGCCTCTGGCTCGCACGTTTCCGAGACGCTCGCTTCCTTCCCAGCGGGGCCAGGGTCTGCCCCAGCCACTTCTGCCTCCCCCGCCCCAACGATCCCGCAAAGCTCAGCGTCCCTCTGCTGCCGCAGAGCGGGGAGCTGGGGCGCCGGGGCTGGTCCCCGAGCGCGGGTTAGAAAGGCCCC
>NW_012151186.1:175148-181652 GCF_000956105.1 Propithecus coquereli | reverse complement strand
GGGAGAGGCGGGGGCCGGCGCGGGGCGCGGTGCTGAGGCTGCGGGGCCCGGGCCACCCGCTGCGGCGGCGCCCGCGGATTGGCCGCCCGCGGTGACGTCACGGGGCGTGGCGGGCGGGCGCGGCTATAAGAGCGGGCGGCGGGGGCGGCGGACCCTCCGCAGCCAGCCCGGCCCATCCGCGCCCGTCCCGCAGCCGCCCGCAGACGCGCCCAGCATGAGGGAGATCGTGCACATCCAGGCCGGCCAGTGCGGCAACCAGATCGGGGCCAAGGTGAGGCCGCGCGCCGCCCCCTCCGCTGTCCCGCGTCCCCGCCCGGAGCCCGCCCGGCAGGGAGGGAGGCGCGTGCACCGGGGCTGCACCCCGAGCCGCACCCGCCGCTGCCAAGCCGGGAACAAAGGGACGTGCCCGGCCCCGCGCCGCGCGGCCAGGACGCGGGAGTCCTCGCCCTCCCTCGGCCCCCGCCCGGGCGACCCGGGCTGGCGGGCGCGGCGCAGCGCGGCCCCGAAGCCTCAGCTTCATCCGCACCTGTGTCCCCTCCAGGGGCCTCCGCAGGTGCAGCTGGGGGCGCCGTCTGGGCGTGGCCCTCTCTTTTGCGGCCGTGAGATGGGTGGAGTGGGCAGGTTTGGGTGGGGCCCTCCCCCAAAGGCCTAAGGATCTCCTCTGCCCAGACCCCCTGCTGGAGGAACGGACGTCCCCCAGAGGCCGGTGCTGCGCTGCTGTCCCCGGCCTCGCTCTGACAACCCTCAGCTTCCTAGCCCCACCCTATTCCTTTGTTAGAGGGGTTGGGCCTGGAGTCAGGGTGACCTTGGTCCAGGACTGGACTATCCCCGGGCACAGCGCTGCCTGGGCAGATCCCCCTCCGAGCCGGACTGCGCCCACCCAGAGCCCACCGGGCCGGAGGTTGGACATGGGAACAAAGCTCCGGGGCGTGGAGGCCGCATCGCTGCCCGGCCTTTCTCTCCCCATTGTTAGCTCCCCGCGCAGATGCTGCTGCAGTGACCCTGCAGGGAGCCTCGGGCGGGGGCCTCATCGCTGCCTGAACTCACGGGGTCATGTCCTGTCCCGAGTCCTAGGAAGCCGTCCCTTGCCCAAGGTCACCCAGCAAGTGCAAGACCGAGCTGGGCTGCCCATTTGGCTCAGCCCCGGCAGATGCTACCTAGGACTCAGGCGGGCTGGGTCTTCCCTCGGAACAATGTGGGGCGGGAGTGGCTTTGTCAGGACCAAGGCCAGGGCCCCAGCTCAGGCGTGGTGCTGAGCCGGGTCCCTTAAGGCTGCGGTGGTGGAGGCAGGTCCTGGAGGGGAAGGGGCGCGGAAAGCCTTCCTCTGGAGGCTGTTGCCATAGAAACCAGGCAGGAACAAAAAGCTAATTACAACAGGGCTGGGCAGCCACGTGGCTGACATGCAAATTGCAACTTTGGCTTCTGGGTGGCGGTGCCTGATGTGGGGAGGGAGAGGCCCCATAGCAGGAGGACTTGCTAATCACCCCATAAGACAGCTGTGCCTGCCAAGGAGAGGGGCTGGGGGAGGAGAGGCCTGGGGCACAGTGGCCACAAATCAAATGAGGACTCCGGGGAGTCTCTGACAGATGCCCTGGCCTGCTGGGAGGGGTCGAGGGCTCACTGATGTGGTCACTGGGCCCAGGCCTGCTCTGAACATCTGCTCCTGGGAGGGTCAGTGGTCACTGGGGGGTGGGGGAGGACAGGCAACCCTGAGGCCTCCCTGGTGATCTTCCTCCTCCTCCTCTTCTTCCTCCTCCTCCTCCTCCTACTCCTCCTACTCCAGTGTGGCTGGGATGTGCCCAGAGTTGTGGGAGCCCTGGCCTAGAGGTCAGATCCACACTACAGACACCTCCTGGGCCTCTGTGGGCAGAGGTAGTCACCTAAATGCTGGACAATGTCCTGGGCTGAGATTTGTTCTGCTTCTCAGCACAGTGGCACTTAGGTTTTTCCATTACTTTTTATTCCTTTCGAGTTGTTTTACTAATTTATGTTTGTTTAAAGATTAATATTTGATTCTTTTGAATAGTGCAAACAACAGAAAAGTAAATTTTCTTGAGGGGCCCATAGTGTCTCCCTCTACCACTGCTGCCTTTTGTGGCAACCAGTGCAAATAAAGCAGCTCGGTGTTTTTTGTCCTGCCCTCTTGCCCTGAAAGGTCTCCGGAGATCAAACTCCAAGCCCCCTGGGCCAGGCCCCATACCGGGGATTTGCCGGCTCAGCATCTTCCCCCACAGACAGGACGCCTCCTATAGCTAGTGTGTGCCGCAGCAGGTGGGGGTGTGGCAGGTTTTCCCCGCCCAGCAGCAGCAGCAGCTGACTGGGTGGCTAAGTGGGGCTGCTTTCCTGCTCTGGGGTCCTAGGGTGGTGCCTGGCTCAGAAGGGCCCACTCACTCTGGGAAGGGACCTGGCTGGGGTTAGGGGGGTGTGGAGGGAGGTGAAGGTGATCTCAGGCAAGAAGCAAACACACTCCTCCTAAGTGGTAACGTGATTCATCACAATTTGCCCTGGGGCTTTAGCACAATGAGGTGGGGAGATGGGTCTGGTCCTCCCCAGGATTAGGAAAGCTCAAAGGTCTGGGAAGTTGAGTCACTTGTCTGCAATCATACACTGGCCTGAGGGGAAAGGTGGGGGGGACTCATGACTCCCCCCAAAGGAGCAGCTGAGTGTGGTGGTTTCCTTTGGTGGGGTCTTGGGCCCCGACCCCATCCTCCTCCCCCAGAGGGGCAGGGCAGTCCTGAGCCGTCTGGAAGGAGCCTTTGTCTGCGCCCCTGCCAGCTGCCGGGGACTCCCGGGCACCCCCGCCTCTCGCTGCTGGGCGGAGCCCGGGGGTGGGGCCCGGACCCGGGCAGCGGGAGAGGCCTGTCCTGGTCACCGTGAAGCTGTGGGTCGGGGTGGGGGTGGAGGGCAGGTGTCTGGGGTCTTGGAGGGGCCTAAACTGAGAGCCGCCGCACCCCCGCTCGGCCCGGCCCAGCTGTTCTCGGAGGATCTGAGCGCGCGCGTCAGCACCGCGGACAGCGCCCGGCTCGGCCGCCGCCCCGCCCCGCCCACGAGACAAACCCAAACCCGGGGCACTAACCAGGAGACGTAGCCTGGACCCCTCATCGGGCAGTTTTCTTTTCTGGGGTGACGCTAACAACTTAGTTCACAAGATTATGTTTTATTATTTATTAAGTATGCTGCATAATGCATTTTACTGATAAGATACTTTATTTTAAATAATGTTTTTTATTAATATGCTGCATAATACATTTTACTGATAAGATACTTTATTTTAAATAATGTTTTTTATTAATTTTAACTACAAAAGCAATTAATTATTAATATATTCTCCTGGCTGGGCGCGGTGGCTCACTCCTGTAATCCTGGCTCTCTGGGAGGCCGAGGCGGGCGGATTGTTAGAGCTCAGGAGTTCGAGACCAGCCTGAGCAAAAGCGAGACCCCGTCTCTACTAAAATTAGAAAGAAATTAATTGGACAACTAAAAATATATAGAAAAATTAGCCGGGCATGGTGGCGCATGCCTGTAGTCCCAGCTACTCGGAAGGCTGAGGCAGAAGGATCGCTTGAGCCCAGGAGTTTGAGGTTGCTGTGAGCTAGGCTGACGCCACAGCACTCACTCTAGCCCGGGCAACACAGTGAGACTCTATCTCAAAAACAAAAAAAATTCTCCTTGTTAAAAAAGAAGTGAAACATTGCAGATAAGGCTAAAATGCCACTTAACCACCTCTCTAGGTCCCCTTTCCAAGTGAGGACAAGGTTTCTTTTCTGTCCGTTTTATTTATTTGTGCACATGGCCTTGAAACTTTAAATAGCATCTAAAATCTTTTAAAAAAATGAAGCCAACATTTGCTGAATGCTTTTATGTAAAGCCTTGTGCTATCACTTGATGTGGGTCTTATGAGCATGCCCATCTCACAGATGAGAAAACTGAGGTGCTGAAAGGCAGAGTCCCTGGCCCAGAGCCACCCTGCTCATTGCTTCACACTCTGTAAAGAACTTCCCATAGATGTTGCCATGGCACAGCGACTAAACACTCTCTTCTGGCCCCCCACATACTTGGTTGAGCTCATTCCTCCTCTACAGGGGCTGGTAGCTGTGGAATTCCCTGAATCCAGAGATTTGGGGTGCCCCAGGGAGCTGAGGACCAAGGCCCAGGTCTGGCATGTTGCCATCACCTAAATGGAGGGAACTCTGAGACAGCCTCAGGGGCCAAGCACCATGTAGGAAGCTCAGACCAGGCCACAAATGCCTCCGTGATTTCTGTGATTTTATTTTTCTAATGAAAAATTTAATGCAAAAAGAAGAATAAAACTTAGCAATGATGAAATACACAAATGGGGAAAGCAACCCAGTCCTCACCCTCACAGAGATGACTTCTGGTAACAGTCTCTCAGGATGAACTGGCAGACACCTATGCATTTTATAAGAATTACTCTGTTCAGGCCAGGCGCGGTGGCTCACGCCTGTAATCCTAGCACTCTGGGAGGCCGAGGCGGGCGGATTGTTTGAGCTCAGGAGTTCGAGACCAGCCTGAGCAAGAGCGAGACCCCGTCTCTACTAAAAATAGAAAGAAATTAATTGGACAACTAAAAATATATAGAAAAAATTAGCCGGGCATGGTGGCGCATGCCTGTAGTCCCAGCTACTCGGGAGGCTGAGGCAGTAGGATCGCTTGAGCCCAGGAGTTTGAGGTTGCTGTGAGCTAGGCTGACGCCACAGCACTCTAGCCCGGGCAACACAGTGAGACTCTGTCTCAAAAAAAAAAAAAAAAAGAATTACTCTGTTCATACTCCTAAGCTTTTTAAAAAATTTATTTTAACTAATCTTTTTTGAAAAGCTAACATGCACATGACAAAATTCCAGCAGTACCAAAGGGCATGCAGTGAAAAGAAGTCTCTGTCCCCACCCTGGGAGCTACCCCCAGGCACAGCGTTCTGTGTGTGTCTGAGACACACATATGTGGGTAAGCATGTGCAAACTGTTTTCTAACCTCCTCTCTCGTTGAGCAATCTTTTCACCAGGCCACGACTCACATCAGTGGCCCTTTGTCTCTGGAGGCCTTCATACCCATTAACTCATCTGAAAGTCACTCCAGCCCTGACAGCAAGAAGGAGGGGCCGTGGGGGAGATCAGGCAGCCCTGGGAAGCTGGGCAGCATGTGACCCACGAGGCTTCCTGCCCGCCCGCGCAGACACTGTGCTCCAAGATGGCCCGGGATGCGGCAGCACTTTGCTGCAGCCCTTCCTCTCCCCCAGGGTGTGTGCCTTTGCGGGCACACATTTGTGCTGATAATTCTGTGTAGCACTATCTGCCACACACCATTCGTAGGCTTTGCACAGACTAACTCACTTTATTCTCACAAAGACCCGTCATCAGGCCTATCATACAGATGGGGACACTGAGGCACAGAGAACCCTCATGACCTGCCCAAGGCAACACAGCTGGGAAGGCTGGGGCTGGGCTCTGGACCCGGGAGGTGCAGCCCCTGAGTGTACGCCTGGGAGTAGAGTTCGAGAACCACTTTAAGTTCCTGCCCCGGTAGTGACAGGACGAGTCCCGGGACTGGGACGATGCCAGCTCCACACAGACAGTTTGGGTGACCTCGGGCAAGTCATTTCCCACTTGGGACCCCAGTGTCCCCTCTGCTGACCCAGCTGGGGATGCTCAGTGGGATTGGCCCCTGTGGCTCCTGTGGCCGAGGCCAATGATGCTCAAGACGCCTCCAGATCTGCTGCTGGACGCCGTTTGCTCTGACGCTCAGGGGCAGATACTGTAGCCAAAAGTATGATCCTGAACTCTGGGCCTCTGAACCCTGCTCTGCCTCCTCCTGTGAGCCATTCTCTACCTTTTCTGTGCCTCCGTTTCCTTGTCTGAAAGGAAGAAATAACAAAACTACCCCTCAAGGTGTTTATTACTAAGTCCCCTTTGTGGAGGAGTCACCTGGCCAAGGCCCCTTGCCAGCGAGCGCACGGCCGGGTCTGGAAACCTGGGTCTGTGTCAGTCGAGGGAAGGCTTCGGGAGGCAAAGGCCTGGCAGGGGTCATGGCCACCTGCTGACCCCTCCTCTCCCACTTCTCCTATAGTTCTGGGAAGTCATCAGTGATGAGCACGGCATAGACCCCAGCGGCAACTATGTGGGGGACTCGGACCTGCAGCTGGAGCGGATCAGCGTCTACTACAATGAGGCCTCCTGTGAGCACCTGCCCAGCCCCCACCCTCCACCCTGGGGAGCACCTGGGTTGGCGGGGTCCTGGCTTCTCTGCCCCCCCTAAGAGGCCAGCAGGCATAACTGGATATCCAGACTCACAGAATAAAAACAACAAATTGTAGTGACAATCACTACAAAGTGAGATTCAAACATATTTAATGGCCAGGCGTGGTGGCTCACACCTCTAATTCCAGCACTTTGGGAGGCCGAGGCAGGAGCATTGCTTGAGCCCAGCCTGGACAATAGCGAGACCCTGTCTGTACAAAAAAATTAAAAAATCAGCCAGGCATGAGGGTGC
>NW_012151186.1:163673-174768 GCF_000956105.1 Propithecus coquereli | reverse complement strand
ACATGTAATTTGATCCTGCCTGTTCTGGGGTGTTGACCCTTCCCCTTTCACACTGCCCCTAATGGGGCAGTAAGTTGCTCAAACTCATCTTTGGTTCCAGGCCCCTCTGACTCCAGAGTCCAATCTCTCAGGGTTAGAGCATGGCTGTGGTGGGCATGGCAGGGTTTAGGAGGGAGGCCCCCTAATCACTAAGCCCCTGTCCCCTCAGCTCACAAGTATGTGCCTCGGGCCATCCTGGTGGACCTGGAGCCTGGGACCATGGACAGCGTCCGGTCTGGGGCCTTCGGGCATCTCTTCAGGCCCGACAACTTCATCTTCGGTAAGTTTCCCCTGCTCTGTCTCTGACGCAGACCCCATTTCAGGCAAACCCAGGGTGTTGGAAACGAAGAACAAAGTCAGCTCCTCACTGCGATCTTGCAGGGTGGGAGCTGACTTCCCTGTTTTGCGGTTGGGCGCTGGAAGCCCAGAGAGTGGACTCCATGCAGGGAGCAGAAACCACTCACGTAGTTCAAGCACAGTGAGGTATAGAACAGAAACGAGCTTACAGAATTGTTCACCAAGTGGGGCCTCCGGAGGACTCTGGAATTCACGATGCGTGGCCTTGCTGTGAGGCTCTCGGGCCTGTTCCTGCAGCAGGGCTCTGGATGCTGTCACAGAAACAGGGCCCCACGCTTCTTCTGCCTTCCAGACCCCAGAATATCCAACTGATAGTTGCTGACTAACACTCAGCCTGGCCGCTTTAAGCTGCCAGCATGGCCAGCCAGAGACACTATCTCCCCTCAGGAGAGAGGCAAGGCGCCAGCCTGACTCCGGAGCCCTCCCTGTCCAGAGCCCTCAACACTGGGCACCATGCCCTGGGGTCCCCAGCACCCAGCAGTGTGGCTTAGGGAAAGGCTTGCAGGTGTGGGAAGCTGTGCTTGGTGGGGCCCACTTACCAGAAGAGAAAGTAGAGGCCCTGGGCTTCCACAGCTGCCCTCTGGGATGTCCAAGCAGGGGCTGGAGGTCTGGAGAGCCCTTGGCCCCTGACCGTCTCCTCCTCCTCTTCTCCCCACAGGTCAGAGTGGGGCGGGCAACAACTGGGCCAAAGGTCACTACACGGAGGGCGCGGAGCTAGTGGACTCGGTCCTGGACGTGGTGCGGAAGGAGTGTGAGAATTGCGACTGTCTCCAGGGCTTCCAGCTGACCCACTCGCTGGGCGGGGGCACGGGCTCGGGCATGGGCACCCTGCTCATCAGCAAGGTGCGCGAGGAGTACCCCGACCGCATCATGAACACCTTCAGCGTGGTGCCCTCACCCAAGGTGTCGGACACGGTGGTGGAGCCCTACAACGCCACCCTGTCCATCCACCAGCTGGTGGAGAACACGGACGAGACCTACTGCATCGACAACGAGGCCCTGTACGACATCTGCTTCCGCACGCTCAAGCTGGCCACGCCCACCTACGGCGACCTCAACCACCTGGTGTCGGCCACCATGAGCGGCGTCACCACCTCGCTGCGCTTCCCGGGCCAGCTCAACGCCGACCTGCGCAAGCTGGCCGTGAACATGGTGCCCTTCCCCCGCCTGCACTTCTTCATGCCGGGCTTCGCGCCGCTCACAGCCCGCGGCAGCCAGCAGTACCGCGCGCTCACGGTGCCCGAGCTCACCCAGCAGATGTTCGACGCCAAGAACATGATGGCCGCCTGTGACCCCCGCCACGGCCGCTACCTGACGGTGGCCACCGTCTTCCGGGGCCGCATGTCCATGAAGGAAGTGGACGAGCAGATGCTGGCCATCCAGAGCAAGAACAGCAGCTACTTCGTGGAGTGGATCCCCAACAACGTCAAGGTGGCCGTGTGCGACATCCCGCCCCGCGGCCTGAAGATGTCCTCCACCTTCATCGGCAACAGCACGGCCATCCAGGAGCTGTTCAAGCGCATCTCGGAGCAGTTCACGGCCATGTTCCGGCGCAAGGCCTTCCTGCACTGGTACACGGGCGAGGGCATGGACGAGATGGAGTTCACCGAGGCCGAGAGCAACATGAACGACCTGGTGTCCGAGTACCAGCAGTATCAGGACGCCACGGCCGAGGAGGAGGGCGAGATGTACGAAGACGAGGAGGAGGAGTCGGAGGCCCAGGGCCCCAAGTGAAGCCGCTTGCAGCTGGGGTGTGGGGCCGGGGTGCCTGTCCCCAGCGACATCAGCTACCAACACTCCCCCGCTTTGCTCCCCGCCAGCTCGCCACTCTCGAGGGCCCCGGGTCCTTGTCCTCCAGCACTGATGGCCGCCCCGCCCCCAGCCCACTGGGCTCCGTCTCCCGCCATAGGCCATCTCTGTCTTGTGTTCCCGTTTGTCTCTGACTTATTGTGGCTCCAGGCCTGATGGTTTATGGTTTGTTTTGTTTTTTTATTGGTTTGTGTTTATATTTGGGGGGATACTTAATAAATCCACTGCGGTCAGATACCCCTTCCTAGTGTTGGAGATTTCTTTTTATTCTGGAAGTTGGGTCCAGAGGGGGTGAGTTGGGGCAGGCGGGGAGACCCGGGGTGCAGGGCTGTGTCGCCTAGGCTGGTTGCTGGGACAGGCCTGTGCTTGGGGCCTGAAGAGGTCTCAAGGCACAGCCCCAGGGAGCCCCTGGGGGAGGGGCGGGGAGAAGGGATGGGCTGGGATAAAGCATCGTTCCAGAACACCCAGTGTGTTCCTCCTGTGACTTAGGAACTGGTCTCCCACAGGGTGACTCATGTTCCAGAGCTTTCCTCCGGCTGGTCTGTGTGCAGAGAGTTGGGGCAGGTGGCCCCTGCCAGGGTGGAAACTGAGGCAAGGCCTGAAGCCTGGCACCTGAACCAGGGGGTTGGGGGGCCCCCTGAGCATCCCGTGGAAAGAAAAGTGTGTTGGGAATGTCAGGACTTGGGCTCTGGGAAGGGCTCAGTGAGATGTGGCCACAGGGCCCAGGGCCAGGCACACGGGGAGCCGCATGCTGGCTCCACGCACCCCTGGAGGTCATGTCCTGTGGACGCAGGACAGAGGCGCTCACTGGCCCCCACGTCCTGTGTCCTCCTGCAGGGAAAGGCTGAGGCCCAGAGAGGCTGGGGGGTGGGGCAGAGCTGGAGCCACACGAGAGACAACCCTGACAGGACCGTGGCTTCTGATGGAGAGGGACCCACTGCCAAACCCCAGCCCAGTTCAGAGGGAGCCAGGGGATAAACATCCTGACCTCTGCACCCTCTGGTCTCTGGCCGAGGCCGCCCACCAGCTAAACTCAGCTGGAAGTCGGGACGGGAGACCTGGCAGGGGTTTCTATTCAGGTCAGCCTGCGCAGACAGAGGGCCAGGAAGAGTGAAGTGGGTCTGGGGGAGGCATCAGCCCCACATCTAGCCTGTCACTTAGTCACCCGAATATCCCTCCACCAGAAGGGACTTCTGTGCTGTTCCCTGCCATGCCCCTCACAGGCAGAAGGATGTCTGACTCACGGTAGGTATTCAATAAATGCTGAATAAACAGCTTAAATTATAGTCTCTCCTGTAACAAGGGGTCTGGACAGGGAGCAGTTGCAGGGCTGCTCTCCTTGTTGGCTCAGCACTTTGTCCAAGGATGTGTGTTCTTTCCCTCTTTCAGCGGCCTGTCCTCCTGTACGGGCCCCACTGCCCCAGGATCACTGCCGCTGCTCCAGTCGTCACAACTAGGTCAGAGGCAGAGAAGGGGAGTTTCTCATCTTGTGCCTCCTGGAGATGAACCCCCCAGCAAGTGTCCCCTCGTGATTCCTTGGCTTGACTTGTATACCTGTTCTTAAACCGACACCTGGCAAGAGGAATAGAATTACTCCAGATGGTTTTCATTAATCAAGGTCGCCCACTGAGGCAGAGAAGGAACGATAGGAACAAAAGGCTCTGGCCATAGTGAGGCGGGGTTGGGGACACACACAAGAGAGTGTCTACAGACAAAGCTGGGCAGTCTCTGGAGGACAGCACTGTGGTGGGGGTGGGGCCTGGAGAAGCCAGTCCTTGGAGGAAGGCAGAGCTGGGATGCTGAGCCACGGGCAGGCAGACAGTGCATGACAGCCGCCTCCAGATCCCCCTGAGCTGTGGTGAGGCAGCCCCTTGGGGGCAAACCGCAGAGTGTGTGACAATTAAGGGAATGAAACCAGGGGTTGCAGATGGCCCCAGCAGCTCCAAGGCAGAATAGGCCACCCCAGTGGGTGGGGACACCGAGCAGGCCCCAGCAGAGGCTGGGTGACCGTGGGCCGAGAGAGTGAGGTCGATGTCCAACTCAGGGGACATTTCCCTTCTTCCTCCCGCCCCTCATCCTTCATAAACCTCCCAGCGTTGGAGGCTGAGAGTGCTTCTGAAGGCTGTTCTCGAAGTGCTCCCAACAGCTTGCATTGTCCAAAGATGGCCCCGGTACACCTTCTGCCCCACAGGCTGTTCCAACAAGAGTTAGAGACAAATTCCCCCCCATTGAACCCCACCACGATGACAGTGCCCAGCAACTGGGGGATCCCAAGTGGGAGCCACAATGCCATCTCGTTTACCCTCTCTAAGCCTGGGCCAGGTGGTGATCTACAGGAACAGTGGCTTGAGCCAGTTGGCCAAGGTCATATAAGGGGTGGAGCGAGATTCCAATCCAGTTCAGGGTAACTGTGGGCTCTGTGCTCCTTCTCCCTCCGCTAAGACCTGGAGGGTCTGAGCTGCTGCTCCATCTGCCCCTCCAGGGTCCTCAGTCCTAGAGATTCTGTTTCCACCTGGCCTCTCTGTCCTGGCTCCTCCCTGCCAGACTGTGGGACCCTCCCAGCAACACCCCTCAGCCCCACCACCATTCTGAGCGCCCACCTGAGCCCCGCAGTCCAACCTCAGCCCAATAATCAGAGGGATACTGGGGAGAAGTCAGACTCAGACACTATCATGGTGTCCCCTCTGAGCAAAGTGGGCCAAGTCCAGAGGCAGCCAAAGCTGTGCCCTTCTACAGAGAGGGGAAACTGAGTCTGGGAGCTCAGGACCACCACAACCGATATGTTGCCACCTGTCTGCTTTCACCTGTCCTCAGCTTCTCCCTGTGGGATAAGGGGCATTAGGTGAGGAAGCTTATTCTTGAGCTGGCAGCGGGATGTGGGGGGTGGGAGTGGAGCAGCCCTGCTTGCTGTGCGCAAGAACAACTGCAAAGCAGTAATGATACCAGGCTCTACAGACACCGGCTGCCTTCAGAGTCCTGTCCCCCGCCCCTCCATTGAACAGCCCCATATCTCGCTGTGCTCAGTTTCCTCCTCTGTAAAGTGGGGTGCAGTGACATCTTGTCCCTCCCTCGCCAGCTGTGAAGACCACACGGGGTCCTGTAGGTGCGTCCAGCAGTATCTGCCACTGCATAGTGGTTCTCGCTTCCTTTTTTCCCTCAGCTGCTGGTTTTTTTTTTTTAAAAAAACTAAATGCCACCAATTTTTTTTTAAGTGTTGTGGCTTGGATTTAAACCAGGACTTTTGCGAGTGAGGGAAATCTAGGAAACGCATGCCGGGCCATACCACTTTGGACGGCGGGGTTGGCGTCCGACCTGGAGGCAGCAGGGGCGCGGGGCCGAGCCGAGGTGTCATGAGCCTCCGGGCCGGAGGCGGCAGCAGCGGGCGGCGGGGCGGACACTGTAGCGGGCGGCGGGGCGGACTCAGTGCAGCCGGCGCGGCGGGGCGATGTAGGCGGCGGCGGCGGCCAGGTGAGCGGGGGCTCCGCGCGCGGGGGGCGCGGGCGGGGAAGGAGCCGGGACTCGGCCCGCGGGGCTCGCGGGGCTCAGCAGCCCGGTCCCGACGCGGAGCTGCCGGAGGATTCGGAGCGGGGCAGCTCAGGGCCTCACAGCGTCTGGTCCTCCTCTTCCTGCGCAGGGGGCGCCGGTGAGCTCAGCTGCCCCCCGCCCTTGACACCAGCCGAGGCTGTGCGGGGCCCTTGAGGCCCAACGGACCCTTCCGGGCTGCCCCCAGCCTCAGTGCCCTCGTCTGCAGAACGGGTGGGTGTGGTGGGAGAGACCTGCCCCTGTGGGGAGCCTGGGACACAGGGTCCCCAGAGAATTCGTGTGGTTAGGGCTGAAGGTGGGGGAGGCACAGCTCTGGGGGGGCTCGTCCCTGTAGCAGGCAGTGAAGGCGCTGCCAGGCTTTGGTGGCAGTAGTAACCTTAAGGAATAGTAACCCTGTCTCTGCACGCCCCTGCATCCTGGCAGGTGTTCCAGGCGTGAGCAGGTAGGACAGGACGTATCCACCCCACCCTCCAAATTATCAGGGCCTCCCGTGGCAGCTGCAGTGTTAACACTTCTCAGCCACACCAGGGGCGGGAGACAGGAGGTCGGCTCAGCCCAGCCCGGGATCCCTCAGTGCCCTGGAGCCCTTTGGGCTTTATTCTGAGGTCTCCTTCAATTGCTAAGTTGTGGAGTCCACCCCCCCGCCCACACACACACCATGCCAGGGGTCGTCTCCAGCGCTGGGCCAGAGGGCGGAGTAGCCTGTTTCTTTCCTTTCTGTCTCCCACTTCCTGCTTGTTCCTTTCTGAGGCGAAGCCCGAAATCTGGGGGCAGAACTCTGGGGTGAATCTGGTGACGGGGGTGAGGGGCAGGCCGGCTGACGCTCTGCTGGTAGCTGCTGCTACACCCTGTGGCCCCTGGGTCAGTGTGCTGGGTTGCTGTCTCTCTGCCCTCAGCAGAGGGGGAAATGTGATTCTTCAACTTGGCAGCAGAGAAACTAGGGCTGAAAGGTCAAATTGCTCCACTCGATCATTCACTGCCTCTGTGCCAGCCTGGGCTGGCCCTGGCACTGCACTCAGAAGCTGAATAAAAGTTGCTTTTTTCACAGCCCAGAGGAGAGCTACTGGGAAGAGTAGAGGTGTTCCTGCCAGGGCGCCTGCCTTTGACCTCCTCTTCCGTATTTTAAAACACCAGGAGGTTTCCAGGGAGAGCCCCCAGGAGTGGCTCCTGCAGCCCCATGACGGGCCCTTTGGGTTGGGCCGGTCACCATGTGATGACGGTGAAGTTTGCACAGCAGCAGCTGTGGGCTGATGGCCTCACTGACACACACAAGTGCTTAGTCCTTCCACCCACCCCAGGAGGCAGGTGTCCTCCCTGGTTTATAGGTAAGAAAATGGGGTCATGTAGCTAGTCTCTGAGACAGCTGGAATTTAAATCAAGGCTGTCTGATTCTTATAATTAATAGTGACAGTGATAATAAGTTATAGTTGATGTTTATCGGGTGCTTACTAAGTGCTGGCCAGTTTTGTCAGAACTTTGTATTGACTAATTTAATCTTCACAGTAACCCTGTATGCTACTATTAATATTATAATCCCCATTCAAGATGTGAGAAATTGGAAGCAAAGGTTTATACATTTACCCAAGTTCACACAGGCAGGAGCGGGCAGAGTAGGGATTAAGTTGGGCCTATCTGCCATTTCACCATGAAGCTACTGGGATGATTAGTCAGAATCTTCTTTGGCTGCAAGAGACAGAAACTCCCCTCCCAGTAACAGTGGTGTACATGGAAGTTTATTTCTGTTTCGTATGAATGAAGCCCACCAGTGAGCAGCTCAGAGCTCAGGTGGCGTCCACTGCAATCTTGTCACTCTGCCGTCCTCATTCATAGCTTTTATACCACAGCCCAAGGTGGCTGCTTCTGCTCCACCCATTACATCTGCATCCCAGACAGTAGGAGGCAGGAAGGGCTGAAGAGGGGTATCCCCTCCCTTTAAGAATAATTCCCAGAAGTCTCATGTGGTCTTTCTTTTCACATCCTATTGGTCAGCACATAGTCACATTACCACATCTAGCTGCAAGGGAGGCTGCAAATCATGTGAGAACCCAAAAAACAAGGGCTCCCTACTCAGGAAGAAGTGAGTGGGTGAATGTTGGGACAGTGTGATCTGCACTCTGGGTGTTCCCTAGGACGCTCTGAGGAGGCATTGAGCATCAGGTAGCTGCCTCTGACTCTACCATGCTGTGTGACCTACCCAAAGTCATCAGGTAGTGTGTTAAAGAGGTGAGACTCCAGCCCACAGCACCTGTATCCTGCCCCTGCCTCCCTGTTTCGATCCAGGGCAGCCCGTCATTGGGTGCTGGGCCCTGCCAGGCTTGAACTCCAGCTGCCCAACCCACACCCCCCATCACAGAGGCATAGCAGGTAGGACGGGTCCCACAGGTGGTGCAGAGCCGCTGACCCAGTGTGGCGGCCAGCAAGGGGTGGAGTGAGGCCTCCTCATTCAGCTGCCGGGGAGGGTTCAGGCCCCAGCTCCCATGATGACACTGTGTGACCCTGGGCAGGGCTGTCCCCTCTGGGCTCAGTTCTCTTTCTTTCAGGGAAGGGACAGAGGAGGAGTCATGGGATTGCCTTTTGTGATTACAAATTATTTCAGACTGTAACAGGTATACAGAAAGCATAAGCAACACCGTGCGCTTGCTACACAGCTTTAAAATCTCTCCAACTTCTTATAACATTAACAAACCTTACAGAGAGCTTATTTTGTGTTCAACATCAATGACTCATTTCACCCTCACAGTGACCCATTTATGCATAAAGAAGGTGGCCTAGCTAGTTAATGGGGAAGCAAATGCAAACTGCCTCCTTCCCCCCAACCAAAGCCCCTTCCCTGTGCCTTGTGTGTTCTGCAGTTTGCTAATCCTGGGAGAGGGGGGAGCAGTTGTTGGTCCTCAGCTTCCTCCAGATAGTGAACCAGGCACTTCCCAGCTATATCACTCGTCGGTGGGATTGGAACCCAGACCCGAGTGGTGCCAGCACAGCCTAGAAGCATCTATAGAGTCTTCTCCATGTGTGGCCAGTTAATCCTCTCAAGAACCCCTACCCTGGGCCGGGCGCGGTGGCTCACGCCTGTAATCCTAGCACTCTGGGAGGCCGAGGCGGGCGGATTGTTTGAGCTCAGGAGTTCGAGACCAGCCTGAGCAAGAGCGAGACCCTGTCTCTACTAAAATTAGAAAGAAATTAATTGGACAACTAAAAATACATAGAAAAAATTAGCCGGGCATGGTGGCGCATGCCTGTAGTCCCAGCTACTCGGGAGGCTGAGGTAGGAGGATCGCTTGAGCCCAAGAGTTTGAGGTTGCTGTGAGCTAGGCTGATGCCTAGCCCGGGCAACACAGTGAGACTCTGTCTCAAAAAAAGAAAAAAAAAAAAAAAAGAACCCCTACCCTGGGGCCTGGGGAAGGTCACCTGCAAGTGGTGGAGCAGGAATGGCCCTGGGACTGGCTGCAGAGTGTCCAACACTGAGCCCTCTGGGGGGGCTGTGGTTTCAGGGTGCCCTGAGGGGAAAGGAGCTCCTCGAGTCAGGGGCTGGGAAGGAGGACCCCGTCTCTGGGAGGTGTGTCTCAGGAGGCATCTAGCAGCTGAAGCCCAGCAGGGCGCCCTCCTGGGCACCCCCTAGGGCTGGAGCCCTGTAGCACCTGGGGCCAGAGGGCCCTGTGTTAGAAGGCAGGGGGTGCGGGTTCCAGACTCTCCCGCTGGGCACCCTTGGGTGAGTCCTGTGCCCTCTCTCAGCTCTGCTTGTGCCACTGCATGATGGGCTCTTCTGGGGGTTTGGGTGGGGGTAGCTGAGGCGTTTTGGGAGGGGCTGAGGATCAAGGCCGTGGCGTGGAGATGCCCCACCCTGACCCTTCAGGGACGTGGAAGAGGCTGGCCTCATCCCCGAAACCCCAGAGGACTGGGGGAAGGGGCTGGTCTGTGGCTAGCCTGGAACCTGGGCACTCACCCCGACTCTGTCTGGCCCCCAGGTGGGATGCTATGGAATATGATGAAAAGTTGGCCCGGTTCCGGCAGGCCCACCTCAACCCCTTCAACAAGCAGCCTGGGCCGAGGCAACATGAGCAGGAGCCCGGCGAGGAGGCCCCGGACGTCGCTGTTGAAGGTGGGTGCTGGCGGGGGGCGTGGAGCTGTGCAGGGATCTGACCCCTCACCCCAGCCCCAGCCTCCTTCCTTCCTGCTGCCTGGCAGGTGAGCACTGGCTTCCCCAGAGAGCTGGCACCTGCTGTCTGCCCCCTTTTCCCCAACAGCACAGTCACTTTCCATTTGCTCTCCGGGTTGCTTCTGTGTCCCCACCAGAATGAGCACCCCCGAGGGCAGGGATTTGTGCCTGACCTGTCACGGCTGTATCTCAGGGCCAGCACACAGTAGGTGCTCAGTGAACACTTGTGGACTGAACTCAGAGCTGAGATCTGGAGGGCGAGAGTTCAGTGGACAGAGTGTCTCGTTCAAAAGCCCCACTTCTCTGGGGGTCAGGACAGCACGAGCTGCAGAAACCGCAGATACGGTCGGCAGGGAGTTCTTGGGGCCAGGGCAGGAGACGGCCTCGAGTCCACCCGGCTTTGTGGATTTTGCTGTGTAGCCTCCGGTAGCTTTCCTTCAACCCATACATTTATTTACTCACGATGCCTTAGAATTGGGGATGTCTCTATGATGCTGTGTTGTGGGCACGTCAGCACCACTGAGCGACATTCTGCCTCACCTTTTTGAATGACTCTTTCCTGTCTGCGTGAAGACACGGGTTCCTCCGCATGTGCCAACCGGACGGACGTCAGACCAAGCAGCATCTCCTTCCCTCGATGCCTCCTTCCCGTGGGCTCCCTGAACCCCCTTCCCATCCCAGCCATCCAAGCTCCTCCCTGGGGGATGAGGGGCCACAGGCCGACCTTTCTCTCCCTGCAGCCCTCCACACCTGCCCCCTCCCCACAGAGGCCCTGCCCGAGCCGCCCCCTGGGGAGCCGGAGTTCCGCTGCCCTGAGCGCGTGATGGACCTCGGCCTGTCTGAGGACCACTTCTCCCGCCCCGTGGTAAGGGTTGGATCTGGGAGGGAGAGGGGGCTGGGTGAATCCCCCACGGTAGGAGGGGCCGGTGGTTTCCTCGTCACCCGCTCCCGGCGGCAGGGCCGTGTCCTCTCAGACGCTATCCCGGGAGCTGAGGGTGAGTCTTCCTTGTGAACCACCCACCGCCTCCGGGCTCAGCTGCCCCAGCCTCTGCCCAGGCTTCTGGGCCTTGAATCTCTGGCCTACGGGACACCCGACTCCCAGCCTCAGCGCCTGGTGGAGACAGCCTGGACTTGGGGTTCCCGTCCCCTGAGCTCCAGGTTCTCGTGAGAGAGTTGATCCCCCCTGGGGTC
>NW_012151186.1:161994-163348 GCF_000956105.1 Propithecus coquereli | reverse complement strand
AAAAAGTTTGAAAACCTTTTAGTTTTATGCACACCATCTCCAACTTTTGAGAGAAACATTATAGTAACGTTAAAATGTAACTTACATTTAAAAAGATTCAGCCAGAACCCCCCTATACAAATTCTAATTCACTTTTTTTTTTTTTTGGGAGACAGAGTCTGGCTCTGTTGCCCTGGCTAAAATACAGTGGTGCCATCATAGCTCACAGCAACCTCAAACTCCTGGCCTCGAGCGATCCTCCTGCCTCAGCCTTCCGAGTAGCTGGGACTACAGACATGCACCACCATGCCCGGCTAATTTTTTCTATATATATATTTTTAGTTGTCCAGATAATTTCTTTCTATTTTTTAGTAGAGACGGGGGTCTCGCTTTTGCTCAGGCTGGTCTTGAACTCTTGACCTTGGGCTATCCTCCTGCCTCGGCCTCCCAGAGTGCTAGGATTACAGGCGTGAGCCCCCACGCCCGGCCTCTAATTCACTTTTCATTTTGTATGTGGCCTTCAAACTTTGCCCATACAGATATGCATTTCATATATGTGTTTTATATCTTTATTACAACACGTGTTGAACACTTCCTTTGGGCCGTAGAGTGAGCTCCAAGGGTGAGGGAAGGGTGCCTGGACCTCTCGAGCCCAGCAACCTGGAGGAGGAAGACAGCTCCTGAGGGCAGGGCAGCCTGAGCTCCCAGCTCTGAGACCTGAGCCTGTCTCCCCCAGTGGCTGCCGAGTGTTCTGAGTCTGGGGGCTCGTCTGGCCCCGGGCCCCTGGCTCGCTGGGTGCTGAGAGCAGCTGGGCGTGTGTGGGCTTGGCACTTCCGCCGGAGGCCACTGGCTCTTCTTCGAGACAGCAAATGTCATTTCCCTAGCTTTCCTCCAAGAGGAAGTTCTTCAGAAGTGAGGGAAATGCTGTAGCTAAAAAAGCAATTGGGTTTCTAAAAGAAGGAAGTTGTCTTTTGAAAAGCTTCCTGCAAACATTAGGTCTTAAGAGGCCTGGCACGAGGTGGACCCTAACCGTGCTGCCAACCCTCCGGGCCTTAAGCAAGTCCTCAGCCCTCTGGCTTCAGTTTCCTCATCTGGGTGTAGGGGGTGAGGTCTGCTCTGGGCCTAACTGTCTCTGAGGATGGGCGTAGCCCTAACGGGTGGGCATCTGACTGCCCCCAACCCCAACCCGGGCAGGGTCTGTTCCTGGCCTCCGACATCCAGCAGCTGCAGCAGGCCATCGAGGAGTGCAAGCGGGTGATTCTGGAGCTGCCCGAACAGTCGGAGAAGCAGAAGGATGCTGTGGTCCGGCTCATCCACCTCCGGCTGAAGCTCCAGGAGCTGAAGGTGGGTGCTGGCGGGGGGCGTGGAGCTGTGC
>NW_012151186.1:130098-161944 GCF_000956105.1 Propithecus coquereli | reverse complement strand
TGAAGGTGGGTGCTGGCCCACCCCCCACAGAGGGAGCCTGGAGCCGAGACCAGCACTGTGGGAAGGAGGAGACCCCGGGGCAGTCCCTGGCTCCTTCCTGGGTGCTGGGTCTCTCTGGGCTCTGAGGGACTGGGGTAGCAAGGTACATAGAGGGCAGGGTGAAAGCCGGGCCCTCACCTGTGTGCGGCAGGCTATTTCTCTAGGAGTCTGGACCCTCTTGGTGGCAAGGGACAGAAACCCAACCTCGAGTAGCTTAAACCAAAAAGAAAAGAAGTATTTGCCGGTGACTGAAAGATCCTACAATATCAGCAATCTTGCCGTCTTTCAACTCTGCTTTCTGTGTTTGACCCATTCTCAGGGAGCTCCCTGTGTGGTGGCAGAGACGGCCCCAGTGACCGCGGCCTCTGTCCATCCGCTGGGCCATCCTGTGCAGAGCCTTCTTTTCCTAGTGGTTGTAGCGAGAGTCTCAGGCTCAACTTGCCTTGGCCGGTCCTGGGCCCACTCCTGACCCAGAGGCGGTGACCGGCTGGCTGGCTCCGGTCACGTGCCCGTCCACTAGAGCAAGTGGACCTGGAGTGATGTGAGAGCGCGTCTCGGGTGGTGTCTAGAAGGGCAATGGCAGGGTGGTGGCCCACACCTGCGGCTGAGGCGGGAGGATCCCTTGAGGCCAGGGGTTCCGGGCTGCAGTGAGCCGCGACTGCGCGGCTGCCTCCCAGCCTGGGTGACAGGGCGAGAGCCTGTCTCTCTTGGAGAAGAAAAAAGAACGAGAAGAAGGTAAATGGATCCCCAAACCACAGATGTCCACGCTGTATCCCTTGAGTCTATATGTTCTTTGCCCTGGTGGCCACTGTGTCCCCTGTACTGATTCATGAGTCCCTGGGAATTCAGAAAGGGGGATATTCATCAGGAAGTAGTTTCCGTGGTGAGAAAGATATCCCAAAATGCAGTGGCTTAAAGAAGATGTGTAATTTTCCTCATGTGAAAATCCCACAGGTGGTCCGGGGCCCATGTGGCAGCTGATGGTGTTGGGGACCCTGGGTCACCCTTTCTTGTTGCTCTGCCAGTCCTGGGGGATCTAAGATGGCCCCACACCGTGTCTTCTGGGTTTGCACCCAAACGGCAGACAAGAGGGAAGGGCAGGGGGCTGCACCATTGCTGCCCACGTGTCCTCGGCCCCGCACGGTCACCCAGCAGCACCTCATGGTGGGGGGGCCGGGAGAGCGAGCATGTGATCTGGGCGGCCCATGCCCGACTGATCATTGTTTTATCGTAGAAAGGAAAAGGGGCTTGGCGTTGCGCCGAAACTCACAATCTCTGCTGCCGATGGTGCCTGCAAGAAATAAGTTGAGGGGCTTGTGTGTGAGGGGGAAGGACCTGCAGTCCAGCTTACCTGTGACCCTCCCCGACCCTCCTCTGCAGGACCCCAACGAGGACGAGCCCAACCTCCGAGTCCTCCTCGACCACCGCTTCTATAAGGAGAAGAGCAAGAGTGTCAAGCAAACCTGTGACAAGTGCAACACTCTCATCTGGGGGCTCATTCAGACCTGGTACACCTGCACAGGTGGGCCGAGACCTAGACCCGTCCTGCTGGATGAGTGGTCTGGGTCCTCAGGGCAGGGCGCAGAAGCCAACAGCTCTGTTCCCGTATCCGGGTCACGTTCAGGTGAATGCTCCGCCGTGTTCTCAGCGGCTGAACCCTGCTGTGCGCTGGAGACGAGACCAAAATCCTGGCCCACACTGAGCTCACAGCCACACCTGAGCTGTCCAGGATGGTGGCCACTAGCTACCTATGGCTATGCAAATTTGAATGTTAATTAATTGAATATTCATTTCCTCAGTTGTACCATCTGCCTTGCTCGTACTCAAGAGCCCACGATGCTAGTGGCTGCCAGGTTGGACAGTGCAGAGAAAACATTTCCGTGATTGCAGAAAATCCCATCTGACGGTGCTATTCAGGATGAGAAGTCAGACTAGTGACGGACATGGTGTCTCAGACAATCACGGGACAGTGAAGAAAACTCAGGAACAGGAATAGCATGTGCTGGGGTGGAATGGGTATGACTTCAGGGCAGAAAGAAGAGACATCACGTGACATTTAAGCAAAAACTTGAAGGTCAGGGCACAAGTCAGGAGTATATCTAGGGAGGAATGTTCTGGTGCAGGGTAGTTAGGTGTGCAAAGGCCCTGGGGCTGAGGTGTGTCCAGTGTCTTCAAGAAGGAGCAGAGAGCCCTGTGGCTGGAGCTGCACATCTGAGGGATGTGGGCTTAGAGCCGGCTGGGGGCTTTTCTGTAACTGCAGTGGGGGCTACGAGTGGTTGTTGGACATACTTATGTTTTTTTTTTTTTTTTTTTGAGACATTGTCTCACTCTGTTGCCCAGGCTAGAGTGCAGTGGTGTCATGATAGCTCACAGCAACCTCAAACTCCTGGGCTCAAGTGATCCTCCTGCCACAGCCTCCCGAGTAGCTGGGACTACAGGCATGTACTACCACGCCTGGGTAGTTTTTAAATTGTTTGTAGGGATAGGGTCTTGCTATATTGTCCAGGCTGGTCTTGAACTCCTGGTCTGGGCTCAAGTGATCCTCCCACCCTGGCCTCCCAAAGTGCTGGGATTACAGGTGTGAGCTACTGTGCCCAGCCCATACTTAGGTGTTAACAGTGTCATTCTGGCTGCTGACTGAGCATGGATGAGGAGGGGGTGACACTCTGGTTGGGGCAGGATGGTGGGAGTAAGAAGTAGCTGAGTTTAGCGCCAGCTGCAGGTTTGGAAATGGATCGTAAGAGACGAGAATGGAGTCAGGACGACTCACGACGTTTGCTCCCAGCAGTGGAAAGATGGAGTTGCTGAAATCTGAGACGGGAAGCTGTGAGGAGGTTGGGAAGGAAGGGTGGGAATTCCATTTGTTCCATTTGGACAGCTTGGATTTGAGTTGGGAATGGCGGCTGGGCCACTGGATGTGCACATCTGAAGTTGAAGGGCGAGGCTCGGGGCACGGGGACAGGAGGGTCTCTGAGGTTCTAAGACCTACAGCAGTGCCAGGAGGTCTTGGCTCGGTCTGGGCCTTGGCGTGGAGCCCATGGGGGCAGGGGGCAGACAGCTGAAGGTCGCCTGGCTGCAGGGCCTCCCCCCATTTCTCAGGGTGTGTGTTTCGTCCCTGCCCCCAGGGTGTTGTTACCGCTGTCACAGCAAGTGCTTGGGCCTCATCTCCAAGCCGTGCGTCAGCTCCAGAGTCAGCCACCAAGCCGAGTACGAGCTGAACATCTGTCCCGAGACAGGGCTGGACAGCCAGGACTACCGCTGTGCCGAGTGCCGGGCACCCATCTCTCTGCGTGAGTGGTGGCCGGGAGCTGCTGGGCAGGGGGGCCAGGAGGGGCTGGGAAAGTCAGGTGGCTAGGCGAGGACCCGGGCGTGGTCCCTGAGTCTCCCACGCAAGCAGGCGAGGTCCCAGCCGTCTCAAGGCTCGCACACGTCCCCCAGGAGTTCCCGCAGGGCCGGACCTGACCTCAGCCTCCTGTGTGGCCCTTCGTCACACGGAGCCCACACAGACAGGGACCGGGAAAAACCACGCAGCCGTCCTGCACATGCACCCGCAGCCCTTCTCTCTAGAGAGTCACGGGTGTCAGTTCACGAGTCCCTTCGTAGTCCTGTGGCAGGGTCCTTTTACTGTCCCGTTTTACTGATGAGAAAACAGAGCAGTGAGATGCTGGAGCCCTGAGGTCCCACGGCTGAGAAGAGGGTGGACCAGGTCCGAAAGGTGGTGCCCTTGGCCCGGTGGGCTGTTTCCCCAGGGCTGTGGTCTAGGGGAGCATGGACCACGGGGCGTGGAAGCCGTGGGGGTGGCGGTGAGACCCCCACGGCCACTCTGATGCGCGGCGGCCGCGCCCTGCAGGGGGTGTGCCCAGCGAGGCCAGGCAGTGTGACTACACCGGCCAGTACTACTGCGGCCACTGCCACTGGAACGACCTGGCCGTGATCCCTGCGCGCGTCGTGCACAACTGGGACTTCGAGCCTCGCAAGGTCGGGGGTCGGGAGGCAGGGGATGGCCCCCGGGAGGGAGAGCCGCCGGGGGCGGGGCTGGCATGCCCTGGGTGGGCGATTGCTGGCCGCGCGGGCCTGTGGGGGGCAGGGTGCCGCCGGACGTGGTGCTGGAGGTGCCACCGAGCCCCGCCCTGCAGGTGTCCCGCTGCAGCATGCGCTACCTGGCGCTCATGGTGTCTCGGCCGGTGCTCCGGCTCCGGGAGATCAACCCTCTGCTGTTCAACTACGTGGAGGAGCTGGTAGAGATCCGGGTGAGGCTGGGCCCGGGGGTGCGGGGTGCTCCGTGGGGGGCCCCATGGCAGGGCCAGCGACCCTCTCCTCTGCAGGCCCTGGGCTGTGGGGGTTAAGCAGGAGGGAGACCACTGCTTAGGGTGAGCAGCCTCCTTGCCTGTCCTTCGATTTGAAGACGCTAGAGCCATGTCCAGAGCAATCTGATCTAGGCATGGAGACCATTTTAAATTTTTCTAGTAGCGACACTAAAACAGCAAAAAGAAACAGGTGAAGTTAATTTTAATAATATATTTTATTTAACCCAATATCTGTTTATTTAACCTAATGTAACCTAATGCACGTTGAACAGATTATTTCAACATGCAATCATACAAAATTATTGAGATGGTTTACATTCTTTTTCTTTTCTGTGCCACCTCTTTGGATTCCAGTGTGTATTCTACACTTACAGCAACCTCAGCCCAGACCAGCCACTCCTCAGTGGCCGCATGTGGCCCGTTCTCTTAGCCAGCGGTGCGGGGAGGGGGGTGGGCCGAGGGCAGAGGGTGCTACACTTTACGCCGGAGGTGGCATCGTCTCACATGGGTGATGAGGCAGCAAGTTGAGTCGCTGAGGCCATAGGGGCTGAGGAGGGAGCTGGGATTTTTCCGGAAGTTTGGCTCAGCGTGTCGGATGTGTCTGTGCTGTGTGAGGCTGCCGATGTCGCGTCAGGCGGCATTTCGTGCCTGTGGGGCTGAGGTCGGGTGAGTGGAAGGTTCCGTGGGCAACGACAAACGGACCTCAAGGTCCTGCCCAGCCAGAAGCCGTGGTTTGAACTTGAGCTTGGCTGGAGCACTCAGACCTGGGACCGTTCTGGGGAACTTGAGGGCACCGTCCCCAGAGTGCAGGGTGAGACGCCCGTGACCAGGGCTCCGTGTGACACTGGCACAGGGCCAGCCCTCGGCCGTGCAGACGTGGGCACAGTGTCGGCCCCGCCTTCTGGCTGAGGCCCAGCTGCTCCCCTTGTCCGCAGAAACTGCGCCAGGACATCCTGCGCATGAAGCCGTACTTCATCACCTGTAAGGAGGCCATGGAGGCACGTCTGCTGCTGCAGGTCAGACTGCCAAAAGGACTGGCCCAAGACGGGAGAGACAGAGAGAGCCAGGGTGACAGGGCGCCTCATGCTCAGATATTTTTTTATCCTCGTATGTGTAGTGCCGTTAGCAGAGGGTCTCCCGAACTATGTCCCAAGGAACAAAGCAAACAGGTATTCTACCCACAAAAGTGTTCTCATCATTTCAGTCTGGGGAACACTGAGGTTGTTGCTGTAGGTTTTCTGTCAATCTCCCCCAGGTAGACCCAGCCCAGCCCCCCTCCGGCAGGCTGACCACAAAACAGTCCTCAAGGCTCACCTGTGTATTTGTTCAACCGATATTCACAGACGCTGTTCTAGACTCTGGGGACCAGTGAGCAAAACAGGCAGGAATCTTTGCCCTTAGAGGGTACCCTTCGAGTAGGCAAGATGTCAGGGTGGTGAGCACTGCAGACAAGATAAGTCAGGGAGGAGGTGTGGAGCGTGTGGGGCGCAGTGTACACAGGGAGGGGACGGGAGCCGTGAGGTGGCGGTGTGGCTGGAGGGGCCGTATCGCGGGAGTGAAGAGAAACCTGTCCCTCGTCCCATCTCTCCCTGATGTCCCCCCCGGGCTCCTGGATTCTGCTCTTGGGGCCCAGACACAGACGCCATCTGAAGCTTGTTGCTTCCGTGGCACTGGGAGTGGCTCTGGGTGGGCCATGGGGGTCCTTTCCTGGTGCCTGGGGTCACGGCCACGGGGACTTGGCAGCTCCAGGACCGGCAGCACTTCGTGGAGAACGACGAGATGTACTCGGTCCAGGACCTCCTGGACGTGCGCTTGGGCCGGCTGGGCTGCTCCCTCACCGAGATCCACACGCTGTTCGCCAAGCACATCAAGCTGGACTGTGAGGTGGGCCTCTTTGCTCCACCGAGGTGGGTTCCGCTCTGGGGGGGCCGTGGGCGCTCTTCCTCTGCCCCCAGCCTGAGGGCGGGAGTGGGCGGGAGAAGCCCAGCCCGCAGTATCCCTGTCCTCGGACTGCCCTGCAGGGCTGACACTTGCCTGCCCGCCCCCAATCCCCACTGTCCCCGCAGCGGTGCCAGGCCAAGGGCTTCGTGTGTGAGCTCTGCAGAGAGGGTGACGTGCTGTTCCCGTTTGACAGCCACACGTCCGTGTGCACCGACTGCTCGGCCGTCTTCCACAGGTGGGTGTGGCTGGTCCTGCGGGAGCTGCCCCTGTGCGGGAGGGAGAGAGAGAGGGACATTTGCATCTTTCCTGCTGATTTTCAAAGCCTTTTCCCCATCCTAAGATACGGCGTTAGACCCTGCTGTCTGTGACGACACTAAAAGTCACACGAGGCCCCAGCCTGCCCCCAGAGGTGTTCACAGCACCTGAACCGCTTTCTCCGCTAGGGCTCAAGTCACTCTGTCAGGGTTAGTGTAGGTAGAGGTTCCCAAACTTTCTAGTTCCTGGCACCCTTTAGTGTCTTGGTAATTTTTTCAAAGTGTCCCTGGACCAAAAGAAATGCCTGCCACCTTGGTTTATTAAGTTCTTGTGTTCAACTTTATAAGTATTTATGTCCTAAAGCTTTATTTATGTCACTAAAGATTTAGTGGCTGTTTGGGAAAATGACACACAAAAATTGGAAGAAAAATATTTTAATTTCACTTTTCAAGAAGCACAATTACTTACTAATGATACGTGTTTGTGTCCTGGGCCCGGCACACCTTCTTAAACCTGGAGTCAGGTAGGAAACACCACCCCCATCTCCATCCACTGGTTTTTGCGAGGCATTTGCTATTTATCATAGCACCTGCCGAATCCCAGCTCTGAGAGGCTGTGATGTCACAGAAGGAACTGTAGCAAAAACTAACATTGCAACCGAACTCCCTGGAGCTAGGAGTTTGCTTGGTGTCTGACAGATGTCAGATTTGCTGTGTTCTCTTCAAAAATCTAAACTGGCCTGTGGAACCCCCTGCAGTGCCTTGGGGTGCCCTGATGCACAGTTTGGGAACCACCGTGGAGGCCAGTGGGGATAAGGACAGGTGGTGACAGTCACTGAGAGGTCAGAGCCAAGGTGACCGCCTGGTTCAGCCCCTTCCGCTCGTGTCTTGGTGACCCAGGCCCTGCGCCGTCAGGGATGGCGGGTACTGTGAGGACCCTGAGGGAGGCCCCTCGGCATCCTGGGTAAGTGCTCACCATACTCTGACCTCACGGTCGGTCACCTCTGGGCACAGACCCTGCTTCTGCCCTTGGGTAACATCTCTGCACCTCAGTTTCCCCACCTGTAGAGGGGTGATGGGATCTGACGTAAGCAGCTTGTGAGGACGCAGCGGTAGAATTTTTCGAGCGGACGGCCCCAACCTGTTCCTGCCCCCAGGGACTGCTACTACGACAACTCCACCACATGCCCCAAGTGCGCCCGGCTCAGCCTGCGGAAGCAGTCACTCTTTCAGGAGCCTGGTCCCGACGTGGACGCCTGAAGCTGAAGGAGGACACCGGGTGCCCCGCCTGGACTACCTGTCGCCGACCCCGCTGGCATTGCCAAAGTCAAGTTTGTTCCGCTCTGGAGACCCCTGGGGTGAAGCCCCTGGACCTCTCCACCCCTGTGGGGGTAGAGGGAGGTGGTGAGCAGGACTGTCATCCCCCAGGTGCTTTGTGGCACTCGGGGCGGCTGCACCTGGTTGTTACGTGGTTGTGCTGCCATGTGGGGTCCCCTCCCCCACTGCAGGACTCCGTGGAGTGAGGGAGGACTTCTAACTTCCCCCACTGCACAGAGCCCTCCGTGCCCCTGGGCCAAGGCTTCTGGGCTCTGGAGACGCCATGAGCCCCGTCCCAGCCACTCTGGAAACTTGTCAGGCCAAGACCCCCAGAGGGCTTCAGAGCAGGGGTCACTAAGACCTGAGGATGCCCCGGGCCTGAGTTTCGCCTGCAGTGGTAGTTTGGGTTCTACCTGGAGACTCCCACTGCCTCCAGCCACTTGTCTGTGGGGGCTTCTGTTTGTCCCTGGCGGGAGCCATTCAAGATTGTCTCCCATGGACCTGCCCATCTTGGCCTCCTGAGGTTCTTTTAAGTCCTCCTGGGAGGTCTGGGAGGGAAGGGGGCTGTGGAGCTTTTCCCTCCTGGGCACACCTGTTGCTGCTCCTGCCATGGCCCAGCCCACCTTATCCCCTGGTTCTTCAAGCTGGGAGGCTGGGGGTCCAGCCTGAGGAGGGTATCCCGGCCTCCAGGTGTGGCACAGGGGCTGTGCCCCAGTGGAGGTTCCAGGTCAGGCAACAGGGTCATTTACAGTAGGCCTGGGTGGCATTTCTCAGGACCAAATTTGTCCCTGAGGAGCTCTGTCCTACTGCCTGTGGAGGGCTCTGGCTGGCTTGGAGATGACCAGCCAGGGGCCTCTGTGTGTGTGTGCCTCAGCTCAAGAGCTGGGAGTATTTGCTGTCTTCCTCACCTGCCCCTCTGGATGACAAAGTCTTTAAACAGTGTGGGTCTTCCTACACAAACCTGGACATGAAGCCTAGAGCCATGCAGAAGGATGAGGGCAAGGGGGTGTGGGAGGTCCCTCATTCCACGTGACAAAGGGCCCCTGGACAGCAGACAAGACCTACAGCTCTTCAGCAGGGAGAGGGGGCACACTTGGCTTCCGTGTTTGCACTTTATAGATCCTGCGTTGAGGGGCTGTAGGAGGGGACAGCCTGGGACGTGGCTTCCCAGTCTTTTGCCTCTGGGAAGCAGAGGTGGCTGCATCTGCCTTCCTCCTCCTCTCCCTGGACTGTGCTTGGCTGTTGATGCACGTGGTTGGCACACGTGGGCAGAGGGCAGGGACCGTAGCTGCTGGGACAACCATTTCCTTTGGCGGGAAAGCCCAAGAGGAGATGCCTCAGTCAGCAGAGAGGCCAGCTTGGCTCACTGGCCCCCTGAGGGTGGACAATGACAGCGTCACCTCCTCCTTGCCCCTCTGCACCGTCAGGAAAGGGATGGTATCATTTCGCCCCACACCGTGGCTTTAGACTCGGCTCTTGCTGTCTGTCCTGTCTCACTCTCCCCATCTGGGAGATGGGGGCCGTGGTGTGGACCTACCTCAGGGTGGAATGGTGAGAAGGGACCCAAGTCCTTTAAAGAGGGGGCTGTGAGGTCGGGTCAATGGTGGGTCCCTGTCCTGCTTTCTCCTCTTCTTTGGGGCTGAAGAGGGGGTTAAAGGCCAAATGCCTTTTTCCTACGTCCTTAAATCTGTGCACTTCTCACCACTGTATTGCATTTCTGTCATAGGAATACTGGCCATTCCCGAACCTCCTGTGTAATCATCACATCCCAGTTAGAAATCACTGTGTCCGTAGAAAAAGCAGGCTGGCATTTGTCGGACAAAGGGTTGGGTCATCTTTTAACCTACCCAACATTTCTTCCTCACCTGCCCTCTGGATGACAAAGTCTTTGAACTGAATCATGTGCGGGTCTTTCTCCACGTCCACAGCACGGTAGGGAGAACCCAGCAAGGAAACGGTTTGCATGAGCGGCGTCTTACGGAAGAGCTCACGCAAGGGTGATTCTTTAGTGTGGGATTAGGCTGGCCTGAAAGATGCCTGGTTGTAACATTGCCACTGTCACTGTCCCATTAAATTGGTGTCCTGTAGACTCTGGTGTGTGTGGTGAATTGGAGACAAGGCTGAGAGTGTGTTGATACACAAGCCAATGGTAGGCTTAGGGACTAACAACCCCATCCAGTGGGGTTGAATGTAATCTGGTTTGGGGTGAAGTACCGTTTCTTTCTTTTTTCTTTTTCTTTGTTTTTTTTGAGACAGGGTCTCACTCTGTCACCCAGGCTGGAGTGCAGTGGCATAATCACAGCTCACTCCAGCCTCAGACTCCTGGGCTCAAGCAATCCTCCCGCCTCAGCCTCCCCAGTAGCTGGGACTGCAGGTGTGTACCGCCACGCCCAGCTATTTTAAAATTTTTTTATAGAGTTGTGGTCCTGCTTCGTTGCACAGGCTGGTCTTGAACTCCCAGCCTCAAGGGATCCTCCAGCCTTGGCTTCCCAAAGTGCTGGGATTACAGGCATAGGACACTGCACCTGGCCATAATTCTTTTTGATTTTTAAAATTTTTTTCCTTTTTTTAAATTTCAGCATATTATAGGGGTACAAATGTTTAGGTTACACATACTGCCTTTGCCCCACCGGAGTCAGAACTTCAAGTGTGTCCATGCCCAGACGGTGCGCACTACACCTATAAGGTGTGAATATACCCATCCTCTCCTCCCCTCTCCCACCTGCCCAACACCGGATGAATGTTACTACTATATGTGCATATAAGTGTTGATCGGTTAATACTAATTTGATGGTGAGTACATGTGGTGCTTGTTTTTCCATTCTTGTGATACTCATGTTTCTTGATTAATTAGGAGAAGTACATACGCTGGTGTTAGAGCGAGGCCTGAGTCGGCTCCGACACGTGTGGGAAAGTTACACAGTTTCAGCCTGCATTTCTTCTGTGAGATGGGATTACAACATACACCTCGTGGGGTTTTTAGCGTTCCAAGAAGCGTTTAGGGCTGTTCCTGGCAGGCCGGAAATGCTCAGTAAATAGAGCTATGTCTTCTTTATAGAGTCCTCTCGTTGGAAGGGCTGCCTCATTAGCTTAGGCGACGAGAAACTGGCCAGTTATGCAAATCCCAGGAGACTCAGCATAAGTCTTATCCAGCTCCTGGGAGCCTCTGTCAGCTCCATAAGTGAGACCCATGAAAAGGGCCCTCACCGTAGCTCAAGGCATTCCCATTGCCCTTGACTAAGGACAACTAATGGATGTACTTCAGGGGAACCATAAACTCTCCTTCCAGATGAGATTCAAAACTCTGTTTGTGTGCATTTTTCTGCAGAGACATGATCTACGGTTTTGACCAGGATCTCACAGAGGCTATGACCTAGGAAACGCCAGGAATGTGCTGTGGAAGGTGTCTTTATCCATAATCAGGGGGCTGGGCGGGGGCGGGGGCAGGAGGATTCCAGGGCTGTTGTGGGTGGGTGCTGGGACGTCTGAGTACATGCCTCCAGTTAAAAACCACAAGCACTAAAGCTGCACTTTGGATATTAGAGGACACAATCGTTTTTCCCCGTTTAGGTTATGAAATTGTTTTTCTTTTAATATTTTTTATTTTGACAAATTTAGACTTACAGAAAAGTTGCAAAAACATTCCCATTTGCCCATCTCCTCGATTCCCTAAATGTTAACATTTTGCGCCATTTGCTTTATTCTTTCTCTGCACCTACATTTTTTTTCTCAACCATTTGATAGTACGTTGCAGAGACGATCATGTCCTTTGCTTCTAAATACTCGAGTGTGTTCCCGCAAAACAAGGACATCACCTTACATGACCATGGCCACATTTATCAAATAGGCAATTATCAAAATCAGGACAATGACACTGAGAAAATACAAAACCTACAACAAGCCTTGTTCGGATGTCATCGACCTCCTCCCCCTCCCCCCAGACCACACATTACATTCGGTTACCATGTCTCTTTGACCTTTAATATGACGAAACATTGACATTTTTGAAAAGTGCAGGCTATTTTGAAGAATGTCCCTCAGTTTGGGTTTGGTCTCAGATTCAAGCTTTGCACTTTTGGCAGGAATCCATAGCAGTGGTGCTGTGTGTACCAGGAAGCACACAATGTCAGTTTGTCCCACTGTGGGAAATCTGGGTAGGGTGGTGTCTGCCGGGTTTCTCCACTATGAGATTACTATATATTCCTTTGTCATTAGTACGTATCTTGTGGGAAGATACTTTGAGACTATAAATATCCAGTTACTCCTCAAACTTCCACCCCTGATGTTGGTATCCACTGATAATTATCACCTAATTCAGTTATTACAACGATGATTGCCAAACGGTGATTTTCTAATTCCATTGCTGCTTCTGCATCTTTCTATCATACGGAAGAGCTTTCCCTCCTCCCTGTTTATTTACTTATTCACTCAAGGTCCTATTTTACTCAATGGGCTGTAATCCTTGTAATTATTTCAATTCTCAAATTATCCCAGATTTGGCCAGTGGAAGCCCTTTCAGCCTGTCTCCTGTGTCCTCCTGGCATGTGCTTGTCATTCTTTAAACCCTCGCTTACTTTCTTGCACAGCAAGGCGTTCCAGGCTCATCTATACTCTCACAGTCTCAGCCCTGAAATCAGCCGCTTCTCCTAGGAGCCCTGATTCTTTTTATGTATGATGGTATCAGTAACCAAGATGTAGTTGCTGGGTGTGCTTATTGCTACGGTTTCTGGGTTCTTTCCACAGACAGAGCCAGGAAAAAGCACTCCCTACATCTGTATCTATTTCTCTATGATTTGTCTTTCAACATATTAAAAACCATGAGTACACACTCATACTTTCAATTTCAAAACATTTCTATTGGGCTCATTTTGTCTGTTTGTCATATTTGATTCCTTGACAGTGGAAACCTGGCTCCATTATCCACATGTGCTCAGTCCTAGAATAAAGTACATTCAGCATTGCTCATCCATACGTCTGAGAAAGAAGCCCACTAACTGGAGTTAAATATTTGTTTAGAGTTCTTTTTGTCTTTAGCCTGAGGGCATATAGGTAAAACACAGTGTTCAGAACTTACTTGGGTATTTCTCCCCTTTCATTGTGGTTACATTGTTCATTTGAAGCACAGTTCTGTTCGGTTCTGTTCGTATATTCCATTTTATTTCCCTACCCTTGTTCATTTTGTCTGATCCTGATATAGTAACACGGTTACAAAGGTCAGAACATTACAAAAGGTGTACTCAGTCAGGTCTCCATCCCCCCTCCTCCCTGTCCACCCGCCACACCTCCCTAGGTAACCGATCTCTTTATAGTCTCTGGTTTCTCCTTCCTGTGTTTCTTTTTGCACAAACGAGTAAGATACGTGTATATTTTCTATTTCTATTTTCAATTTTCTTCCATAAAAGGTAGCATACTATCTTCTTGCATATTGCTTTTTTCACTTAATACTGTCATATATCCTGGAAACCACATCAGTTCCTAGAGTTCTACCTCATTCTATTATTATTTTCATAATTTACATCTGTATCATATTCCATTGCATGGAGTTACTATTTCTGATTCAACCACTCTTCTATGAATGAATACTCAGGCTGTTTCTGAGCTTTTGCAGTTACAAATAAGGCTGCAGTGAGTAACCTGTGCACATGTGTTATCTTCTGTTGGAGGTGCATCTTCAGGATACAATTCTAAAATCGGATTGCTGAGCCAAATGTATTTTTTGAATTTTTTCTATTTTTTTTGTTTTTTTGAGATGGGGGTCTCACTATATTTCCCAGGGTAGACTGGAACTCCTGGGCTCAAGAGATCCTCCCACTTCAGCCTCCTGAGTAGCTGAGACTAGAGTTGGGGGACATTGGACCTGGCAAATCTATTTTTTGTGTGTCAAATGGCCCTCCATCATGGTTGTACCAATTTGCATTCTCACCAGCAATGGATGAGAGTGTCTGTTACCCCATAGCCTCACCGACAGAACGTGTTCATACTTTTCAATATTCGCAGTGAGAAATGGTATCTGTGTAGTTTTATTTTGCATTTCTATGATTATGAATGAGGTTGAACTTATTTTCATGTTTCAGGATCTCTTTTGTTTATGAATTATGTCTTTAGCCCATTTTTCTATTGGATTTTTGCTATTTTTTCTTCTTAAAGAGCTCTTCACATATCAGGGATATTAGCCTGTTATCTGTGAGATATATTGCACATATTTTCTTTCAGTTTGTAAATTGCTTTTTGACCTTATTTGTGGTGTTTTCTTTCTTATGGAAGAGTTTTGCTTATGTTTTTATATGGTCACATTAATATTTTATTTCGTCTGGATTTGGAGTCATATATATCTCTCCCTGCACCCAGGTTAAAGAGGCATTCACACATGGGTTTTTGCAGTACTTGCATGCTTTCACTTTTTAGATTCCTGATCCATTTGGAGTTTATTCTTGTGTAGGCTATCACAGATCTAACTTTTTCTAATTGTTAACCAGTTGTCCTGCACCATTTTTGAAAAAGTCTATCTGAATCCATTTCTGGACTTTCTATTCTATTCCACAGGACTATTTAATTCTGCCTCACAGATCTGACAGCTACACTGCTTTAATTACAGAGGCTTTTACAGTGTGTTTTAACGTCTGGAAGGGCTAGTCTCCCCTTTGCAATTTTTCTTTTTTAAAAAATGTTTTCCTGGCTATTCTTGCATGTAGTCTTTTTCAAGCACATGCTTAAATAACATTTTGATGACACAAAATTTGATACTGTGAGGTGTCAAAATGGAAATGCCAACAGCAAGGTTTCCAGGGATGTTAAACATCTGGAAGCAGAGAGGCTTGGCTGGGCCTCAACTGTCGAGGTCATCTTGGTGCTTCAGGCTTTAGTTTGATTACTCTTGGTAACACAAACTGAAAAATGACCTAAGATCGTTGCTGGGAGTGCTGCTTTTTCTCATTGTACAATTCCCTGTAGCAGTTTATTGCATCATTGACTGCTCTTGAAACTTTCGGTATCCACTCACCATTAGGGCAGTTACTATAAGGACCTGCAAGCCGGCCTCAAAATGTGAGAATGCTGCTGACGATTTTCCCGTGGTTAGTTGGTGCAGGGCAGGAGGTGCATCTTCACTCTCCTCCTCTCCTGCTGCCTGCTCCTGTCCCAGCTGCATCAGCTCCTGGTTTGACAGATCTTCTTCACGAGACCGCAGCAGCTGGTCCACGTCAGCCTCTACTACCTCTGCCAAGGCCACACGCTTGGCAAGCGTCATAATGTTTTGCGGAAGCTGTGAAATGGTATCTCTCTGGGGAAAACTCTGGAACTGAACACACTCAGGCCAAATCTGCCACACACTGTTCATTATTGCTGGTTTGAGCTCCCCCCAAGCCACCGCAATGTTGTCCATGGCATCCGTGATATTGTAGTTTCTCCAGAACTCCCTGATCATAGCTATATCCTCACCATCTGTTGCTTCTAGGATGTGCTCAGAAGTCCTTTTCAGGTAATGCGCTTTGAAGGTACAGGCTACACCTTGACCCATGGGCTGGATTGAGTCGGCTATGCTGTCATGAAGATATTCTACTCTTCCGTTATCAGAAAGATCACTCAAATTTACTAGGTGGCATGGTGCATTGTCTAGGATGAGCAATGCTTTGTTGGTGAGATGATTTTGGGCACAGTAGTTTTCCTTGGCAGGGCAAAAAAAATATGTGAACCAGTCATGAAAGATGCTTCTGGTTGCCCAAGCCTTTTTGTTTGAGCACCAAATCACAGGCAAATTGGGCTTTGAGAACCCCTTCAGGGCCTTGGGGGTTTCCAAGTGGTATACCAGTAAGGGCTTCAACCTAAAGTCCCCAGCTGCATTGCCACCAAGAAGCAGCATTGAGCGATCTTTGGATGACTTAAACCCTGGCTCAGCTTTCTCTTCCTTGGAAATAAATGTCCCTTTAGGCATTCTCTTCCAATAAAGTCCTGTCTCATCTACATTAAAAACTTGCCGGGGGGTATACTCACCTTCTTCAATGATGCTTTTCAGCACTTTTGGATACTGGTCCTTGTTGTTTCTGGGACCTGTGCTGTTCATCTTGAAGTGGGGCAAACAATGGCACTCCTTGAATCTCACAAACCACCCTTTACCTGCACTAAACCTTTCCGTTTGAGAGCTTTCTCCTTGTTCACGCTGTAAGTCGTCAAACAAACTCTTAGCCTTCTCCTGAATGACAGTGACACCCAAGGGCACATTTCACTGGCTCTGGTCTTCCAGCCACCTGCTCAACAATTGCTCCATGTTCTCCATGACTGCACGTCGACGTCGAGTCAACCGAGAGGCTCTCAAGGAAGTAGCTATTTGTGAACTCGCTTTGATTTTTTCTTTATTATCTCGGATGGTCACCACCGTAGAGACAGCGAGGGCTAAGGCTTTTGTGATTTCACTGACCTTTTCACCTGTTTCAAATCGTCTTAACATTTCTAATTTGATGTCAAGGGTAATTGCTTTCCGTTCCCTTTTGGTACTAGGGGTGACAGTTGCATTTAGGGGCCCTTTCCCAGGCATGTCTGCCTCGAAAATGTAATAAAATCACAGCACCCTCAGGTGCAAGAAGACTGGTTATGCTCCCCTGCAGAACTTGGGAAAGAGAAAACGAGGGGGCAAATAGCGCAGGCCGATGCTCCTAGAGACGTGGAGGGGACACCACAGGCCTGCCCAGCCCCATTGCCCAGGAACGGGCTGGTTCGCTCTCGACTCCAAGGAGGTCCGCGTGGGCCTCGATGGTGTCAAAGTCCAAATTCCTGGACAGCAGAGCCGCAGACAGCAAAAGTGGCGTGAGGTTCTGTGGCTGCAGAGAACCACCAAGTAACCAATCAACCAAACGTCAATCCATAAAAGGGAACAATGCGGCACAACCTCCACCTCATCAGTTCCTTTGTTCACGACCCACATTGGCGCAACAGCCAAACTGGCTGCGGCACACGCAGGGACACCTGTCACGCGGCCGACGTCCGCGGGCGGGGCGGCGCAGCGCGAGCGTTCACTTTTGTGAGTCGCTTCCCATGGAGGACCCCAGAAGTGAGTGTTCTTGGAGATGCCTGACTTAAGAGAAGTCTAAAAGCGCGAGGACACTTCTTAGCGCCGAGCCCGAGTCGGCAGCGGGGGTTTCTGCGCTCAGCGGTCTGGGCAGGGCGAGGCGGCGCTCATGGCGAGCTCCTTGGCTAGTCAGGCGGAATGGTAGACACCTAAGAGAGGTCCCCAGCCGGCGCCGTGGCCATACTGCGCACGCGCGCGGCCTCCCTGAGCCGGCGGCGGGCATGCGGGGGTGCGGTGCCCTATGACCTGTCTGCTGTTGCGCGTGCGCGCGTCGTAGCGGCGCGAGGTGGGGGGCGGGGGATGTCGTACCGGCTAGTGGCAGCTGCCGGAAGTCGGACGGTGACCGGGCCCCTCGCCGTGGTGTGGCGATGTGCCGGTGGCCCGGGAGGCGACAGGACGGCTGGGACCAGCGTGAGGGCCCTTGGCATCGCCCGACGGGTGAGCATGGAGGCGCTGTCTGCCAGTTCCGGGCGCCCGGGCTGTGCGCGACGCCGCGGTGACGCCATCCATCTGCGCCAGCCGGCGCGGGGCAACAGGGGCAGGCCACACCCCGGAGCGGTGGCCGCGGCCCCTGCGGCTCGGCCCGAGTCCCTTGCGATGAGGCCGGCTGCCCCTGGCCGGAACCTCCCGCTCCCTGGCCGCACTCTCTCCGTCCTCCGAGCTCTTCCTCCTCGCCTGCACGCTGCTGCTTCCACCCACTTCTTCCGAAATTCCCGCTGTCTCTCAGATGCCCGCCCCTTTGTCCGTTCCCCTCGGGAAAGTGAACAGCGGCCTCCGACCTCCTTTCTCTCCTCTCCAGAGAGCCACGTTAGCTCTTGAGTCCCGCCCCACCGCGAACCAGCCGTGTTGCTTAGACTGGGAGGCTCAGCGGTATTAACACCTCTGCTTTATCTACCTCACAGAGTTGCTCTGCAAACCAGATATGGCAACAGACGTGAAAGAGTGTTGTGAACTGTTCTTTATTCAACGAACGTTCGTTGAGCCCAGCTCTACCACTCTAATAACAGCTAATACTGTTTGCAGGCTTACGTGCTGAGGGCTTTACAGGGATTATCTCATTTTAGTCTTAAACCAGTCCCGTAGGTATGTATTAGTGTAACCCTACTTTATAGACAAAGAAACGTATGGAATATTCCATGTTTTAAGGTTGTTTTATTTTTGTATTGATACTTCCCAGTGGACAGCGGTCACAGTGAATTTTTTTTCTAATGCACTAATGCAGAAGTTTTGAATTTTGCTCCCAGAAAGGTATCATGGTTTTCCGAGTAGTAAAATAGGAAGAAGGATTCCATGAACTTATTTTCTGTCCTGTCTTCAGGAATGAACTGTCCCCCCTCATCTCCATTCATTTGGGGAACTGCAGGGTAGTTTTGTTTTTAGCAATATCGGTGAAAACAGTCTTTCACCTGTGGTCATGTGGCATGTCAGCATTGCAAAGGGTTGTTCTAGTTAACATGGGTCAAAAGTCAGTAATATACTAACTGTATACATCCTGGTATAGCACAGGTGAGTCCTGAATCGCTAACTGCAGTGGGCCTCCATGTCTTTATGAAGGAAGGAAGTTGGATGATCTTGGGTCCCTTCCTAGACTGAGTCATTCATCCTTATCTCGTTTATTAGGCAAATATCTGTTGGCAGTCTACTGCCACGGAATATCATGGTGAACAAGACAGGCACAGGCTCAGCCCCATGGTCTGCCCTCCTTTGAGGACTTCAGGATTGGTGGGCTGAGGGTGCATGCGAAGGCAGGAGAGGTGGTGGCACTCTGTTTTCTAATTAACCCTAACAGTCAGCACTGCCCAGGGGAAGCTCGTGTTGTGGAGTTTTCCACGTGGTCATCTTTCATTCGATTCGCTACCTACCCTGTCCTTGCTCTTGTCTCACACTTGTGCTCCTAGCGCTTTGGGAGCCCAAAGCGGGACGATTGCTTAAGGCCAGGAGTTTGAGACCAGCCTGAGCAAGAGGAGACCCTGTCTCTACAAAAAATAGAAAAATTATCTGGGTGTTTTGGTACACGCCTGTAGTCCCAGCTACTCAGGAGGCTGAGACAGCAGGGTTGCTAGAGCCCAGGAATTTGAGGTTGCAGTGAGCTATGATAACGCCATCGCACCCTAGCCTGGGCAACAGAGTGAAACCCTGTTTCAAAAAACAAAAAACAAGCAAACAAAAAAACCCCAAAGGAATTGGATGTTTTGGAGGCCTGAAGAGTCATACTTTGTACCTCAAGGGCTGTAGGCTACCTGGGGTCTATTGAGCCCCAGCACAGGATACCCTGTCTTTGTAGTCGTCCTGGAGAAGCCCTGGAAGGTTTGGGTACCAGCATTCTCATCACGCATCTGCAGCTACGTTGTCTTACTTCAGGCACTCACGTTACCTCTTAATTTCTGCTTTTCTGTCTCTGCAGTGGGGGTGATAGCATCTCCTTTTTCAGATGGGCAGTGAGGATTGAATGAGGTGACTGAGAAGCTCCTGGCACCCTCCAGTGCCCAGTAATGACCACCTGCTGTTCTCTGTGTGGATTTCCTGTTGATCCATACCTTGGTCCCAAGCCCCAATCAGGGTAATGCACCTTCATGGCATCTTTTGAGTTTCGTTGTTCAGTCTGTGTCGGGTACCGTGTCTCGTTGGTGCTGGGATGACTTGCTGCAGCAGATTGATTCATTCCCGGTGCAGAAGCCCTCATTAACCCTACGGCCTTTACTTGTGTGGTGTGGTGTCATCACCATTACTGCCAGCATCTCCTTTCTGAGCTTCTTTGTTTGGATTTTTCCCTAATTTTCATGTCTTTTTCATAGCACGTCTTAATTTTCAGTCTATAGTGGCCTTTCATATGGAAATTTGAATAATTTAGTTGATTAGCAAGTTACTAACTGGGAAATGAACTTATTTTGGGGTAATAGCCTACAATAATTTTTGGGGTAAGAGCCTGCCTCACCCTGAATGTTGATGCTGCTAAAATAACGTAGGTGTTGTCAACTGTGTCAACTGAGTCTGATTTCATGACAACAAAATACTGAGGACGATCCAAATTCTTTGGTTATGTTGGGATTTTTGTAGAATACAATTAGCAATAGGTTCTTGAGTGTGCTTAGTTGTTTTTTAAGTATGTTGCAATAGTTTTTGTTTAATGGCTTTAGACTTACAATAGTGAAAAATACAAATTGTTTCTAGTCCTGTCCTTAACTAATGTGTTAGTTATTGTTAGCAGCTTATGGTAAAAACTGATATTTTCCTCCTTGAGGACTGAAGAAAATACAGGAAGGTCTGGAAAATTGTTTGCCTTCTTGGTCTGACAAAAGCATTAACCTCTTGCTGGGCACAGTGATGTGGGCCTATAGTCCCAGCTACTTGGGAGGCTGAGGCAGGAGCATCAGTTGAGCCCAGGAGTTTGAGGCTGTAGTGTACTATGATCACACCTGTAAATAGCCACTGTACTCCAACCTGTGCAGGACAGTGAGACCTCATCTTTTTTAAAAAAAAAAAAAATCAACTTCTTGGCTGATCAAAGATGAGTCATAGTATATTTCAGTATTTTCATTTAACACAATCTTAGATTTTAGTCTTACGTTTGTTTTTGAAGTTGTAATATTTTAAGTTACTAAAATTGCCTCAGTTACTAAGTCATGGTTAGTTTTTTTGTTTTGGGGGGTCTTTTTTTTTTTTGAGACAGAGTCTCACTCTGTTGCCCGGGCTAGAGTGCCGTGGCGTCAGCCTAGCTCACAGCAACCTCAAACTCCTGGGCTCAAGTGATCCTCCTGCCTCAGCCTCCCGAGTAGCTGGGACTACAGGCATGCGCCACCATGCCCGACTAATTTTTTCTATATATTTTTAGTTGTCCAATTAATTTCTTTCCATTTTTAGTAGAGATGGGGTCTTGCTCTTGCTTAGGCTGGTTTCGAACTCCTGAGCTCAAACAATCAGTCCGCCTCGGCCTCCCAGAGAGCTGGGATTACAGGCGTGAGCCACTGCGCCTGGTCCGTTTCTGGGGGTCTTTTTGCTTGCTGTAGCTATAAAAATTCTTTTTGCATTTATGCAGTGAATTTGTTCCTGTTTATCCTATTTGAATCATACTTTTAATAGTATATTTAAGCAGGTGAATAAAGGGAGCAAGCTTCTATCTCAGCCTGCATCCTGCCTCTTCCAGCCCTTCCTGAGAAAATGCTGCATTGTATTGCAGAAGCAGCTAGTAAAGGAATCCTGTCTCTGTTTCAGTGCCTCCAGGTGATCCGCTCTCAGCAGCTGGCTCTGCAGGGGAGACCTGTGTCATTTTCCCAGCGGCTGTGTTCAAAACCACCCAAAGGTACCTGTCTTTCTTCTACCATCATTAGCAGCAAGAGGTTTACGGGAACTGTGTCTCCCACAGTGATTATCCAGGGGACGAGGAGCAGGAGAACTCAGGCTGCCCCGTCCTCCCCTGTGCTGGCTTCCATATTGAGCCACATGACAGCAGCTTCTCCATGCCTTTACTGTTTTTTATATCTTAGTAAAGCTGGTGAAAGAGAAACTCCTTTAGAAGCAGATTTCTAGGTGAATCTTTTGGAAGGTGTGGGAACAAATTTTTGTTTCTGCATATCTGACTCTGAGGACCAGCCAAGCCTCATGTTTGGAAAGTAAAACAGAGATGATGTGCAGACTATAGTTAGCCTAGAGCACATTTGTCTGCTTAGAGCCCTTGAGAGCAGGCTGTGGGCCTATGTTTAGTGCCACAGGGACAGTGCTCACAGAGACCACTGGAGACCCCGTGTCTCACAGAGGAGAAGATGTGCCCCAGCATTAGGGTGTAGGGGTGCGTGTTGATTGTATCAAGCAAGAAGAAAGACAGGAGAGAAAACTGAGTTCTCTCCTACTTCCTCTGTCCTGATTTGACATTATGATTGTTTTTCTGAGTGTGCTTCTTTCTCCTAAAGTACTAGAACCTCATCATTTTGTCCCTAAGGGTTTGAGAAGTACTTTAAGAGGGGTACAAGAAACAGACTCAAAAAATCAGTTGGTCCAAAAAAAGATAAAAGGGCCAATTTGACAAATTAGACTGTCAGGTTTTACATTTGAGTATTTTTAAAACATTCACTAGTTTTGGGGTTAATCTCCTTGGGAAGTAACAGCACGTGGGTCTGTGAGTGTGTGATGTTGATGTTCTCTTCCCTTGTGTGGGGGCATCACCCACGTCACTCTGTTCCTTGCCTTTCTCTCTCAGCATCTTCTCACCTTGTTTGGACCCTCAGCCTTGACAAATCATCTTTTAAATTATATCATGGTTTGGTGATGTGGATTGGGTTTGGGAATTGGTGAAGTCAGTGTTATTCGATGTGTTTCTCCTGTGAAATGTTTCCTGCTCGGGTGCCTGTGATCATGGAATAGGAAACGTAGGAGTGCGTGAGGACGTACCTTGCTACACATGGAATGTTTCTGTAAAGACTCATGCTTTGTCCTAAAATTCGTGCACATTTTTACTTTATTTTATAATATGATTTTTTTCATTCCTGGGGTCATTCCTTGGCCTTGTCCATGTTGTCATGGTATTATTTTGGGGTCACAGGAAGAGGCTAATGGGACTCCACTTTGATATCACAGTCCATAGGTCACAACTGTACACAAGGGGCAAGATTTTCCGAGGAGGGGTGGACTCTGCTTAGAGCAGGTGACGAGCATTATGGTTCTCTTAAGAAGGGGGACACCTGTACCAGCCTGCCTCACCATTTTCTTTCCTTCCTGCTTGCTTTCCTTTCCGTAATTCCAGCCAATGTTGGGACTGTCAGCCAAAAGAATTGTTGCCATCGAAGCTCAGGCTTGAAGCCAGCAAGGTGAAATTTGAGGGACTTTAGATGTATCTAAAGCTACTCCTTGACAATAGTTTCTTCCTCTTCCTGTTCCCTGTTTATTTCCAGAAGGCATCGGTGTTATTAAAATTATATGTCGTAAGTGTTTTCTATTCTCTTAATCTTCTTTCTCTGGAAAATCATATGTAATTGTTTTCTAAAGTCAGTCTTTGTTTTCTCTTAGAAACTGGTGACCTCAAGAATGCCGGGCCTAGAGGAGATGGAGGCAGGAGAGGAGGGAAGCAGGGAGGCTCTGCCTGGTGGACACGGATACGAAAGGTTTGTGTGGGTCTGAGGCCCAGACCCAGACCCTGCCCCTTCCCCAGCAGATGCAGTCACTGCAGAGCCCAGGGTTTGTGTGATCTTTGTCTTAGTCCATCCTGCTGCCATCACAGAATACCGGAGACTGGGTAATTTATAAACAGGATAAATTTATTGCTTACCATCCTGGAGGCTAGAAAGTCCAAGATCCAGGTGCTGACAAGTTTGGTGTCTGGTGAGGGCCTGATTTCTGCTTCCGGGGTGGTGCCTTGAATGCTGCCTCCTCCAGAGGGGACGAATGCTGCGTCCGCCTCACAGGGTGGAAGGGATGAACTTTCTCCCTCAAGCCCTTGTGTAAGGGCACGAATCTCATTCACGAGGGCTCTGCCTAACCGCTTTCCAAGGGCCTTCACCTTGGGGGCTGTGTTCTAACGTATACACTTTGGAGGGACACATAACATTCAAACCCATAGCAATCTTTCCGCTTGCTAAGTTGAAGAATTAGTTCAAAGATTCAAAGAAATTAACTTCTAAAAATGCGTTGTGATTTCTATCTAAATTTTGAATGACCCAGATAAGAAGTAACTCCAAAAAGGCTGGCTCCAAAGGCAGCACTCTCCTTGGGTTTTTGCTTCTCCCGAGGTGTCTTTTGGTATGTCTTACACAGCTCGTGAAGGTCTTTCCTCAACAGAGCAGTGGTTTTGGCTTCACTACACACGAGGCCATGTCACGTAGAATCAGGAGGGAAGGTTTGGAGAGCTTTTCTAATAACATCTGAAAAAGGAAATAGCCATTTTCATGAAGAAACTGCCCTCATTTAACTGGAAAACATGTTATCTTTTCTTTCACAGGGGGAGTTCCCCTGGAACAACAAGGATTTCCGCAATCTGGCCGTTTTGGGGGCAGGCGTTGCCATGGGATTTTTCTACTTCTATTTTCGAGATCCTGGAAAGGAAATCACTTGGAAGCACTTTGTACAGTATTACCTGGCCAGAGGTCTGGTGAGGGCAATTTATGGTCTGTCTACCAGGAAGGAGGGTGGTGTACCCCTGCACGTGATCCGTGATACCCTGGAGAGGTTGGGAGTGCCGAGGCCTTGGTCGAGAATTCGCGTGTGATGGATATCTCGAGCGGTCTCACCCTTGGGGCTTAGACAAAACAGGATTTTACTTTTCCAATAACTACTCTAACAGAATGGTGTTACACTCACTTTCTTGCTGAGTGGAGATTTCCTTAATGTAATTGCCTGACTTTATCTTTTTTTAGGTTTGGCTTCTAAGAGTTCTATTTGTCCGTTTATCTTTAAATGTCAGTCTCATAACTGATTGAGATCTTTTCTCTCCCCTTAGTGTGCCGCTGGCCCTGCTGCCTGTCTGTGTCTGTGCAGAGACACCACTTGTCCTGCACAGGGCGTGAGTTTGTCAGGGTGCTGAGGTCAAGCGAAGTGCTGCTTCAGCGTGAACTTACACAAGGGCGGCTGCCTGGCTTCACTGCTGCCCTCAGAGATGTTTGCTAAACGATACACTGTTAATAGCTGAGCTTTTTTCTGTTGAAACTCCTTTCCTGTCAAGGTTTGTGGCCAAGGTGTTCTGTCTGGTCACAGGGCACGTGCCTGTTTTCAGAGAGGCCCTTGACGATGATGCTGCCTACAGGAGTGTTTGTGGGAGGAAGGGGGGAGCTGCAGCCCAGCCCCTCCCTGCCGTGGACCTGCCACCTCCAGGTGTAGCTGTAAGGAGCAGTGGGACAGGTGTGTCAGCCCAGGATGTCTTTCTGTCCATGGATTCTGGACAGATTCTAGAGCTTCTGAGAAGTCCTTCCCAAGTGTCTGACATGCTGGCGGTGACAAGGTCGTGTTGTGGTCGGGAGGCATCTCAGTAATAGACACATCCACTTTGGTCACGTAACCCTAAGTCTTCACTTAGTTTCCAGAAGAAGTTGTGTTGGTGTAGTGGTTTCAGATTCTGTGGAGAGCCAAGAGAGCACCAGTGTTTTCCTTGCACATGATGCAGCGGCGTACCCTCCCCTCAAGTTGTGCTTTTTCCACATTGCTTCTCGGGGGGCCGTGTTCGCCTGCTGGACACCCGTGTGTAGTGGTGCTGGCAGCTTGTGGGTGTTCGGGCCTGCGTTTTCATTCCTGTTGGCACCATTATCTTGTGGTACCTGCAGCTGGGCGGACAAGATGTTTCTGAATCCACTCTGTATTTAAGACGTCACTGTATCATTTATAAGACTTTTATTTGTATTCTTTTTGGATTTTTAAGCCAGTCTGGGATCTTGGTGCTCAGATGTATGAACTTTTAATTCCGCTTCTGGAATTGGTTTCTGTTTATTAAGATAGAAATAGATTTGTACTCCAGGTTTAAAACGTCCAAGTTAATCAGGAGACAACGCTTGGATCTGTCCTGCCGAGTGTGCGCAGTCTCTCGGATACAGCTGGAGGCTGTGTCTGCACTGTGGAATGTGTCTGAGGACCAGGCCCGTGATTTGCTGTTGAACATCCTGCCCACTCCCTCAGCCGTTCTGATTGTTTTTCTCTTTCTCCCAGGTGGACCGTCTGGAAGTCGTGAACAAACAATTTGTACGTGTTATTCCTGCCCCTGGGACGTCTTCTGAGGTGAGGGATGGGTTTAAGCCTGAATGTTCAGACAGGTTTTTTAAATGTGAAGTGTGATTTTCTGTTTTTTCAGTAACATGCCTGAATTAGCATCCAGCAACAACCCGTTAATGTGGTGGTTGTCTCACTGACATGTATCACTAACACAGTCTTCTAGTAGGATGGGAGCCCATGTAAGACCATAACTGTGATTCACATTTGACAAGTGATGTGTGAGAACCACTTGCCACGGTTTAAGAGAAGAGAAGAATAAAAAGACAAAAGGACTAAGGCAAACTTCAGCAGTTGCACTTTCATCTAGAACTTGAAGTCTTAAGTTTAGGGGGGCCAGAACCGAAGGGTCATCTGCTGTTAGCATAGTTTCCTTTGAAGCTAGCCTCAGGGTGGGACTTGTCCGTGTGTTGGAGCTTAGGGATAGGAGAAGAGGTGTGGCTGGAAGAGGAGCAGGAGGAGGACTGCAGGCTGTGGCGAGACGCATGGCTGGGTGGGTCTCAGTGACGCAGCCTGAATCTGCTCTTGATCTCTGCAGAGGTTCGTGTGGTTTAACATCGGCAGTGTTGAGACCTTTGAGCGAAACCTGGAGTCTGCTCAGTGGGAGTTGGGGATTGAGCCCAGCCACCAGGCAACAGTGGTCTACACCACCGAGAGCGACGGGTGAGTCAGGGGATGTGGGTGATGCCGTCTCATCTGGGGCCTTGGGTCTGAACACAAAACAAAAATTCAGTGTTTAACCTATTTTCAGATGTGGTTCTCTCCAGTATGTTACAGGCATCTGCTATTATTTACAATGTCTACGGTAAAAAAAAAAAAAAAAAAATATATATATATATATATATATTTGTTAGCTCTGCTTTTATTGCGAAGAGAATTGAAACAGGGAAATATTTAGCTAGGGAGCCTTCAAAAAGTGTTGCACGGGTGTTGATATCATCACCGTAGCGCAAATTCCCTGAGCCTTGTAGGAAGCCTTCCAAAATTTGGACCCACAACAGAATCCCTGTGAGAGTCCTTTCAAAATGCACCACCACCCCCTCCGTCCCCCACTCCTGTTGAACTGGAATGTCCAGAGGTGGGGCCCGAGCACCTGTGACTTCCCCCGTCTCCCTGGCGCTGGAGGTCCCCTCTCACAGCCCTGCAGTTCCTGACTGTAGCACCTGACACGGGCTCAGGCCTTACTTCCCCATGCTTGAATCCCCCCCACACGGTATGTTTTTAAAGTGATCATGCACATAAGACGAGGGCAAATAGCAGAGTAAATACAGTCTGTACATCGCAGGACCTAGCACAGAAGTCGGTGTTGCTGAGCCTGGATCCTGCTCTCATGTTTACTTCCTGGGGATGTGACTTCTTGTCTTCTCGGGCCCTGCCCCTCCGAATTCGAAGCTAAATCAGGAGAGAATACAAGCTCAGTGTCAGCTGCAGCCAGGAGGAGCGTAAAGAAGTGGGAAAGCAGTGATTTAGGTGGTTTCTTTAACTTCTAGACATGCATTTAAGGGTGGAGTGGAGGTTGCAGTGGGGATGAGAGAAGGTGAGGTAGGTAGAATTCTGGAGTTTAATTCTCAGAATCCTAGTACTGGGGCCTGAAGTGCCTACAGGTTGCTACTGGAGCTCCTGAGTGTCACCTGGGTGCTGTTTATTGCTGACTTGGGCTTTGTTTTCACTTTTGAGTTGCCAGGAATACTGGTTGTATGTTGGCCTGCGTTATGGGAATTGAGGGTTTGATCTGGGGCTGAAAGTGACTCGAGCCCATTGGGGGAATGGGATAGTCTCATGTCACTGGAGGGCAAGAGAAAAGATAAAATATAGGTAGAACAGGAAGGCGTTTTGTGTCTTCCTGAGATAAAACAGGCCCTGTCAGCCCAGCTGTGAGGAGGCCACGCTGGGCCCGCTGGAGCACTGCGGAGTCAGCCGCCTTCCCCTCCCCATCAAGCCAAGCACAGGGAAAGTCAGGGAGACAGAAATGCCTGGGACCAGAGCCCTCAGTACTGGGGAGGCCAAATGCTTGACAGACTTTGGCACATTTAAAAAAAAGAAACTGCTCCCTTTTGTGTAGCAAAATAAAGTTGTAGAGCAGTCTGCTCTTCTTGGCCTGAAGGTGATATTTCTGACCTTTCTCCTGAGTGACTGTGACCAGTGGTTTTCTTGGCTTTTCCAGCTCTTTCTTGCGAAGCCTGGTGCCCACGCTTATCCTGGTTGGCATTCTCTTCTATGCTGTGAGGAGGGGCCCCATGGGAGCCAGGCGCAGTGGGCGAGGAGGGGGCCTCTTCAGTGTTGGTGAGACAACAGCCAAGATCTTAAAGAACAACATCGACGTGCGATTTGCAGATGTAGCTGGTTGTGAAGAAGCTAAATTGGAAATTATGGAGTTTGTGAATTTCCTGAAAAATCCCAAGCAATATCAGGACTTAGGAGCCAAAATTCCAAAGGTATTGATTCCAGAAAACGTGGTAACACTCTGAGCCCTAAATCAAAGCCAGAGATTGCTATGGTTCAGAGTTGACGGATACTTGACAACTTAATTTGTTGTGATGGTTTTGCATTTTACTAATCACAGCAGGGAATGGAAATAGCATTTGCAGAGTAGAATGGTAAAAATCCTTATCTGATGGACTTAAGACCACAGTGAGTTAATGTTTTTGGTTTTTTTCTTGAAACAGGGTCTTGCTCTGTTGCTGGGGCTGGAGTGCAGTGGCATTATCATAGCTCACTGCAGCCTCAAACTCCTGGGCTCAAGTGATCCTCCTGCCTCAGCCTCCCGAGTAGCTGGGACTACAGGCGTGCACCACCACACCTGGCTAATTTTTTTATTTTTTTGTAGAGATGGGGTCTCGCTCTTGCTCAGGATGGTCTCAACCTCCTGAGTTCAAGCAATCCTCCCACTGCAGCCTCCCAGAGTGCTAGGATTACAGGCACAAGCCACTGCACCCGGCCCCTAGTTTATATAATATTAAATTACGTAATTAAAATAAGTACAACTCGAATAGACAGGTTTGGGATCAGATATAGCTGCTGCTTGGTAGCCCCAGGACCCAGCTGGTAGGACAGGAGAGTGCTGCGTCTTGGGATGGGTGTGGCTTGGGGTGCCCCACAGAGGAAGCAGAGCTGTGGGGATTGAGCTTCTGGGTGAACAGAGGGCAAGTTTATCTCTTGGTTCCTCTGTGGGGTCATGGACGCTTTGAGGGCCTGACAGAAGCCCTGGATTCTTTTCCCAGAAATACTTACATCCACACAAAGGTAATTGACAGCCCCTTCAGGTCATCTCTGGGCTTCGGACCAGGCTGAGGACCCCTTGTGTAGCTGGTCCTTGGAGGACACCCAGAGCCCTGTAGCAGCCTTGTGTCCCCCCAGCTCCTCTTCACAAGGTGGGCACCACTGCACAGTTTATTTTGAGCAACAACAAAAAATGAACCACCGTGAGCCCAGGGGTTAGGTCCGGGAGGTGACGTGCCTGTTTCAGACTCTGGCGCGTGTGGAAGTGCAGAGCCGTCTGCTCCAGGTCGGAGCTCGGCTGCAGCAAGCCCAGCTGCCACTCACCTCTGTTCACAGGCCGACGCTGCACTGGGCACTTCCATTTGCTTTTCAGAATTTCTTTCAGGTGCTTGTATTACCTGGAGAAAATCTGTATAATAGAGGGAGGGGATGGAGCAGTCAGGTACGGAGAAAGGCCTCTCCCTGGAGTATTAGTCCCCCTCCCCAGCCAGGCACGGGCTCTGTAGTGGGCTCCATGCTGTGCTGTGGGTGTCAGGAAACAGTGAGTGGGCTCAGGGCCCACCTGGCTTTCCATCTTCTCTTGGATATGAAGTGTGATGATTTCCTAGAATCACCACTCCCTCCTCTGTGACTCTCTCATGAAGAACTGGCTGTGAGGGGTCAGCACGGGTGTATTTCACACAGCACGTGGGTGGGACCCAGTGTGTTGTTGGTGAGTCCGGCCCCCTCCTGCCCTCTGGAATGTTCTCATGCTGGCAAGGGATGGCTCCTGAAACTGTCGTAACTACGGAGTGTGAAGACTGTTCACAACTGTGGGCTGAGGTGTCATGCCCACCTCCGTGCCGTGCAATGGCGGGTGCTCTGAGGCCATATGCAAAGGGCGTGGCTCCAACGCCTCTGTGTGGGCTTCAGTTTTGTGCCCCCCTTATGTGAGTATTTTGTTTTTAAACACTTAAAAAAACCACTTTATGATCTCCTTTGAGATAATCAGATATTAACCTACACCCGACACTAGGAATGGAGTAATCCAAGCCCCCCCTTTAAATCTTTTAATTTTCAGGCATAATGATATGCATAGAATGGAAATAGAGCTGTGTTACAAGGGTGTGCACAGGTGATTTTAAACCTTAAGCCAGTGTAGAAGAAGCAGGTCACAGAAGAGAAAGCAGGTACGGTGGACACGAGCAGGTGCCCAGTCTTAACGACCAAAGAAGCAAATCTTGAAAATGAGATGGCGTTTCCGTCCTTCAGACTGGCAAGGTTGCAAAGCTTGGCAGAACTCACCGTGGCCAAAAATTTGGAGAGGTGGGCTGAGGTTCATTCCTAGTGGGAGTGTGAATTGGTACCACTGTTTTGGAGAACGGTTTGATTATAATCACTGAATAAATGTACAGAGCCTTTGATCCAGGAGTCTGCCCCAGGAGTTTTTCCTACAGAAATGACCTCATTTTGAACGGGGATGTGAAGGACTGTCATTATGTCTATAATGTTTGACCTTTTTGTGGTGAGCATGCATGAATTTTATAAGCAGAAAAGATCTTTTAAAAACCTCAGGCTGTAAGAGTGGTGTGTTTGATGTGATTCTTGTTAGTCAATCCCAGAAGTCTGTTTGAGAGAGCAAATTCCTAGTCGACTTCAAGTAGAAAACAGCACTCCTTCCTCCCGGTACCATCTGCTCCCCTCGAAGAACCCCGTGTCCCCCTTCTGTTTCAGGGAGCCATGCTCACCGGCCCTCCTGGGACTGGCAAGACACTGCTCGCCAAAGCGACTGCTGGGGAGGCCAGTGTGCCCTTCATCACCGTGAACGGGTCTGAGTTCCTGGAGATGTTTGTTGGTGTTGGGCCAGCAAGGGTAGGTGAACGGGAGGCTGCTGCCGGCGGCCGTGGCGTGCCTGTCCCTAGCCAGAACTGGTCGCTTGTGCCACTCAGGCCTGGTGTGGGGCCCTCTGTGGGCGCGTGTGTGAGGGGCTGCTGTGCCCAGGCGGAACAAGGCAGAGTTCAGAGGAGAGGGTGCAGAGTGGGCTGTCACCCTTGTCTTTATTCTGGCAGCAAAATAGACTCTACGTGGACTCCTGTTGCAGGTTCGTGACATGTTTGCAATGGCCCGAAAGAACGCTCCTTGTATCTTATTCATCGATGAGATTGACGCGGTCGGCAGGAAGCGGGGCCGAGGGCACTTCGGGGGCCAGAGCGAGCAGGAGAACACCCTGAACCAGTTGCTCGTGGAGATGGACGGTGAGGGATGCTGCCCGCAGCCCCTGGTGCGGCACCACCTGCGGGTGCCCAGGAGCTGTCTGGACTCTCGTGCAGCCTTTTTTCTGCAGCCACACTCCCTGGAGAGCATCCCTGGCTATGCTGTTTTTAAGGAAGGCTGCCTTCAGGCAGACACATGCAGACAGCTGTGTTAGAGTCGGTATCCCCAGGTATCCACGAAAGGTGGGGCAGATGCACTCACCTGCCGTCACCTGGGGTGTGGAGATACCTGCTTCTCTGGGGAGGTGGACCAAGTAGTTGCGCATGGGGTGCTGAGGGCCGAGCCTTGTCCTGCTGCTCCCCCCTCACCCAGGCTCGCACAGGTGCCCAGACCTGCTTCCTCCCAAAGTGATTCTAGTTAAGGTGTGGTCCATGGCCTGTCAGCCCTGCTGAAACTTCACGGGACATGTCTAGGCATCTGTGTCTAGGCACCAGTCTTTGAATTGGGAAAAGCTTTCACTAGAACTTGGGCAGATTTTATCTGCACTTTGGCTGTAGGGCTTTGTTAGGGTCCCTAAGACCACCGGATTCAGTGATTTGCTAGCAGGCGTCCCAGGACAGTGTGTAGTTGTGCTCACAGCTGTGATTGTTACCGTGAAAGGACACAGCAAAATCAGCCCAGGGAGAAGGGAGTGGGGAGAAGTCTGGACCAGACCAGGCGCAGTGTTCAGAGCCCTCCCCCAGGAGAGCCACACGGGACGTACTTGTGACAGCACGTGCCGACCAGGGAGCTGGTGAGACACCGTTCCCCAGGTCTTCACTGGCGGCTGGTCA
>NW_012151186.1:105904-129733 GCF_000956105.1 Propithecus coquereli | reverse complement strand
TGTCCAAATAATTTCTTTCTATTTTTAGTAGAGACGGGGGTCTCGCTCTTGCTCAGGCTGGTCTCGAACTCCTGACCTTGAGCGATCCACCTGCCTCAGCCTCCCAGAGTGCTAGGATTACAGGCGTGAGCCACCGCGCCCGGCCCCGGCTTGCTGTGTTAATGCTTTCCTGCACAGGCCAAAAACATTTCCACAATCTCTTACTGTCTTTACTGTCCAACAGTAATTCTCATTAGATTGCCACTGCTTTGATATCTGGAGGGGACTCACAGGAGAGGAGGAGGAGGTAGGGTGCCCAGCCTTCCTCTGCACCCTCCCCTCCGCTGATGTCCGTGTCCTCTGTGCAGCCCTAACCTGCCGTCCTCCATGCCAGCTCCCTGGGCCCTGTGAGCCCACGAGAACCTGGGTGGATGGAGACCTCACACTGCCACCGTTGAGTGGGCATCGTGTGGAGTCAGAGGCTGGCAGGAACCAGTAATGAATCAGGATAAGGCGGGTCACACCCTGGGACTTGTCTGTACCACCTGGAGTCAGGCTGTGGGGTTCCCAGTTAGCCAAAGAAGGTCTCGTTACCTGCTGGTGGAGACCCATCTCAGCCGGAGCAGTGAGGGGACTGTACAAACAGAGCCAAATGTGGAGCCTCTGAGAGGTTCCTTCGTGGTCCTCAGAGCCGGCGCTGGGTGTGGGCAGCTGAGCAGGGGCCTCCTGCCTGTTCTGTGGGCCCTGCAGTGGGGCGTGGAACAAGCGGAAGGAAAAGCAGAGCTGGTGCGGGGCTGACCCAGGGTGGGCAGCGGCTCTGGAGACAGGGACAGGTACAGTAGGGGCAGCAGGATGTCCTCTCAGGAGCAGGGAAGACGCCGTGGACAGGCCTCTGTGGGGTCGCGCACACTGGGTTTTTCCCTGCTAGCTCACCTGCTCCTCCTGTGTTCAGGGTTCAACTCCACCACTAACGTCGTGGTGCTCGCCGGCACTAACCGCCCTGACATCCTTGACCCGGCCCTGATGCGGCCCGGCCGGTTCGACCGCCAGATTTACCTTGGTGAGTGCACTGAACTCAGGTTCGGGCCTTCATCCCCTTGGCCTGAAGGATCGGTTCGGTCATTTGCTGTGTATTTGGAAGAGGTTCTGATAGTGATCCTGAGGGAGTTAATGCAACATTTTGAGAATGTGGAGACACCTGAGTGCCCAGGTTGCCCCTGGGTCCTGCCTCTGGCTGTCCACCTTTTGGGGGGGACAGGTGTGGTTGGGCCCACGGGAATTTCCCGCAGTGCGTGCACACAGTGGGAGTGGTGTGACAGGTGCCTCTTCTCCAGCTTCTATCGTTTGGCACAGTGTTGTAAAAACTGGACAGTTCAGAAGACAAGAATTCTCCTTCACTCTTCACCCTGACAGCCATCTGCGTCTTCTCCCTGTCCTTTGCCGTCTGTCAGGAAACATCAGTCCTGTGTGGGTGTCCCCTGCTGCCCAGGGCAGCCTTCGTCTTGCTCGCTGGCAGATTACGTGGCCTGGGAGCCAGCGCAGCCGGGAAGGTGTTTGAACGTGCTGCGGAGTCCAACACTGTGCACCTCGGTGTCTGCCATTGCTCCCCGGCTCGGGCGGGCTGACCGCGCAGGGACCTCTGCCGCAGCCCCACGCTGTCCTTGCACTTTGGTGGGGGCCTAGTGCCGGAGGCACGGTGAGCATCAGAGCCTGCGTCTCTCTCTTTTGTGTTAGGGCCCCCTGACATCAAAGGCAGGTCCTCCATCTTCAAGGTCCACCTGCGCCCGCTGAAGCTGGACGAGAGCCTCAGGAAGGACGCCCTGGCAAGGAAGCTGGCGGCGCTCACCCCGGGCTTTACTGGTGAGTGTTGCGATTGCCGCGGCAGGAACCGTGTGTTCAGCTCTTTGTCACTGGGTGGTTCCTGGTCCCACACATTCGGTGCTGCAGGTGCTCACCTGTGTCTGCAGAACTTGGACCTGTTGAGGCAGCTCAGAGGCCTCAGACATCGTTTTTCTTAGCCCCAAAGCTAATTTCTACCCGTTTGAATTTCTGGTTTTTTTTTTTTTTTGTGATACAGAGTCTTGCTCTGTTGCCAGGGCTAGAGTGCAGTATCATCAGCCTAGCTCACAGCAACCTCACACTCCCAGGCTCAAGCGATCCTCCTGCCTCAGCCTCCCAAGTAGCTGGGACTACAGGCGTGCACCACCATGCCCGGCTAATTTTTTCTGAATGTTTTTAGTTGTCCAGCTGATTTCTTTCTATTTATAGTAGAGACAGGGTCTCCCTCTTGCTCAGGCTGGTCTCAAACTTCTCAGCTCAACGATCCTCCCGCCTCAGCCTCCCAGAGTGCTAGGATTACAGGTGTGAGCCACCGTGCCTGGCCTGAATGTCTGTTTTAATTTTGTTCAAACTTAATAAGCCTTTACAGCAGAGACCAGAATGCCCTCTGAGGAAGGATCTGCTGGAGCGATGAGTCATGTTACATTTTAGTCTTGGGCTTGAGCGCTCAGCTGGAGAGGTTCTTTTGCTTTGCTTTTTTCTTTCTAATGAAAACTCAGTCTCCTATACTGAGAAACGTGCGTCCTTACCTGGATAGTCTAACTCCAGGAGTGAGGGGGGTCCCTGCCCAAGGTACCCCTACCCAGCAGCCCTTGGTGGCCCCAGTACATCATGGCTGAGTGGCAGTCATTGGCCGTGGCCTCTGACCCACACCCACCTGCATCTCCACGTCTGGAGCATTCTGCCCTAGAGTCTCATCCCCTCTCGCCACCTCAGGCCACGGTGTCCTGCCCAGTGTTGAGTGAGGTACGTTCACACACAGGAGCGTACACTTGTCTGCTGCAGGGTGATGGGTGAACAGTTCTTGCCAGGCTGGTGCGTGAAGGATGTCATCTGTCTCATGCCTAGAACGTGCTTCCTGGAGACCCTGCGGACTTCAGATGTCCATTTATATACCAAAGTTAGGAAACTGGAATAAATTACCTAGACTTTGGTTTTCTGTGCTCCTCAGTGGGGATGACTCAGCACTGCCCCTCAGCAGGGAGCACTCAGCAGGAATCGTTGCACTGCCCCAAGTAGAAACACACCCAGTGTCCACCCACAGATGAATAGATAAATAAACTGGCAAATGCTAAAAAAGAACTGAGCTGTAAAAAGGAGTGAGGAGTTGACACATGCTATGAAGTGGGCAGTGAACCTAGACAATGTTTTAAGTGCAAGAAGGGAGACACTGAAGGCCAGTGTTGTGTGATCCCACTTATGTGAAATGTGCAGAATAGGCAAAGACAGCTTAGACGAGTTTTGCCAGGGGTGGGAATCAACTGTGCATGGGCACAGACACCTCCATCATAGCAGCGATGGAAAATCTCCTAATACTCGGTTATGGCAACAGTTGCACAGCTTGGTAAGTTTACTGAAAATCGTTGACATGTACACTAAAGATGGGTGGATTTCCTGGCACATAAATTATACCCTCAATAAAGTTAAACCAAAAAGCTTGGCTAAAACTAGTGGTGACTGATGAAGCAGCTCCCATTACCCTTAAGTTCTCTGCTGAAGTTCAGCCCTGGCCTCTCTGCTGGAGACGTTCCTTTGACAAAACGGATCTAGGTCAAGCTCCAGTGGCCAGGACAGCACTGACTGTTGACTGTTTCTCTTTTCTTGGGTCAGGTGCCGATATTTCTAACGTTTGCAACGAAGCAGCCCTGATCGCCGCCCGCCACCTGAGTCCCTTTGTCCAGGAGCAGCACTTTGAGCAGGCCATCGAGAGAGTTGTTGGAGGTGAGCCCGCAGCCCCCCGGGGAGGGAGGTGCGTTTCCGACTTGGTCCTGGCAGGCTCACCGTCGGCTGCAGCCTCATTTCTGTATGCAGGAACTGGGACCAGTTTTCTAAACCAAAATTTGGGACTTGGGATCTTCCAACAGCTTTCATGCCCCTTCTGGGAGCAACATTTAGGACTTCAACGAGGCAGGACTTCAGGCCATCAGATGGCCTGAGGAGACAGCTAGAACCAGGTTTGGATGCTGGCTGTGGATGGCAGAGCAGGGAGCGGAATGCATGGGGTTTCCAGGGAAAGGCCTTGTGGAAGCTGCAGGGACCGTCCCATGGTGGTTGCCGGGCTTTCCTGGGACAGCACTGTTGCTAAAGGAGTGAATGTTAGTGTGTTTTCTTCAGCTCGGGGGATAGTCGTGCCAGTCTGCTGCATTCGGCTCAGTGGACCGAGCAGTGGGATGAGTCACACAGCCTCCTGCAACTTGGGACGCTCAGCCCGGTCAGCCTGGGGGCCTGGAGTCAGCGGTGGAGAAGGGCCTCCTAGTGCTGCGTGGGTTGGTCCGGCTGTCCTGGGGATGGAGATCAGGGAGGTGCCGACGCCGTCCTTCATGGCCCAGCCCTGAGCTGTGAGACGGACGTCAGCCAGGCGCAGGTCATCCTCGCTGCTTCCTCTCCGTTTAGCTCTTTGTTGAGGTATAACACGTACGGAAACTACAGACCGCGTCAAGTAGACAAAAGCAGACCCTCACCAGAGCTTCTCGAGGGCCGTCCCTGGGGCTCTGGTCCACTGGTTATCCAGAGTGGCTGGGCTGAGCAGAGGCGGTCACGTGTCTGTGCCTTGTCTTTACCCTGTTACCTGCCCAGAAGCTGGGCCTCAGACCCTGGCAGGAGTCGTCCCTTTTTGTCCCACGTGCGGTGGAGTGCGGTCACTGCTAGTCAAGTGGGAAGTGACACAGCTGCCTCTGCAGCTCACACGCAGCTGTTCCCACTGGCTCAAAGCAGGCCTTGGAAAGTGGGCCCCTGAGTGTGAGGTGCGTGGTGGCACCTGCTGCGGGGCCGGGAGGTGGCGTTGTCCTGCAGGGCAAGGAGCAGTGTGGAGCCAGGCTCCGGCCTCTCTGCTGTCTGTACACAGGGAGGGCCGGCGCTGGGAGGGCCGTGGGGTCAGGTGTGGCAGCAGACCTGTGCTAGCCATGGGGGGCGTGGAGACTCGGCGCCCACTTCCAGCTGCCGTTCCTCCCCTCCTCTTCCTCGCCTGGGCTGATCTTAGGCCTTGAGAAGAAGACCCAGGTCCTGCAGCCCAGCGAGAAGGCGACTGTGGCCTACCATGAGGCTGGACACGCAGTGGCGGGCTGGTTCCTGGAGCACGTGGACCCCCTGCTGAAGGTCGGTCTCCCTCCCCTGCCCGCGGGCTGGCCCCCGCCTGACTGGCTGTCTGAGCGCCATCTCGTGGCCACGTAGGCACAGCACATTCAAGGGGGCGGCCCTTTGAGTTTTTAAGGAATATATTGGTCTAGAATTTGTCAAAAGATTGCTTAGAGCAGCGGTCCCCAACCTTTTTGGCACCGGGGACTGTTTTCCTGGAAGAAAATTTTCCACAGACCGGCAGAGGGGGATGGTTTCAGGATGATTCAAGCGCATTACATTTACTGTGCACTTTATTTCTGTGATTATTACACTGTAACATACAATGAAATAATTACACGACTCGTAGGATGGGGACCCCTGCCTTAGAGGATGGGACGGCAGAGCAGTGGGTGTTGATTCCCGGCAGGGCCTCGGCCACCTGACTCCACAGAGAAGCTTTGATGTTAAATTACTCTGAAGCTGACTGTCGGGCTTCTCCAGAGCTCCTGCGGGGCGGGCAGGACAGAGGTGGCTCCCACGGAAACCTCACCAGCTGAAGCTCCCAGAGGCAGAGCGCATCTCAGGCGGCCCCTCGGTCAGTGGGACCACACTCCTGTCAAGGGACCTGTGGCGAGAGCAGGGTGAGGTGGGTCTGGGTGCTTCAGGGGAAGCTCCCAGAGGAGGTGGGGATGGTGTTTAGGAGGTGACTTGGTCCCTTCCTGCCCCGCAGGTGTCCATCATCCCCCGGGGCAAGGGACTCGGCTACGCACAGTACCTGCCCCGGGAGCAGTACCTCTACACGCGGGAGCAGCTCTTCGACCGCATGTGCATGATGCTGGGGGGCAGGGTGGCCGAGCAGCTGTTCTTTGGGCGGATCACCACGGGGGCTCAGGACGACCTCAGGAGGGTCACCCAGAGCGCCTATGCCCAGGTGAGGGGTGGGCCTCCCTGGCACGTGGCTGCCGGCGGCTGTGTTGAGTGCAGGCTCACCCTGGGCTCTGCACACTCCAGATCGTGCAGTTTGGGATGAGCGAGAAGCTGGGCCAGGTGTCTTTCGACTTTCCTCGGCAAGGTGAGACCCTGGTGGAGAAGCCATACAGCGAGGCTACCGCCCAGCTCATTGACGAGGAGGTTCGCCACCTCATCAGCACCGCCTACGAGCGCACCCTGGACCTGTTGACTCGGTGCCGGGAGCAAGTGGAGAAGGTGGGTGGGGCCTCTGCCTGGTAGCCGGGTCACGGATCACAGGTTGGGTCACAATCAGACTGCACCTGTCCTCAGGGGCCTGCTTAGGTTTGGGGCTGGAGGGAGCAGACGCCTGGAGCAGTCTGACGGGTGGGCATCCTTTCCAGGTGGGCCGGCGGCTGCTGGAGAAGGAAGTGCTGGAGAAGGCCGACATGGTGGAGCTGCTAGGCCCCCGGCCCTTTGCAGAGAGGTCCACCTACGAGGAGTTCGTGGAAGGTACCGGCAGCCTGGGGGAAGACACGTCCCTTCCTGAGGGGCTGAAGGGCTGGAACCGGGCACAGGAGGGGGACACGGAGCAGTGTGTGCAGGAGGGCTGCACGTAGCTGCTGTGGCCACTGCCTGCACCTGCCACTGGACGGGACTTGGGGTGACCACCGCGTACCCAGAGCCTTTGCAAAGCGGCTGCCAGCATCACCGGAAAACAAATTAAAACACTTGATAACTGCAAATGGGTGTTTTAGATAAGGGCGCTTTGAAGCCACGGAGGAGGGAGCTGGGAGTTGGCAGCAGCCAGCCTGAGAGGTGACTAAGGGACTACTGCGAGTCCGTGGACCCTGTTTCTAGAGGACGGCCGGATCCTGGGTCAGAGAAGAGGGGTGAGGCAGCAGGGCGCCAGCCCACTGGTGCTAGGGAGGGTCGGTGTCTTCCTGGGAGCCCGAAGTGTGGGAGCCAACAGAGGCGCAAGTTGGTGCTCTCGGCGGAGACAGGACACTCGGCTTTCCTAGGGAGCCCCGCGGAGAAGTGCCAGTGTGGGCTGCCAGAAATCGCTCAGAGGAGGAGTCTGGGCCCAGCCCAAGAGCCCTCAAGGTCTGGTGAGGTAGAATTGAGAAAAGGAAAGTGTAAGCCAATCGTCAAGGAAAAGCAGGCTTTTAAAGGAGCCATTTGGCTGGTGGGGTGCCAATCTGTCCTTATGGACAGCTAAGACCACGTGCCTGTGGGTGACTCTGGGGAGGATGGTGGAGACATGGGGGTGCCACACACTTGGGGGTCCCCCTTGGCAGTGTTGCTCTGAGCATAGGGAGACTCAGTTTCCCCAGTAGAACCTGGCGCCTGCCCTTGGGGAGGTGCCTGACTGATCAGGGTGTGTCTGAATTTAAGTCCCTTCATCATCACTAAGCTGCTGTTCCCTGCAGCAAACTTTTGGAATCACAGAGTCCCCCATGGCCCCTGCCCCGCCCCGAGGGAGGGTGTGCCGGGCCCTGGCTGGTGCTGGAGTGTTTGTGGAGAGCAGTGGTCCTGGTGCCTGTTTGTGAACTCTCTTCCTGGGGCTGGCAGCTAAATAACAGGAAGGTGGCCCTGTTTTGGGAGTGGCAGGAGCAGTCTGACAGGTGGGCGTCGCCTTCAGGCCGGAGAAGGAAGTGCTGGAGGACGTGGTGGAGCTGCCGGGCTCCAGGAAGCCTGCAGGGCAGGCCACGGTCTGGGTGGTGGGCTCCAGGCCCTTTTGAGGCCTTCAGCTGAAAGAGCCTTTGCTCTTGTTGGTCAGAGTGTGACGAGGGCCCAGTGCCGTGGAGCTGGATTCAGGATGGAGTGTTGTGGGGCTGTGAAAATGTCCCCCTTCCTCTAGCCCAGGAGCCTGCCTCCTGGCCTGGCCTGTGAGCGGCTGCTGCGTCAGCCTCCGTCTTGGGGTGGGAGGATGGGTGTCTGGGTGGCCCCACTCACTGTCCCCAGTTGCCCGCAGCTTCTCTCTTGGCCCAGCCCAGCCCGGACACGGGGGTTTGTGGTTGTCTTCCAGAGTGTTGGTTATGTTTGCCTCGGAGCTTCAAAAATAGAATTTCCACCTGGGGACAAGCATGTTCACTGCTCTTTGTAAAACATATATCATTGAATTTTTAGTCTTTAGGGCTCGACCTGTATTGTGGCTTCCACCAAACCCAGATTAGCTGAGCCACTTGGGGTCCTGTTTGGGCCTGGTGTGGGGGTCCCCTCAAATGGAGGTGGGGATGTTCCCTTGACCCCAGATGGCTTCTGTGACACTGTATCGTCTGTAGCAGGTCCTCCTCGGTGTGTGTTGTCTCACAGGGTCAAGGGAGGTCATAGCTCTGGATGGGGCTCACCCTGGTGGGGACTTGATGGGCAGAGCCTGGGGATCCGTCTCTTGCCTGGGCCCTGGGATGGTCAGGAGTGAGGTCCTTGAGCTCCCACACCTGGCTGTTCCCTCCACAGACCTGTCTTCTGCAGCTGCGTCCACCGCACCTTGTTTGGTGTGGTCGTGCCACCTTCCCCCACCAGCTTCCCTGCCTGTGTCCTCCGCAGGTGGCTCTTTATATGACCCTGGAACAGTCTCGTATTGTGGCTCCTCACCCTGAATCGGACACACTGTGTCCCATTCTCTTTTCCTGTCCATCTTAAGTGTGACTTGGGGTTTGCCTGTCATCACCACGACAGGTGAAGGCCCAGCCCGAGAAGTGTTGGCCGGGCGCCGTGACACGTGTGGGTCTTTCTCAGCCTGCCTGCCTGCCTCTGCCAGAGAAGGGCGCGGAGCTCGGTGGGCCTGTTCCCTGGGCCAGGCAGAAAGCAGGTCAGACCTGGCTGGCTCCGCGCTCACCTCGTTTCAGGAGGATTTGTGTGGGTGGGTGTTTGCCCTCATCTCGGCCTTCTGGGACACGGCTGTTGGGAAGAGCCGTCGCTAGGGACTAACTGCTGCCTAGTCCTGGGCCACCTTTGTGGCCTCCTGTGGGCAGGATTTTTACTTCCTTAGTGACTCCTTTTTGGACGGGGATCCAGGGCACTTGTCCCTGAGATGTGACCCACATACGCACAGCCTGGAGTGCAGCACAGCTGGAGAATGACCCAAGGGCCGGAGCCTTGCTCCAGGGCAGCCCCTCCCACCCCCCCTGGTATCAGCTACAAAGGAAGAGACTGTGGCCAGGCCTTAAGATGCGGGGTGATGGTTTAATCCCACTGTTCGTAGATGAGATCTATGTAAGTTGCAGCAGGAAGGATGGAAAATGGGGAATAAGACCCTGGGGGTGGAGGTGTGGCCAGGGGCACGGCCGCCTTTATGGGGTCGAAAGAGAAAGCTGCTTGGTTCTGTGAGATTGGAAAGCAGGGACGGTTTTCATTTAGGAGACCTGGTTGGGGTAGGACCTGGACTTGCCAACAGTGCAGACAGGCCAGGGGGAGGGTGCAGTTCAGAAGTGGGAGCCTCCTGGACTGCCTGCACACAGCAGGAGTGCAGTGCATGCCCAGGGCGTCTCCCCAGAAGAGTCCCATGAAGATCAGAGCCTGTTTTCCTTCCCTGGAAATGTTATCGTGGGGAATGGGGCATGGCAGCTTGGCTTGGGGACAAAAATCAAGCTTAAACTTTCATATTAAAACTGTTCTTTGACAGTTCTTTGCTGTCAAACAAGCTTATTCTGTGATCTTCAGCTCATGAAAAGCAGTGTTGGGAGGGGCTCGTCGGGTGCTCTTGACACCCCCACTGCAGAGTGGGTGGGCCTGTCAGTGCCTGGGACAGAGACCCAGAGAGTCACGTGGGCCCAGAGCCATGGGTGGGCCGGGCAGCTGGTCTGTGGGGTGTGGAGAAGGGACAGGAGGATGTGCTCTTGCAAAGGGTGCAGGGTGGGGAAGAGGGTGCACCCCGCCCCCCAGGCAGTCTGGGAGGTGTCGCGGGGTTGCGAGGCAGTCTGGCGATATTTGGTGTTTTGAGCTAAGGAGATGGATGCGGAGACTAAGAGAAGCAGGTGCCGGTCTTAGAGGTGAGCCTGGGGAGGGGCCCTGGGGCTGGTGGTGCCTCCACGGGGCAGAGGAAGGGAGCAGGAGTGAAATCAAGGTGGAAACTTCTGGGGCTGACCCCAGCCCACATGCTTGGCTGGACAGCATTGTGTCCCATTAGTTACTACCAAACCTGCGTCTCGTGCTGAGCTTGGGGACCCCCAGGGGGTTCTTGGCGTGGTTCCCACAGGCTCAGGCCCCCCCACCCTGAGGCTACCATTGCGCACTCTGCCGATTGTCTCATCACCAGGCAGTGACTTGACGGTGGTGTCTTCCTCATCCAGGGTCCAGGAACGAGCTGGACGTAAGGCCACTGGGCTGTGCTTGTGCTGGGGCTCCCAGAGGCACCCAGGGGCCCAGCGTGTCCCCCAGGAAAGCCAGCTGGTCTCTGAGTGGGGCTGAGGCCTGTGCCCAGCAGACACCGTGGCCCAGGGGCTGATGGGGAACCTCTTCCAGCAGTGCCCCTGGCCCTGGCTTGCTGTGTCAGGAGGTGATGGCTGGAGCCTCGTGGAGAGAGCAACGTCTGTCTGCAGGGCCAGGACCACCCCGATTTGTCATCGTGATGGGGGCTGAAGCGTCCCCAGCTGGATGGAGATGGCCTAGTCCTCCTGGGGCCTCTCCACCGTGAGAAATGTGTCTAGGATTGCGGCCTGCCGCTCAGGGTCGCCAAGGGGCTGCTTCTCGCGGTTCTGCTCAGCTCTTGTCCTCGTCCAGGAGGGGGAGCGAAGGCAGCCGGCCCTTGGTAGCGGGTGCAGACCTGGCAGGAACACGGGAAGTGAAATTCAGCACGGCCAAGAGGCCCGGGGTGGGTGTGTGGCAGCCCGGAGTGTGTGTCCACCAGCCTCCTGGGTCACGCCTGCTGATGCGCTGCCCTGGGCCCCGCGTTCCTGGACGTGCGCGCAGGTGTCTTTGATGCTCTCACAGCAGGTCCCCCCTGCACATTGGGGTTCCCTGGCCCCACCAGAGACATGGACATTGTGGTCTGTGCGGCCTGGGCAGGGCCTCCCCCTCCCTGTGAAAATCTGGCTCTGGCTGCTGCCGCTCGGTCACTGTGATGTGCTGGGGCCTCCCCAAAGCCTCCACGGCTTGGAGCAGCTGAGCACACCTGAGGGCCCCCCAGGTGCTTGGCCCCCTTCCTGAGCCTCTGCCTGTCATGGGTCTTGTCTTGCTCCAGCTTGCAGCCCCGTGGGCTGGGGGTTCAGGTGTGTTGGGGCCTGAGCCCCCACCTCCCCAGCCGCAGCAGCCCAGGCCGGCCTGGCCTAGCTCACATCAGCGGGCCCATGGGAAGGTGTGGGGAAGCCGAGGAGCTGGGGGGCTTGTCCTGGAGGTGAGCTGGGGGCAGACTGCCCTTGAGGTGGGGCCAGGCCCCATTCCACTGCCCCACCCCAGGACCACGGGGGCAGCTGGCAGGATCCGTGCTGGGGCTGGTTCCTTTAGTGAGGTCCTGGGTGGCCAGGGATGGGGAAGCAGAGGCCAGGCCCAGCCGGGGAGGCCGGGGCTCCTGTGCTCTCCTCCCAAGGCGGAAGGTCACACAGGTCACACCGACGCCCTTGACTGCTCAGTGTCAGAAGAGACTAAAAGACACACTTGAGTCCCCATTAGAGGCGAATCCTGTACTCTGATCACAGGGCTTGGGAGGGGGACGCGGAAGTGGCCACGCTGTGGGGCCCTACTTGGGTGGGCTGTGAGCAGAGAGGGAAGGAAGGGTGGTGGGGTCAGAGGGGAAACTGAGTCAGCTGGGGAGGTGAAAACCGGGCTGGTGAAAACGCCCACCCCTACCTTGTGCTTGGTCTAACTTAGGTTAAAATTCACGTTTAGCAGATCGTACTTTGGGTGGACAGTGGCTTTGGGCTTTACTTGCTCACTGGGAAGGCAAAGTTTAGGAGCAGCAGCTGTAGTGGGGGGACTCATGAGATGCAGGGAACGAAGTCGTGGGTGCCAGACACCCCCTGAGACTCACCCGAGACCCCAGGACTTCCCGCAGGGTCTCAGCCCACCACCCACACACCTCCCCACAGGCCCCGATGCCAGCCTCACCTGCTGGGGACTCACTGGTGAGGTTCTCGTCATCCGAGTCGGCAAAGACCTCGGCCAGCTCCTGGTCGGACATGTCGGTCAACTCGGTGAGGTCCAGGAGGTCAAAGTGGACCTCCAGAGAGGAGACACTGCTCAGGGGCTCTGGGGACGGAGAGGGGACAGTCACTCCTCAGTCTGTGCTGTGTCCTCCCGCGAGGCTCACAGATGAACCCCAGCTTTCTGTAAAGGCGACCTGGACCAGGGCGTTTGTTGCGCACACCCAAGGACGGAAAGCTTTCTGAACGTCCTCCGTTTTGCAGACATCCAAAGCTCTACGAGCGAAGCGGTCAGCACTAGACTCAGACCTGGTTTCTCAGGCTGTCTCTGAGCCTCCACACCCTAGGGAGTGTTTGGACAGGATGTGCACCTGCTGCCCCATTCCCTGGGGGCTTCCAGGGTCCCCAAAGAGTGTGCTGGGCTGGTCAGTGATACTTACGCCTCCTCTCTGTGACCTGCAGGAGCCCCGGTGCTGGTATAGGGATGCCCACCTCTTCCTCCACCACGGGCGAGTGGCAGCTGTCCCCCGTCCCATGGGCTGGGACACCCAGGGCAGCCTGCAGGACCTCAACCTCCTTAACGATCTCTGCGACCAAAACACAGGGTGTTACCTTGAGACCCACAGGGGCACCCACATCACCACCAGGACGCAGGGTCCAGGGAGGACCTGAGGACTGGGTACATCAAGTCCTCCTTTGAGTCTGGGCAATGGCCAGGGAGTGCCTAGGGGTGGCCACATGGTGGCTGCCCCTCCCCCTTGGGCCCTGGCCAGCTCCCTCTGACATCCAGGTCACTCTTGGTACTTGAGCACCAACAGATGCAGTGCCAGGCAGACCTTGCTGTGGGGGGTTCTACATGGTCCCGTTAGCCCAGAGCCCCTTGTGTTCCCAAACTGTTGCTGGCCTCCAATCTTTGGCCCAGCCCAGCATCCCATGAAAGGTCACTTGTGGATTTCCATGCCCAGGTCTTTGTTTCCCTTTAATCCAGAACAGTCCCTCTCTCCTGTCTTTCTTCTGTGGACTGAGTTTTTATTTATTTACTTATGATTATTTTTTTAAGAGTCAGGGTCTCACTGTGTTGCCCAGGCTGCAGTGCAGTGGTGAAATCACAGCTCACTGCAGCCTCCAACTCCTAGACTCAAGTGATCCTCCCACCTCAGCCTCCCAAGTAGCTGTGACTACAGGCATGTGCCACCATGCCTGGGTAGTTTTTAAATTTTTTGTAGAGATGGGGTCTCACTATGTTGCCCAGGCTGGTCTTGAATTCCTGGCCTCAAGTGATCCTCCTGCCACGGCCTCCCAAAGTGCTGGGATTACAGATGTGAGCCACTGTGCCTAGCCAGTTTTTCCTTTTAAAAACCGATGTCGCTGTACTGAATTAAAAATAATACAGTCTGTGGCTTTTATCAAAAAGTCCGAAAACAACAGATGCTGGCATGGATGCGGAAAGAAAGAAACACTTACACATTGTTGGTGGGACTGCAAACTAGCACAGCCTCTATGGAAAGTAGTGTGGAGATACCTCAAAGAACTGAAAGTAGAACTACCATTTGATCCAATCCCACCATTGGGTATTTACTCAAAGGAAAAAAGACACTTTATAAGAAAGACATCTGCACTTGAATGTTTATAGCAGCACAGTTCACGATCGAAAAGAAGTGGAGACAACCCAAGTGCCCATCGATCCATGAGTGGATTAATAAAATGTGGTCTATGTATACCATGGAGTACTACTCAGCCCTAAAAAAAATGGTGAACTAATTAATACCTTTCGTAACAACCTGCAGCGTCCCTGGGCACCTTCTCTTCTCCCCAGCCGAGCCGAAGAGGATCAGGAAGTTGGCGCAGAGCTGCAGTGCCTGCGGCCCTGGCCTGGATGACGGCACCTGCGCGGACCTGGACGGCCCCCACCCTCCCTGGCGCCCCGTCTCCAGTGGTAGGAGAGCCGGGCGGCGTGGCTGTGAGCAGGCGACCTGGCAGCCTCTTCGGCGCTCGTGCCATGCAGGGGACAACCTGCCTCTATCTGAGACAGCTGAGTGCAGTGTCATTGCATGGGCCACTGCAGGCCTGGGGGCTGGCCAGGCTGGGTGGGACACAGTTATCCGATTTCCACCTCTCCACCGGCATTCGGAATGTGGTTTCGGAAAATACTTGGAGGGTCAAGTTACACCCGGTGTCCTGGCCACCCAGAGGGCACGGGAGGTGTGATTTGGACTCCGTCTGACTGGGTGAGCGGGGACCGCACTTCGTCCCAGCAGGGGGATGATGCTGAAGGGCTGAGGGAGACCCAGCCTTGCCCTTGAGCCTTTCTGCAGGGAGGGATGGAGCCATGTTCTATGGCCTGTGTAGGGTCACGATTCCAAAACGCTCCCACACAGCGCGGAGCCGTGGCCGCTGTGGCCCCATCCCGGCTGGGGGCTCCGGAAGGTGCCGCCAACTGTCCGCAGCGTCTGGCTAGGGTGGGGTGGAGCAGGGGCCTCAGACCTGCTGGGTCTGGGATGGAACAGGTGCTGCCCCCCGAGGCATAGCTGGAGCAGGGCCCTGAGAGATTGGGGAAACTGAGGTACAGAGGGCATAAGTCACTTGCCAGGAGGCTCAGCTTGAAGGATTCCCGGCTGAGAAAAGGCTTACAGCCCCGGCACGGGTACCCTCACCCCTCAACTCCACCTCTGTCCCCTCTTCAGGCCAGAGGGACACCCCCACCCCCCGACAGCCCCCTGAAATCAAGGAAAGCTGGGGTGGTGAGAGCACCTGTGCAGAAAACCCGAGCCCCCACCTGGGCAGTGGCTCTGGGTCAATAATCACGACAGCGGCTTGTGTTTTTCTGGTACTTTGTGCCAGGCACAGCTCCAGCATTCCATGTTTGTCAACTGACTTCATCTTCACCTAACCCTTACTCCCAGCTACAAGGGGAAGACTCTGAGTTTTGTACTTTAGAGATGAGGAAACTGAGGCACAGACTGGGTGAGCACCTGTCCCAGGGGCTGACCAGGACCAGAGTGGGAGCGCTCAGCTTGCACCTGCCAGCCTGTTCCCCGTCATGGCATGGGGCTGGGGGCAGGACATCCCGGTACAGGGGCCGGCAGAGGGAGAAGCGGCCCCCAACTTGCTGGCGTCGGTTCCCTGGGCCCCAACCTGGTGGGAAGTGGCTTTCTGAAAGAAGGTGGGATGGAGGTGGGGTCTCTGTGCATAGCCACTTGCCGAGGCTCCTCATCTGGACAGGAAGGAGGGTGCTCATTCATTCATTCATTCATTCACACATTCATCCAACCAAGACTTCCCACACACCCCTTCTGCTCTGGGGACATGGCATGAGCCAAACAGATGGTTCCTGCCCTCAGGCAGTGCCAGGGAGCAGGGAGGCCGTTCTCCCACGTTAGGGGGGCTCTCTGCTGAGATTCGGAGCAGGAGTCTGAGGCGGGGAACTGGGTGATACCTGGGGAGAGGCTCTGGTACCAGCACGGAGCACGCAAAGGTCCCAAGACTGCAAATCTGAGGGACGGCCAAGGATCGCCAGGCGGGCCTTGCAAGCGGGGTGAGGGCGGGCGAGTGCTGGGCGACGTGGCTGGGGTGTGCGGTCACACGGATGCTGTCGGGACTTTGGCTCTACTCCGAGTGAGGTGGGAGAAGCTGCCACAGGGTTTCGACCTAGTAGGAAGCGTCTACCTGCGTTTTTACGGTGAGGCCAGTGAGGACACAGTCCACTGGAAGAGAGGTCTGTAGGCCCTGCCCCACCTTCCGCCACATGTGCTGAGACGGGCCCCAAACAGGACCTCAGCCGAATAGCGAGTATGCGCTGGGGAAGGGTCTGGCAATGCCAGCGGTCCGCATCATAGGTCCTGGGGTCGCAGGCGCCACAGACAGCCCACGGGACAAACGTCCAGCCCCACAGGCACAGCAGCCTCTTACACGGGCTGTAAGAAGCACGTCTTTCTGTATTTTAACATCCCTGAAACAGCAACGCATCTGTAGCTGATGGTGTCTTAGACTTGGTGGAATTCGGTCTGTGAACTTCTGAAGTCACCAGGTATCGAGTTTTGTTTCTTTTCCATCTCCCTTTGGCAGTGGTCTGGTCTTTCTCCTGAAAACCCTCGTGCCCTGGCCCGTGTTAAAGCTGTGAGGAAGGGAAACGCAGAAGACGCAGCTTCTGCCACCGAGAACACTAATGTGTGGCTAGAGGAATGTGACGGAAGACAAGCCACTGAGGCAAAATGCCAGGGACAGACGAGGCACCAGCCCCCAGGAGGGGCAAGATTGATCCTCGGCATGTCAGTTGTGCAGCCTCTGTGAAGAAGAGTCTGGTGTTCCCTCCAACCATCAAATCTAGAGTTTCCACGTGACCCAGCAATTCTCTTCTTAGGTGTATTCCCAAGAGAAGTGAAAATGCACACACACGGGGACTTGTGCAGTGACCCTTGAACAACACAAGTTTGAACTGTGCCAGGCCACTTACCCGTGGGCATTCTCCCAACCCTGCCACGCCCGAGACAGCGAAACCAGCAAAACCAACCCCTCATCGTTCTGCTCCTTTGACTACTCAACATAAAGACAAGGATCAAGACCTTAGGATAATCCACTTCCACTTAATGAATCGTTTTTCCTTCCTCATGATTTTCTTAATATTTTCTTTTTTCTAGCTTTATTGTAAGAATATAGTATATAACATACATATATATAACATAAAATACGTGTTAATTGACTGTTACGTTACCAGTAAGGCTTAACGTCAACAGTGGCAGTTAATTTTTGGCAGAGTATAAGTTACCCTTGGATTTGTGGCTGTGCCGGGGTCGGTGATCCTAACCCCTGCATTGTTCAAAGGTCAACTGTACACGAATGTCCATGGCAGCATGACTCACAATAGTCAAAAGTGAGAACAATGCAAACGTCCATCAGCAGATCAGTGGATAAACAAAATGTGGTCTATCCATGCAATGGAATATTACTCAACCATGGAAATGAACGCAGCGCTGACTCAGGCTACAACACGGATGAACCTCGAAATCATCATGGTGAGTGCAAGAGCCGGATACAAAAGGCCACGTACTGTAGGACTCCATTATATGAAGTGTCCAGAACAGGCAAATGCACAGACAGGTTAGTGGTTGCCAGTGGCTGGGGTGGAGTGGAGAATGGGTACAGGCTTTTCTTGGGGGTGATGAAAATATTCTAAAATTAGTGGTGAAGACCGCAAAACTCTGACTATACTAAAATACCGAATTGGGTACTTTAAAAAGGTGAACTTTACATGTGAATTACATCTCAAAAACAACCCTCTGGGTGAGAGAGTGAGACCCTATCTCAAAACAACAACGACAAAACAATTCGCGATGGAAACAAAGGTACAAGGTTGACCCTTGGCTGGAGTTGATGGGCAAAGCCCAGGGGAAAAGACACACACACGTGCTGGGCACGCACCCCCTGCCACGCACCGGGCACCGGGCCCAGCCCCAGAGCAGGCTGAGACTGGGTGCGAGAAGCAGCTTGCATCTAGGTCACTGTTGCATTCCCAGGACTACGCTTGGCCCTGGCACGCAGTAGGTGCACAGTAAACACTGGTGAGTAAATGAGTCCACAGCCCCAGTTAGTGCATAGCTATGTCAGGAGCCACACAGTTGGTCTGACACCTCCCCACAAGCCCTGGTGGGAAGAAGGAACCAAGCACCCATGTGTGAGGCTGCTGCTGCTCTTCTCAGCAGTGACACAGGCGGGCGCAGGGGCAGGTGCTGGCCACCTGGCTGAGCCGTAAGCGGGGCAGGCAGAGGTAAGCAGGTGTTTCTGATGCCCCAGGAAGGACCTCGTGTGGGGTCAAGCAATGTCCTGGTCCTCAATCCAGCACAGCCCCTGTCAGGGGAGGGCTCCAGCCTCCTGCAGGAGCCGCTGCTCTGACTGCTGGGTGGGCACTGAAGCAGCCTCAGCCCTGCCCCCAGGCTTCCCTGAGGGCTGATTGCCGATACCTTGTGCTCTGCAGCTGACCTATTTTCCAGCACATTCGTGATTCGAAAACCTGGCCCAAATCTCATGTCCCCTACTGTGCACCCAGAGCCCTGCCCAGAGCCTCCAGGAGCCACTCTGCACACACTGCTGCATGAATGAATGAATTAATTAATTAATGAAGTGAGTGAATGAGTATCATAAAAACCAAAAGGGCTGTAGGGAAGAAGAGCTGGTCACAGAGGTAGGGGGCCCCTGCGCCCCGTCTCCCCATGACCTCTGTCCCTGGATTCAGACCCTTCAGTAGACTGAGGTGGGCTAGAGCCCTGCCTCCCAGCAGCACCAGGTGGGGCTCTCTTCACCCACTGCACACACTTCTCACCTCCATGTTCTGCATGCTTTGATATTAAGAAATTATTGTTAATTTGTTTACGTGCAAAAATAGTTTTTTGGTGGCCGGGCATGATGGCTAATACCTGCAATCCCAGCACTTTGGGAGGTCGAGGCGGGAGGATCGCTTATGGCCAGGAGTTTGAGACCAGCCTGGGCAATAGTGAAACCCTGTCTCTACAAAAAAAAAAATGAGCCAGGTGTGGTGATCACGCCTATAGTCCCAGCTACTTGGGAGGCTGAGGTAGGAGGATCACTTGAGTCCAGGAATTGGAGGTTGCAGTAAGCTATGATGGCACTGCTCTACTTTAGCATGGGCAACAGAGTAAGACCATGTCTAAAAAATAAAAAAAAAGAATTTTTTTTTTAAGAGATGGGGTCTCAATATGCTGCCCAGGCTGTCCTTGAACTCCTGTGCTCAAGCAATCCTCTCACCTCAGCCTCCCAAGTAGCTGGGACTATAGGTGTGTACCACCATACCTGGCAAAAATAGTATTTTAATGATGCCTTATTAAAATCTTTTAGAGATAATTTCTGAAATATTTATGGATGAAATAATATGTCTAAATTTTCTTCAAAATACTACTGAAGGGTCATTGGTGATGGTCTGGATGAGCAGGCTGTGGGTCTGGGGGCTGGGTTGTGGTACATGGGGCTTCATCATGATGTTCTTTTGACTTTTGTTGTTTTCAAAGGTACGTGAGAACTCAAGACAATGACAGTCATAGTCCACAACACGTGACCTCATGAGGTCCCACCAAGTAGAGATCACCAGCCACTGTGCAGACAAGGAGACAGGCCAAGGGTGGGGAGGAGTGGGAGCCTCTGAGGACAGGCTCTGCCTGTCCCGCTGTGCCCCACTGCAGGCATGGTGCCCGCCAGAGTGGGAAGCAGGCAAAAAAAATACCTGTGCACTGAATGTGTTCACCATCTGAGGCCCCCAGCCAGTGAGTGCTGGACTCAGAAACTGACCCTGCTCTTGGTGCCTTTCAAGCTGCTGGGAAGTCTCCCTTCCTTTCCCGGAAGGAAAAGAGACAAGAAAGATGTTAACCTCCTCTTCCCAAATGCCTTACCTCTGTTTTCTCACTGGGCTTCCACAGCCCTGCAAGGCAAGGGGGCTCTCTCCACTGACAGACGTGGAAACTGAGGCTCAGAGGGGCCCAGTTGCTTTGCCAACATCTAAAGGCTCACAAGTCACAGCCTGGAAACAGCGCTGAACTCCTGAAGCCCTTGTACTCCAACTGTCCCACTTCCTGTGTCCACTGGGAAGTCCCAGGGTCCTGGGACTGTGAATCGCAAGAAAGAGCTCTGATTCCCTCCCGCAAATGACAAAAGAAAAAACCCAAACCTACTAGTCCCTGGATGCCGCTGGTGGTGCTTAGGCCAATGTGACAAGGGCCCCCACGCGGGACATCACCCCCCGCTTTGGACTACAGATACACAGGGGCAGGTGGACCGACTGCTTCCAGACAGACAGCTCTGGGGACAGCCCTTTGGGCTCTGGAGGAGGCCGCTGTGTGGCTGGCGGCCCCTGTGTAGTGAGGAGCAGGCTGGCTTGTATACCCCCAGGCACCTGCCGGCTCCCTGGGATGGGACCCCCCAGGAAACCCAGGAGGTAGCGGGCCTGGCCAGGCAGGGGGAGGGGTCTGCAATTTACATCCAAGTTCCTAGGCCCAGGGAACCTAGAAAACCCTTCTGGAAAGGGCTCTGAGAGGGAGGGGGCTGGTTCTGAGAGTTTTCCTCCCATTACCAGCCACCATCCAGCCTGGAGCCAGACTCCAAGGGGGGAGACCTGCAGTAGGATCTCGGCCGTCAAGGGTGCCTCCCCAACACCCGACAGGGGCTTCGAGGAGAGGCCAGTCCACGCACACCTTCCTCCCCTCCCAGGTGTGTGCGCTCCTGGGCCTCGCCCAGGCCAGCCACCACTGCAGCCTCGGGAGCCCCCAGCAGGCCGCGCCCCGGCACCTCCCCCACGCCCCCACCGGGACCTAGCTCAGCCCCGAGCCGCTCGAAGGATGCCTGCCTCGCGACCCTCTCCCCGCGCCAGTCGCCGGTGGGGCGAACAAAGCGGCCACACGAGCAAGCGCGCAGCGTCGCCTCCACGGCACCCCGACTGGGACCCCAAACTCCCACCCCGGCACGCCTCCGACCCGCTGCCCGGATCCCGGCTGGCTCGGCGGGGAGGGGGCTCAGGACGGAACTCTGGGCCGCCCACCAAGGAGCGCGCCAGGCACGGCTTGCTGGACCAGGAGCGCAGAGAACAAGGGGGCGGAGACTGGTCTGTGCGCCCCCAGCCCCGCGCGGGGGCCGCTCCCGGGAGGTGTCCCCCGCCGCACAGACAGCCTCCCTCCCCGCCCCCCAGCTCTCGGAGCTGCCGGCAGCTCCCGGGCGCGGCCGATGGGTGGGCCTGGGGGGAGGGGCTGCGGATCGCTGCCGGGGAGGCGCAGCTTGGGGTCTCGGGGGCTGGGACCCTACTCACCTCCCGGGCCAGCGCCCTCCGGGGGCTCCATGCGGCCGGCGGGGTCTGAGAGGCGCACGGGCAGCGGCAGCGTCACCCGGCCCGGGCGCCCCAACAGCTGCGGCGGCGGCTCGGCCTGGGCTCCTGGCGCAGCGCATCGGGGCAGCAGCCTGGGGGCCGCGGCGGCGGGGAGGAGCCCGCGGGGCGGGGCGCGCAGCTGCTCCAGGGCCCCGGCCCCCCTCCCGTCTGTCCCCGGCCGGCAGGACAGGTGCGGCCCCGCCCCGCTCCGCGCGCGCCCCCTGCAGGCCCCGGCCCTGCGGAGCCCCCTCCGCCGCCGACCTCGCCCGGCCGCGAACCCCAGCCCCGGCCGGGTGTGTGCGGCTCCGGCGCACTCATTCAGCAGCAGCGCCGGCTTCCGTCCATTCGCTCGCCTCCGGGTATTTTGGGGGCGCCAGCTACGTGCAGGTGCCTCTTAGGGGCGGGAGTGGGGCACACGGAGGGGCCTGCGCAGCATCGACGCCCTCGGGCGGTCAGCGTGGAGTGGCAGAGCGCGGTAAATGCTGCGAATTAACACTGAGGGCGGTGGGGAGAGAAGTGCAGTTGGGAGGCTGGAGGGGGCAGGGTGCGGGATGGGAGTTCAGGGGCGCGGGGCCGGCAGGGAGGACGCCCTGGGAAAGGAAGGCAGGGCCGGGCGTGCAATGAAGTTCCGTCTCCAAACGTGGCCCGCGGCACCAGGCCTGCTCGCAGTCCCTGGGGTGCGGCTGCTCTGCTTCCAGGTCGTTGTGCACAGAGCGTGTATCTCATGGCGGTGACCCATGTGACTAGTGACCCGGTGCCCCTACGAAGACGGTATCCTGACTTTCCGGGTGAAGAAGCCGAGCACAGAGCTACGGTAGGTCACCTGCCCGAGGTTGCCCATCCAGGGGCTGGAAGTCAGAAGATCCAACTCCCAGCTCATGCACTTTTCCAAAAGCAAAACAAGCCGGGAATGGAAGAGGCTGGGCCAAGAGGGCATGAACTGATGGGTGGACTTCCACAGGCCCAGACGGCAGGAAAGGCTCCGGCTCGCAGGTGGGGTCCGTGTAGCTTCAGCCGATCAAAGTCACCACTGAGGCCCTGGCTGCCCCCCAACTCCAGTTTCAGGGCCTTTGAGCCTGAAAGTCTTGTCAGTGAGGCTGGCTAACAGTTCCCACGTTTCTTTAGTTTACAAAGCAAACAAAAATAAAAACTGCCATTTAAAGCCCTCTAGAATGACTTCATGCCCCACTAGGACAAGCTGAGCCACTGGCCTCCCTGACCCCCAAGAGGTGTTTTTACCTCTCAGGGATGAATCGGGGTGGGCGGTGGGACGTGAGCAACCTCGTGGCCACTGTGGGTGGGCTGGGGCCACTCAGAGTCACTGGGGTGGCATTGTGTGTTTTCTCAAAGTGGCCACAGCAGTATTTCTGATCCCACATGTCTTCCAGAACCTTCCATTCACATCAAGACTCTCCCCATCTGTGCTGCTTCTGTTTGAACATTGTTGGGGCTTGTGACTCCTCCGGCCAATAGAGTGTGGCAGAAGAGATGTCACGTGACTTCCAAGGCTGCATCACAAGAAGGATTCAGCTCTCCGGAAAGGTTCCTACTGGAACTAGGCTACCTCACAACTAGGCTCGTGAGGAACCAGGTACCGTGAGAGGCCGCCTGTGTGCATTCTGGCTGGTGGTCCCGCTGAGGTCCCGGCCAACAGCCAGCCTCAACTGCCAGGCGTGAGTGAGCCCTGAGATGGTTCCAGACTCTGCCTTTGCGTGTCCTGGGGAGGGGTGGTGAGTGGGGCTGAGGTGAGCTGTCCCCAATCTGGGCCAAGTTGCAGATTTATGAGCAAGACAAATGTTGTCATTGTATTAAGCTACCACGTTTTAGGGTTACCTGTTATGCAGCCATAGTAACTGCAACAGTAGTTTTTGTGTAATAATGATTCCCATTTGAGAGATGAATAAATGATACAGACGGTCTTGTCTAATGTTGCCCAGGGGGTGATTGACAGGCAGTCTGATTCCAGGGGCCAATATCTATTTATCTTTCACTTCTCATTGAGAACATTTTCAATCATATGAAAGTAGAGAGAATGGTACAGTCAACCCACATGTGCCCATCACCCTGGTCCAACAATTACCAGCTCGTTGGCCAATCTCCTTTTTCTTCTCTATCCTCAATCACCTGTCTCCTGCTGGGTCTTTTTGAGGCAAATCCCGTACATATTATATCATTTCATTTGTAAATACTTCAATATTTATCTCTAAACGAAAGTCCAATCTTCTTAAACATCACCCTTTTTAAAATTTTTAATTATAGATACATAATAGTTGTACATATTTATGGGGCACATGTGGTGTTTTGACCTAGACATATAGTGTGTAATCAAATCAGGGGAATTGGGGTGTCTGCCACCTCAAGCGTGAATCATTTCTTTGTGTTAGGAACATTTCAATTCCTCTCTTTTTGTTATTTTAAAATGTATAAAAGTTGTTGTTAACGTTTAAGCGCTCTTGTTATCCTAACATCCAGGCCTCTAGCAAGTTGTTGCGGTGGCTGACGCATTTTTCTGGAAGACTAAGTGGGAGTTAGAAAGACCCAGACATTAGACAGAATAGCCAGTTGGTTTGTATGTACTAACATTTGCTCTGGGATTTTACAGGAAACTCAGATGCCATTTATCTGGGTTTCTGGGCTGCATAGCTCAATGCTGAATGAAAGTATCTTATGCCACACATGTGAACAAAAGACTAAAAAAATATCAGGGCCGGGAGCGGTGGCTCACGCCTGTAATCCTAGCACTCTGGGAGGCCGAGGCGGGCGGATTGTTTGAGCTCAGGAGTTCGAGACCAGCCTGAGCAAGAGCGAGACCCTGTCTCTACCAAAAAATAGAAAGAAATTAAT
>NW_012151186.1:104516-105725 GCF_000956105.1 Propithecus coquereli | reverse complement strand
ATTGCAGTAGGCCTTGTCGGGATCCCAGGGAGTCTGCAGCCAAGGTGCCCTAAACTAGTCATCTCTGCAGGCCCCACTGTTAGACCAAGCTGTGCTGTTGGTTTGTGACAAATAAATACCCTGTGTAGGCTATCCTGAGCTACCCCTCCTATTTTTGCCCTTTTTGATGAAAATAATTACTGTTAATGTGTTTATTTAATTTAGGACTGCCAGCTAGACTTTTAAAGCAAAAAGCCAATCAGCATGCAGCGCCTAGCATATTGGGTCTGTGAAGTGAGTGTTAAATAATAAAAATTACCCTGCTGTGCTATCAAGCTGCACTGTTGGCTGCCAGACCTCCTGGGAGACCCCCTCCACCCCAGCCTTGGAGGAGAAGCCTCTATCAGGCCTATGTAGTCTGGCACAGTGGTGCTGGCTCCTGCCTGCACAGACTCAGTGACAAGGACAGACCTCACAAAGGCCTTGGGGCTTACTATAAATAAATCGTGCACACTGAGTCAAGGAGTTCCTTCCAACTGGCCCAACTGGCTGCTCCTCTCCAGGAACAATCAGGGCTTGGGTGGGCAAACAGGAGGCCCCTTGAGGGCTCAGCACTGTGGCTCTCGTGTTCCCACCACTATGTGGGTGCCTGAGGCCTGAACAAGCCCAGCTGCCAGGGCATCTTCCTCCCTGAACTGGGCAGGAAAACCTGAGCCCACCCAAGTCTTCCTTCCCAACTCTCCAGGGGGATTAGATTATGGAATCTTCATCCCAAAACATACGGGAAAACAAGACCTGCTGGAAGACCACTTTTTAGAAGATGCTAAAGTTGAGAACTTGGGAAAAAAGACAACCAATGGTATGTAAAGTTGGTTACCTGCCCATGACAAACTCTGAACCTTTTGGGTGATATAGACCATTGGGTGTAGGTAACAGAGTGGTTGTTGGGAAACTTGCTTTGGAAGTGGTAGAATGGTCAGCAGTTTTCAGAGTAAGAGATCATAAAAGGAAAATAACTTTTTTCTGCAGTGCCTCTGGCCGAGGTTTCTAGTTTTTCCTCATCCGTGGGTGGGAGGGTGGGTTGGGGCACAGAGGAGGCCTCTTCAGGTAGAGCAGTTTGTTTTTGCGAAGGGAACACTGCTGATTTCAGAGTTTTGTAGCTAATCTGGAACATATTTTTCCTTCCTATTTTTGTTTTTTTTCTGCGGGTTTGTGTAAACCCAATCATCC
>NW_012151186.1:101989-104466 GCF_000956105.1 Propithecus coquereli | reverse complement strand
TCCGGGTTTGTGTAAACCCAATCATCCTCAGTCCTCACCGGGGCAGCAGGTGGGCGGGTTCTGCAAAGCTGGGCAGGGTGGGGTGAGTCCCGGGGCACAGAGGAGGCCTCTTCAGGTAGAGCAGTTTGTTTTTGCGAAGGCAACACTGCTGATTTCAGAGTTTTGTAGCTAATCTGGAACATATTTTTCTTTCCTATTTTTGTTTTTTTTCTCCGGGTTTGTGTAAACCCAATCATCCTCAGTCCTCACCGGGGCAGCAGGTGGGCGGGTTCTGCAAAGCTGGGCAGGGTGGGGTGAGTCCCGGGGGCTGAGTCTCAGCCCCAGTTTGAATCTAATTCGGATAACGTGTCGGAGCGTTGGGTGGCGGATCGATCATTCATTCAGTAATTCACTCCTGCGTTCTCTCCCTTATTCAGCCGTTCCGCACTTCTTTATTGAGCTCGCGTGTGCGTTGTTCCAGGCGCTGCAGTACGGAGGTGAACGGAACAGTTCTCCCCCTTCGTGGAGCTGAGGTTCCAGCGGGGGAACCGGCGATAAAGGAAACACACCCTGCAACGGAATTCTAAGGGACGTCGGGAGATCAGCGTCTCACCGAGTCCGGGCTGCCGGCGAGATCTTCCCGACGTGCGTTGCTAGGGACGCACTTCCGTCGTTTCCAGGGCCCATGGCGGCGGGCGGAGTATCGCGAGGACCCCCGAGACTTCGTGCGGGATCGCCCAGCGGTTGCCGGGAGACGGCGCAGCCTCCGCTGGGAGGGCGCGTCAGGCTGCGGGGCGCGGCCGGGCCAGTCCGCGGGCGCCATGGTGAGGAGAGAGGGGAGCAGAGCCTGGGGTCCGCGCCGGGGTCCTGGGGTTCCCGGGCCCGCCGTCCCTGCGCGCACAGCGACCCCGAGACAGCGGGGCCTGAGCCCCAGGACCTCATGCGCCGAGAGACCCCTGGGCGGGGAGGCCTGGGCCTCCGGGGTCCCCTGGACCCGCGCACACTGAGACCGCAGGATGCGGCGGCCCGGAGCTCTGGGTTCCTGGAATTGAGGACTCGGTGCGCTCGTGGAGAAGCCGTGGGGAGCGCTCGGGGTGCTCCGGGTCCCGGGGCCTGCACGCACTGAGCTGAGAGACCCGGGCTCTCCAGACTCCTGTGCTCACAGGCGTGGTCACAGAACCCCCCAGGACACAGGGCCCAGTGTGCACGGTCTGCAGAAGAGGGAGCCTGGGTCTGAGGGATTTCCATCCTGGAATGGAAGACTCGGTCTGTCGGATCCTGGGGACCAAGAGTTTCTCCTCACCGGGGCTCTGGGGCACACAGGGGTCTCCACGGAGAGGTGGGGTGGGGGTTACCCTGGGATCTCTGGGAGGGGGAGCCGCGGGTTGTACCAGGGTGGCTAGAGATCCCTCTACACCAAGGACATCCTCGAGGCACAGGAAGCACACTTGCCTTGGAGAGCCTGGAGGGCGTTAGGCCCATACTGAGAGAGGAAGGCGGGGCCTTGCTCCAGCCCTGTCTTGTGTAATGGGGCCTGCCCCTTGATGATACGATTGTCAGTGACTCAGTTTCTAGGCAGGTGTCAGCCAGCAGGGAGGATGCTTCCCTGTGGGAGAGCTCCCAGAGCCCCACCAAGACCCTGCAGCTGGCTGTGAACATCCCAAATGCAGAATCTTCCTCCAGGGCCTTTGGGGCCCTCCAACGAGGTGGTCTTGGAGCAAAGGGCTTAGAAAGAGAGCAGTGCATTAGGGGTTAAGATTTAAGTGGATGGGTCTTTTGAAAACCCACTGGGAAAAAACCCCATCAAAATACTACTTATCACTAGCTTCTGGGAATATGGATGATTTTTTTTCTCAATGTTTTCTAAAATTTCCATGTAACATTTGTAATCATAAAAATGTTACAGAGACATGTAGATACATAAAAGCATGGGCTGGAGAGTTGGGCATGGCAAAGTCAGGACCGACAGGATTTGGAAATTCACTATCTGCTTCAGCGGCCTGTGGGAAGGGAGTAGGGTAGAAGGTTCTCTCTCTCAACCTTGTCAAAGTTGCTAAAACCAGGCATGACATCATGGCAGTTCTGTCTGGTAACCCATTTACAGAGCACTTACGGTGGGTGCTGTCTGCTCAGGCTTTCCTGACCAGGCTTCTCTGAAGGGGTTTCTATCTGGAAGAAAGGAAGCCTCAAATTATCACAAGTGATCATTGCTATGGAGATGTTTCTCCCTACTGTTATTGAGTGGTTTCTTATAGGTCTTCCCATGGTAGTTACCAAGCATTGTAGCCACCATGGCAACATTTGGCAGTGTGGTATTGGGGTTCCTTTTCTTTTTGAGCCCTACTAAATTTTGTATCCACACCAAAGAATCTTTGCCATATACCAAGGAGTGAGTGGGTTTGGAATGGGTTCACCCTCTCTTATTTTTAGAAGGAGAAAATGTTCTCTTTTGATTTTTTAAATTTAAAAAATTTATCTTTCTTTTCTCCCTTTTATCT
>NW_012151186.1:84713-100504 GCF_000956105.1 Propithecus coquereli | reverse complement strand
CTGATTTTTCGAAAGAAGATAGAAATCTGGATATTTATAGGAAAGCTAAATATTGAGTGATGGCAAAATCTAACACCACGTGAGCAAACAGAGCAGGTAGGAACCTGGTTCAGACTGTTCGAGTGATGCTGAAGGTCTCTGACGTGAAGACATTTGTCACTTTGCTGAGGCACTTGTCAAATTCTGGGATGCTGCGCTGCCCCCATGGGGATGAAAACCCCTGCCCAGCAGTCCCTCCTCAGAGCCCCTTCCTGCTCCTCTTGGGTGGACTGGTGTCTCGTCTCCCTCTTGAAGTGAGAAATGTGGTTTCCCTGTGGAGACTGTGGCTTTGAGAGAGAAAAGACTCTGCAGTAAGTGGCCTGGGGCTGTGCCCAAAAGATAACTGATTCTTCAGGGAAATGAGATCCCAAGAAAGGTAGAAGCCTGTCCTACTTTTTTTTTTTCTTTTTAACCTATTTGCAGATTTGCAGTTGGCTCTGGACCAAATCCTCTTCAGGGATAGGAATCTACTGGTTTTGTATATTTTTTGTTTAACATTGTATCCATAAAGGTGAACTTTTTTTCATTTAAGGTTATTTTGTGAACATGTTTGCATGCTGTTATATCAATTTCATATCTATTTTTTGGGCTATATAGTATTTCTTCTAATTGATATACTCTGATTTTTCAACCACTTCCCTATTTAAAATTGTCTTAGATCATTTCCTTTTTTTTTTTTTGGAGATAGAATCTCGCTCTGTTGTTCCAGCTGGAGTACAGTGGTGTGATCATAGCTCACTGCAACCTTCAACTCCTGGGCGCAATCCTCCTGCCTCAGCCTCCCAAGTAGCTGGGACTACAGGCTTGCACCACCATGCCCAGCTAGTTTTTTCTATTTTTAGTAGAGGTGGGGTCTCCCTCTTGCTCAGACTGATCTCGAGCTCCTGATCTCAAGTGATCCTCCCACCTCAGCCTCCCAGAATGCTGGGATTACAGGCTTGATTATACACCTGGCCTTAGATCATTTCCTTTAATTTTTTTTTTGTTGTTGTTGTTGTAATAATGATGTGACTAATATCTGAGCAAAAACCTCTTATGTTTCTTTTGAGAAATTTCTTTAGTATAAATTCCCAGGAATGGATGAAAGGATATAATTCTTTTATGATTATTGGCCAAATTGAAGGGAATGCTGCCATTTGTCAGGTATATCCTTGGAGCCTTCCTAACTTTTTACTTTTAGCTCTTTTTCTTTTCCTTTCTTGCCTTTCGGTGTCCACATACGCCTTGCTGTGGGTGGGCTCCTGCTCGGAGCCTCACCTGACGTGTCGCGCCTGGCCAGGTGGAGGAACATGTCAGCCGCATCCGGGAGGAGCTGGACCGTGAGCGGGAGGAGCGCAACTACTTCCAGCTGGAGCGGGACAAGATTCATACCTTCTGGGAGATCACTCGGAGGCAGCTGGAGGAGAAGAAGGCCGAGCTGCGGAACAAAGACCGGGAGATGGAGGAGGCTGAGGAGAGGCACCAGGTGGAGATCAAGGTGAGTGGGGCTGGCCACCTGTGTCCACTGGGTCAGCAGCAGCAGCAAAGGAGCTGGACCGCATAGCAGGGCGGGGACAGGACGGTTTCACTCCTTGCTTTGGGGGTCACGCCCTTCATGTCCTTTACACTAGCAACTTGAAGGTGTTTTTCATAAAATGCCAAGAGAGAGACACTTCATCCCTGCGGTGGCAGGAGAGACCCTGCAGGTCCTGAGTGTTTGAAATGCAGCCTCTGCAGTGTGCAAGGAGCACAGGCTCTGGGGGCAGGCGGGCCCCTTTGCAACCTCGCTCTGCACTTAACATCCCAGGTGAGCTGGGATGTGCCTCAGCTCCCTGCCTTGATGTCCTGCTCTGTGTCTCGGGTGAGCAGGTGTGAGCAGCTGAGCAGATACATGGTGGGCAGGTGTGAGCAGGTGTATGGTGAGGTATATGGCAGGTGTGAGCAGGTGTGTGCAGGTGAGCAGGTGTGAGCAGGTGTGTGCAGGTGAGCAGGTGTGAGCAGGTGGGTGCAGGTGAGCTTTCCCTACCCTGCAGGTGTACAAGCAGAAGGTGAAGCACCTGCTGTATGAGCACCAGAACAACCTGACAGAGATGAAGGCCGAGGGCACCGTGGTCATGAAGCTGGCACAGAAGGAGCACCGCGCGCAGGAGAGCGCGCTGCGCAAGGACACGCGGGCGCTGAAGGTGGAGCTGAAGGAGCAGGAGCTGGCCAACGAGGTGGTGGTGAAGAACCTGCGGCTGGTAGGTGTGAGGGCAGGCGCCAGGGTCGGCTGGCTGTGAGGACGCCTGTGGCTCAGAGCCTAGTGCTGCCTTAACTTGTTTTTATTTTCTTTTTTGAGACAGTCTCGCGGTCTCACCCAGGCAGGAGTGCAGTGGCCTCATCGTAGCTCACTGCAGCCTCCACCTCCTGGGCTCAAGCGAGCCTCTTGTCTCAGCCTCCAGAGTAGCTGGGACTTCAGGTGTGAACCACCACTTCTGGCTAATTTTTTCTATTTTTAGTAAAGATGGGGGTCTCGCTCTTGCTCACTGCCTGAACTTCTGATTGTTCAACAGCAACTGGGAATTCATATTTTTGAGTAAAAACTCCTGTATTTTACAATTTGTTAAAATATTTTTTGAAAATGCATCCAAACAAACCCCATTCTGAGGTCAAGTGCGGAATTCTGTCTTGACCTGAGCAGCAAATTGATTTCCCCAAAGGAAAATCCATCTCAGGATCTTTCTTCATGTGCCGTTGACACCTGACACCCACATACTTTTCCTAGGAGATAGTGTCAGATGCATTTAGAAGGACACAAAGCAACTGTGGCAGCCCTGAAGTCTGTTATGCAAGCTGGGCCCATGAGTGTCTGGTTGGGGGTTTCCAGGTAGAGACTGAAATTGACTTGCTGAGTGCTCACTAGGTGCCAGGCCCTGATCTGATCTCTGACACAGTGCCTGCCGGAGTGGGGTTGATGGTCTAAAAAGGACCACGGGTAATGTAGAAGATAAAACGAATGTGTCAGGTATGCACAGCATGTCTGGTGGGGAGGAGTGGGACAGGAAGAGCCCAGTGTGGAAAGGTTGGGCTGCCGGGAGTGGTGGAGGGTGCGGTTTTCTACAGGGGTTCTGGGAATGCCTCAGTGAGAAGGCAACATTTGGGCAAAAGTGAGAAGGAGGTATGTGACCCAGCTGGGAAGACCAGCCCAGGAGACGGGACGGGCGAGAGGCTGGAGGAGCAAGGAGTAAGAAGGCTGGGGGAGTCGTGTCAGAGCTTGGCCTCGAAAGCCCGGTGAGGACGGGGCTTTGGCCAGAGTCAGGGTGGCCTCTGAGAACTCGGGCAGAGGAAGGAAGTGTCAGACTTTAGTTTTCAAAGGTACTTTCTGGCTGCTGGGTTGGGCAGACAGAAGCAGCCTGGAAGCAGCCCAGCCTCAAGTGAATCTGGAAAAACCCAGTGACAGTGTGGACTCTGTAGCAAACCATGAGGGTGCTGAAGTCTCGGACCCTCCAGAGTTGTCCGATCTCTCTTGAGAAGCACAGAGTGACTGGTTTCGGGTGAATTCGGTGATAGGACGCTGGCTGCTTACCTGGGCCTGGGTATGGTATTGTTACGTGATCCGAGGTCTCCTTTGAGTAAAAGTGCTGCTCCAAAATAATTTCAAATTTTTATTCAAATTTTAACACATAATTGTTTATTAAAGTAATTTTAAGCAACAGTGAAGGGGTTAGGAGCTACATAAGGCACCCGCGGAGAGCCCACGGCTCTGTGTACAGGTGGCTGCAGCTCTCCAGCTGGGCCACGTTCAGTGCTCACAGTGTCTGCTGATGGTCTCTCAAGCTCAGAGGGGACTTTTGCTGAGGGACGTGGGTTAGGGAATGTAGAGGTTTCCAGAACCATGTGATTCTAAGCATGACCCGTAAACTTGGAGGTGAGGGGAACCCAGCACTGGCGGTAGCAACTCAGGCTTCGTTGGGCTGGGTTTTCATAGCAGTGAGGAACAGCGTCAGCCCCGGGAAGTGGGCTTCTCCATGTCCGGCTGTCCAGTAACAGCTGCCTGCTTTCGCCTTCACAGAAGCACGGCGAGGAGATCACCAAGATGCGGAACGACTTTGAGAGGCAAGTGCGAGGTGAGTTGTTCACATGCACATCAAGGAGGAGGCGCTGGAGACCCCCTCCCACCAGAACGTGATTCACCTCCAGAGCTTGTTAATTCAGGGCACAGACACTAGATTAAAGCAGCCCAAGCATCAAGGAGAAAGAATGTGGGAGTCTCCAATGCCAGTGGACCCACTCAGAATCCCAGAATGACTTATTCCGTGTGAGCTGGGGAGGCTGTGATTGCCACACACTTTCCCACTCCTGGCTAAAATCAGTAGTTAACAGCAGGTGGCAGTTATTCGGGGGCAGCATTCCTAGAATAGTCTTCTCCCTGTCTCCTGGCCTGAGAAGGCTCCACTTGCAGAAGTCGGTCTGGCTCACTGCTAAAGCCCTGGAGTCTGTGACTGGGTGGCCACACAGCCCGGGGCTGGTGTGTCGCTGACCTTCAGCTGTTGGGAGCCCCGTGCAGGGACTGATCAGCGGTGCCTGTCACTAGCGGAGGCAGGCTGTGTGTGCTGGACATGTCGTCTGGGCACAGAGAGAACTCCACCTACACCTGTCCTGTTCTCTGGTAGAGCTCGTTTGCACAACCTTTGTTCTGACCTGACGTGTGTTCTTGGGCCCTGCTTACAGGTCCTGTCTGTTGTGGCCACAGGGGCACCTGTTCCTCCTCTGCTAAGCTGCTGTGTTTGCTGCTGCCTTTTAGAAATCGAGGCCAAGTATGACAAGAAGATGAAGATGCTCAGGGACGAGCTCGACCTGCGGAGGAAGACCGAGATCCACGAGGTGGAGGAGAGGAAGAACGGCCAGATCAACATGCTGATGCGGCGGCACGAGGAGGCCTTCACCGACATCAAGAACTACTACAACGACATCACCCTCAACAACCTGGCCCTCATCAACTCCCTCAAGGTGCCGCACGCGGGGCGGGCTGGGGAGACACGCGCTGCCTGTCCCACGACGTGGGGTCGCAGAGCCCAGGGGATCTGGACGCCAGTTCTCATCCCTGTCACACCCAGCACCCCCACCTGACAGTGTCGCTCTGTTGTCCTGCGTTGAAACGTGTGCATAATGTAACCTGTCTACACCTGTAACTGAAAACGATCACGGTATCTCCCTACCTGTAGTGCTGAGGGGGAAGTAGTGAAGCTCGTTGTGACGTGTGAATACAGTGCAGGTAGAATTGCAGGAAGGGCCGTGATGTGGCCGCAGGGCAGCTGGACTGCACGGCTCTCACTGCAAGATGGTGGCAGTAAGAGGGTTTTCCACAGTGGGGCAGCCCTTGGTAGAATCCTGAACTAAGTGTCGTTTCTCAGTGCATGGAAGCCGCATCCCCAGAAAGTTCAGTGCGTAGAACAGGCCTAGGTCCTCCATGTGTGTGCGTGCGGCTGGCAGGACTTGTCTGCGGGCAGGAGTGCACCCAGCCCTCGCCTCGCAGCCTGCGGCCCCCTTGGTTCTGCCCACCAAGCCCCTCCTGTGCCTGTGCCTGCAGGAGCAGATGGAGGACATGCGGAGGAAGGAAGACCGCCTGGAGCGGGAGATGGCAGAGGTGTCCATGCAGAACAAGCGCCTGGCGGACCCTCTCCAGAAGGCTCGGGACGAGATGAGTGAGATGCAGAAGCAGCTCGGGAACTACGAGAGGGACAAGCAGACGCTGGTCGTGAGTTTCCTGTGGACCCGCCTCCCTCCCTGGCGCGTGCTCACTGGGCTCAGGACAGCGGGAACGTCGGCACGTGAGGCCCTGGGCAGGGCTCAGCCCTCAGGGCAGGCAGGGAGAGTCTGAAATCTCTGTCTTTGACTGCTGTCCTCCTGGGGAACGTGCAGTTGGCGGGTGTGTTGCAGACGGGGCCCTGACCTTCCGCTGAGTCCCACGGACCTGCCTTGGTGGGGCCCAGCTGCTGTGTCCGCGAGCCAAGTCTTCTGGGCGATTATTTCTGGCCTTGCTGCCCCCAGGAGCCTTTGTGCCCGGGATGCCGTGAGTCCTGAGTGCTTTCTACCCCCCTCCCCACGCTCTCCCCAGTGCACAAAAGCACGGTTGAAAGTCACCGAGAAGGAGCTCAAAGACCTGCAGTGGGAGCACGAGGTGCTGGAGCAGCGGTTCCTCAGGGTGAGCAGGCGGGACCCCGCCGCCGGGGAGGGGGCTCTCCTTGCGGCTGGGGCCCCGTAACCAGCACTAGCAGGTGTGGATACCTCGGCCAGGCTTTGTATTGAGAAGCTGGAGTTCCTATTTCCTGCTCCTCATTCCACGTCGCATTTGTGAGGCAAACACCTGTGGCCCGTTCTATGGCGAGCTTGCTGGTGGCAGCAGATCACACACCCTTTTGTCTCCTGAGAAACTCACCTCTGAAAACATGGGGAGGAGGCCTAGCCCCTTTCATTTATGTGTGCGTTTCTGAGCATGCACATATTACACTCCCATGGTGAACGAGTCACGGAAGCCTCGAGCGTGTAAGTATTATAAAAGGGAGCATCTCCCTGCCGCCCAGCGCTGGTTCTCACAGGGGTGACAGTTTCGCGAGCCTCCTTCCAGATTTCTTCCTGCACGCTCCAGAGTGGATGTGGCTTTGTGCTCTGCAGAAATGGGATCCTGCCTTAGGCACAACCTGCTTTTTAATCTCACAGTGTATCGGGCTGCACGTAGAAGTGGGCTCACTCTTTTCAGCAGCCACGTGGCCACTCCGCTGTGTGAAGGATCGGTCACTGGCTTAGCTGGTTCTCCTTGCTGATCACGTTGTGTCCAGCCCTTTGCTGTTACAAGCATTGCTGCTTAGTCAGCCTTTTAAACTCATCTTCATGCAGCTGTGTGAGATCTCTTTTTTGGAAGTCAGTTCCTAGCAGTGGATTGTGGGTCCGAGGGGTCTGTGCTCAGGGTTCTGAGAGTCTGCCCAGAGGGTGTTGTGAGTTACGCTCCCGCCCGTGTCCAAAGGACCACTCGACTCCTTCCTTGCCTGCGCCGATCCGACAACTTCGAACCTTTGCTGGTGTGACCAGCTGGAAAACATCTCACTTAAGGTGCCTTTCCGAAATTCCTAGTGAGTGGTAGAGTTGCTTGGTCCTGTCTCTGTCCTCGAAGACACCCTCCCTGCCTCTCTGCATTTTCAAAGATGTGGCCAAGGGCTGACGGCTGCGCACGGGGCGCGTGGGGCTTTGTCTGTGGTGTGCTGGCCGCAGCATCTCGCCCGTGAGCTGCAGCTGTAGGTGCTGCTTTTCTTTTCTCACCTAGTTGCAGTTCATGAACACAGACCGCAGCAGTGGGATTGGCCCCGTCTCCCCCAGAGCAGGCTCCTCAGCAGTACCTATCGGCGTATCAGATCTGGACTCACTTTCGGGCCCTTAGAACCCTGCAGGCGTGGATCGCTGGGCTCTGCCAGCTGTCAGCTGTGTCCCTGCACAGACGACCGGGGGAAGGGCCAGCAGGGCAGCCAGGGAGACCCCGAGTCCTGTGGTGTTAGACGGGGACCCTCCTGTCCCTCCTGTTGGCTTTGAGGTGGGCGCCAGTGGGACGGGGAGAGCAGAGATGTGCCCGGTGAGGGCCTGTGTTCTTCGCCACTTTTTCCTTCCTTTGAATGTGGTTCCTGATATGTGCCAGAGTCGGTGTCAGCTTCTTAGAGATCTGAGAGCTCGAATTTCCCAGCAAAATACAGAGACCAAAGGCACTTACAATCCTTGTGTCTACGAACAGGGAATTGGACTTGAGCAAATCCACGGAGTTCTGTACAAGTTAGAAAGGGTACATGTATGTGATGCTTTGGAAGGTGCTCTGGGATACACCGTATCATAGGACGTGCTGTGAAAAAAGCCGCAGTGTTTTAGCATGATCTTAGTCTCTTCCAAACAGTAATAAATATTTTCACGTGTAGAGAACATTCTGGAAGGAGTCACACCAGTGTTCACTCACAGTGGTGACTTCTGGGAATTAGGGTTAAGGGGGTGTCCACTTTTTACCCTTCAGTAAAGTCTAGATTTTTACAGCGCACAGTTAGCAAGTAGAAGAGTTAGCGGCGACAGAGTAGGTTTTACCAGCCGGCAGGCAGTCGGCTCCAGGGCCACGCTCTAGACCTGCCATCTGTGGGGCAGGCACGCTGGCGGCTCGCGGGATTCCAGGGCCTGGGCTGGCTGAGGCAGTGGACCCTCCCAGGGCCCCCCCCTGCAGACGCTGCCTGCTGGCCGCACAGTGCCCTGCATCTCACGTGGGGCAGCCAGGCACAGGCTGAGTCCGCAGCCCTGACCCGGGGCAAGGCTGGCCCCAACCCAGCCGTGGAGCAGCTCTCACCAGGACACCTGTGGCTTCCCGAAGCACCTTCCCAGGAGGAGGGCTCACGCCGGTGTTTCCCTCCTGCCCCCTCCCTGTGTGGACGTCTGCACAGAGGGCAGGGGAGCAGGCAGTGTGGACGTGTGGACCCGCGTGGGCGTGGGCACTCGTGGCAGGTGGCCCTTCCATAGAAGCAGCATGTTCCAGGCAGGGCAGACATCCCAGGTGGGGGGGCCTCACCACCCACCCCAGCGCCCCCTGCAGGTGCAGCAGGAACGGGACGAGCTCTACCGGAAGTTCGCGTCGGCCATCCAGGAGGTGCAGCAGAAGACGGGCTTCAAGAACCTGGTGCTGGAGCGCAAGCTGCAGGCGCTCAGCGCGGCCGTGGAGAAGAAGGAGGTGCAGTTCAATGAGGTGCTGGCGGCTTCCAACCTGGACCCCTCAGCCCTGACGCTGGTGTCCCGCAAGCTCGAGGTAGGCCCGGTCGGGCTCCTGCCCCCAGGAGGTGGCCCCAGCCTGTGGCGGGACCCGTCAGCTCCGCACGTTTCTCCTCGGACTGGCACACAGACCCCTTGGCTAACCACGGGGGGCGCAGAGTCGGGGTGCCCCTCACTTGTCTGCACGGGCCGTTTCCTCTCTTCAGTATCTCTCCTGGGTCTTCCCTGGCTCCTCCGTAACCGCGTGGCACCTCGCGACCCCTCAGCCTCTGCGCCTCCCGTTCCCCAGCCTGGCTCATCTGAGCACATCAGGCGCGAGTCATCCAAGCGCAGCGTGAGGAGGGGCTTGCGAGTGGAAAAGCTGCTCTTGGAACCTCTGTGGGCCTGAGCTCAGCTGTTTGACGACTGACCCAGACCTGGGGCTGGGGGTCGGCCGCGTCTCCTGAGCTCCCAGCCTGGGGCACTGCCCCTGTCCTGGGACAGAGACGGCACTGGGAGGCCCCTGAGATGTGCTGGTTTAGGACAGACGGTTACGATAGGGACAGTGCAGGGCCGGGCGCGCCTGAGGGCCCTGACCGAGCGTTTGTGGGTGCTGGGGGTGCGAGGTCTGAGCAGAGCCCGGAACATTCCGTCTTCTTCCACCATCGCTTATGTTGGTGCTCTGTTGGGGAGTCCTGGAGTCGGGGACAGCAGCAAACAGAGCAGGTGAGGCCTCGGCTCGCACGGGCCAGCTGCGGAGACGGGCACGCGGTCAGCGAGAGCGTCAGGAGCCTGGAGCCTCTGACAGAACCTCGCCGGTGGCCTCTTCTGGGTGTCCAGCTTCTGGAGCTGGCCCTGTGCCTCCGCTCCCTGGACCTGGCTGGGGGGAGTCAGAGGAGGAACAGATGATGCAGGACTGGGGGGTCTTTGGCTGACACTGGAATCCCAGCCAGCTGGGGTGACTGGTAGCTGTCAGCCTGTGGCGCCATCGGACACGGACGGCACACGCCCTGGGCCCAGCTGCTACCCTGTGTTGGGACAGCTGCTCTTGAAGCCTCGACCAGCAGGCCAGTGCAGCGAGGTCGGCTCGTCCCAGACATGGAGCCTTCTGGGGCCACAGGACACCTGTCTCTGCTGCTTGTGCCAGACTCATCCTGCAGGGCAGCAGACATCTGGGCTATTGGCTTGAGGCTTCTACAACTGTCTCCAGAAGTTATTTTTTATCCTGAGAAGTAGCTCAGGCAGGATTTCTAAGGTGATTGGTCGGCACACAGTTCAGCAGAGCACAAACACCGTCTCCCGTCCCCGACTCGAGGCCCCGTGGATTGAGTGCTGTCGAGCCAGTTGCCTCATCTCTAAAATGCTCCCACTGGGCTCTCTCCTCTGCCCTCCCACCTGCCCACATGTCCACCTGTCTGAGGCCTGAGCAATGAGCCCTTGCTGAGCCGTCCTGTGGGTCCCCAGGTGTTGGGGGTGAAGGGCTGAAGCTGAAAGGCCAGTGAGCCGTGCCCGTGAGTTTAGGGCCAGCTGGGAACTGTGGCAGGTTCTGGGCAGGGAGGACTGGATCAGAGAGAGCGCGATCGTTCTGCCACAGATGGGGATGCAGGGCCGGAGGGGCAGGTGGGGGCTGGTGCAGGGTGGGAAAGAACAGAGGGTTCAAGAGCCCTCAGGAGGCCGAGTCAACAGGATTTGTCGCTGATTGAGGAGGGGATGGGAGGGGCTGAGATGACGACATGCCCCCGCTTCTGGCCAAGGGCACTGGGTGTCCACTCATAGGGGCACTCATGGGGGAGCAGCAGCAGCAGCAGCAGGTCCTGGCCCAGTGGGCAGCAACGCCCGTGGGACCCTGGGTTGCCTGGGATAGGCCGGCTCCTGGGGCCTGAAGTAGTGAAGCCGCCTGGGAGGGGCCTCGTCTGGGATGGAGGCTCATCCTTGTCTGGTCAACGCTGGGCCCTGTCCAGGGCAGGGCCAGTGCCCGTGAGCACAGGCAGCCGAGGGGCTGAGGTCGCTGCTGGACAGTGGAGGAGGGATGTTCCCACCTCTCCTGGGGAGGGCGAGCTGGCTCAGAGCAGACCAGGCCCCGGTGCTGCCAAGCGACCACTGTGAGGAGATAAAACGACGGTGGCCACGATGGTCGCTGCAGTGGGGCCGAGCCGCCAGGGTGCCACTGGCCCTCAGTGTGGGTCGTGGTTGTGGACGAGGGGCAGAGGCCTCTGCAGGGACTGTTCCCAGGCTGGGCGGGTGGGGCTTTGGGAGGCTTCTCTGCACTGTGGTCGGTTGCCAGCAGAGATGGCTCTAGTGCCAGGCCAGGCCCAGCAGTGCCCCTCAGACGGGAGCCTCAGAAGCCTCGCCCTGTGGCCAGACCCGTGCCCACATCTGGGTGGGGCCGACACTGCTGAAGTCTTAAAAGATACAGAATTGTTTTCTGCTAAAAGAAGATATGGGGCTGGGTGTGGTGGTCTGTAGTCCTCGCACTTTGGGAGGCTGAGGCAGGAGGATCATTTGAGGCCAGGAGTTAAAAGCTGCAGTGAGCTGTGATTTCACCACTGCACTCCCGCCTGGGCCACAGTGTAAGACCCTGTCTCTTAAAAAAATACACTTGCCTAGTTCAAGAAATTTAAATAATTGTGCATGTGCGTAGCTACCAGTCTCCACGGCGTGGTTAGCGCACTGCCTGCTCTCACCCATCTTCACTTCTCACGGGTCTCGGTGGTTTCTTTATGGAGATGCAGGTACTGCAGGGGCGTCCTCCTGTTTCTCCCTTTCTCCTTCACTGTCTTCTCTGGACCCTTGGAGACCTTTTCCTGCTGACTCGCCCGTGTGTGGATGTGCACGTGGTCCACGAGGACCCCTTAGAGCCCCCCGAGCACCACCCACTCCGTCCGCTCTCTCCCCAGGACGTTCTGGAGTCGAAGAACAGCACCATCAAGGACCTGCAGTACGAGCTGGCCCGGGTCTGCAAGGTACGGACGTGCCCCACCCTCCCTCGGGCTGAGTTGCCACCTCGAGGACCCCACGTGTCTCCACTTTATGCCTCGCTCTACAGGGCAGGTGTCACTGTCCTCTGGGGCACAGCGCTGCTGCCCAGGCCACATCCCTCCTGGGACGGATGGGGTGACCTGCGCCCCTCCCTAGGCAGCTCCCGACCCCGGGTGCAGATGCACAGTAGTTGGTGCTGTGCCCAGCAGGGCAGGGAGGGCGTGATGAGCCTGAATGAGAAACGCCCGGCCGGGAGCCAGAGCCTGCCCAGAGCACAGTTTTGCTCCGAGTCCCTACCCCGCCTCAGGCTCCCCACTTGTGAAAGAGGAATAGGGACAGCATCTCCCCGTGGTGGCCTGCCTGAGCCAACACTCGCAGAGGTGCTTGGCACGGGGTCTGCACGGCAAGCAGGTGACAGACGCTGGCGTCCTCCACGCCCCGCTGCCCACCGACCCCGTCCTGCCTGCCCCTCCGCGAGGCTGAACGCACGTGCCGCCACAGGGCCCGGCTCCGGTGCACCTTTCCTCCCTGATGCCACCCCGTCCCCACAGGCCCACAACGACCTGCTGCGCACGTACGAGGCGAAGCTTCTGGCCTTCGGGGTCCCCCTGGACAACGTGGGCTTCAAGCCCTTGGAGACAGCTGTGATCGGGCAGACGCTGGGCCAGGGCCCTGCGGGCCTCGTGGGCACCCCGACGTAGCCACCCTGCCGGGGCTGAGGCTGCAGAGCCAGCCTGGGACCACTCTCCGAATGAGACCCCCTTTCCCACAGCAAGGACAGCAGGTTTATGTTTTTTAGATTTTATCGTCAGCAAATGAAGGCTTTTCATGTTTCCTTGCTGTCCTCTTGCTGTGTCTGGAGGAGCATCCGCGGCACCTCCCCGCGGGCGTCCACCACAGCCAACAGCACCTTCTCGAGAGCCCCTCACTCACATTCTGCCCAACCGCGCATCCCTCTCGACCCGTGAACAGAGCAGCTTTGCAGGTGCCGGTGTGGACTTTATTGACACCCGAGTACAGCTGCCCACAGGGAAGTGCCGGGGGCCCAGAACCTTCCCCAGGAAGTGGGTGATGCTGCTGCTCCACAGTGAGCACAGAGCCCGCTCTGGTGAGGGCCGACGGGCAGCTCAGCCGCTGAGAGGGAGGAGCAGATGGCTTTCCTCGCGCCAGGCCAGGCTCTAGCTCCCTCGGTAGGTGGTGTAGGACCATGGGCTCAGCAGCAGAGGCACGTGCAACTTCTGGGTCTCATTTGTGATGGTGAAAACAACCTTAGAGACAGAGAGAAGCACCTGAGGGGTAAGGGGCCTGAGGTACATGAGCTGTCAGGCCTGAGCCCTCCTAGGGAAAATTCGCAGCCCAGGCTGTGGGGCTGCAGTCCAGGGAGGAGCAGAAGTCCCCCAGTGGAGAACTGGAAACTTCCTGAGGGCTGAGGGTGGGGGTGAATCCTCCCCACTGGAGGGACAGCCCCAGGGAGGCCAGAGCCCCTGGGCTGCCAGCATATCCACAACCCAGGTAGGTCCGATGCTTTGACGGCAGCTCCAGGTGAAGGGGGAGGCAGGTGAGGCCCAGTGAGCTGGAGTCTGGGCTCTGATGACGTCTGTCTACAAAGCGGGGATGAGTCACCCTCAGCCTGGCCTGGCCTCCCCACAAAGCCTGACCCAGGGGCAGCCCAGGGACTGGTGTGTCCTCGTAAACTACGATGATGCCTGGACACCTTTCTTCTGGAGCTCACCTACCTGCCACCGCCCCGGGAGAGGTGGGAGGGGCAGGACCAGTCTGCCCACTGCCTGGAGGAGGCCTGGCCAGCAGGACCTGGCCCGTGGGTCACAGTGAGTCTCTGCCCTGCCCATGGCCTCACCTCCACATACGGGTAGAAGCTCTCCTGTCCCCTCTTCCTCCAGTAGGCCTCTGTGTCGAAGGAGAGCTTGTAGGTGCCGGCCTTCATCTGGGCTCGGGTCAGGAGCCCGGGGCAGCGGCCATCCAGGTCTGTGCAGCTGGGACGAGGATGGGGCCGCAGAGATGGGGGTGAGGAGCCACCCTGACCCCAGCGCCCCAGACACCTCCCACAGCCCCACTCAGACTCGGGCGAGCAGGGGCACCGTGGGACCGTGTTCGAGGCCTGCGGTTCTGGAGCAGCCCTGGGCCCCGCTGCACTGTCTTTTTAGGAAATCACAACACAGAGAGGCAAAAGGGGAAAAATCTCCGTCTACCCCATGAGCAAGAACCACTTTATGGCTGGCATATATTTTTCTAGATTTTCTTCTATGCATATTTATTTACAAACTTTAAAACAAATCATAAAATGGATTATACTATTCAACTGTTCTGTAACTTGTGTTTTTCATTTAGTGCATTGTGTGTGGTTCTCTGGCTCAATAACTGTTCCAAACCCGCACCCACAGGGTGGCCCGTTTCCGCCTGCACGGAGGGAGCGATCCCTCGTCAGGGTTCCTCACAGTCACCCCAGAAAGACCTCCCGTTGTCCTGACCAGCTGCGATGAGAAAGCACAGCATGTGGGGCTGGGGTTGGGTCTACATGACCCTCCGCAGACTCCTGCCCAACACAGCACTTCCTGGCTGCTCAGATGGGACCCGGACACCTGGCTCCTCTGCTTTTGTGAAGGGCTGACGGAGCCACAGCCACACCCCCTGGCTGGAGGAGACCCCCAGATGGTGCGGCCCCCTTCAAGATGGAGGGTCTGGGAACCCCCACAGGGCCCATCCAAGGGCCACAATGCCCTGGCCTGGGCGACACCCTTCCCGCTGCACAGCCTGCGCCTGGGGCAGAGGGCAAGTGCCCACATCGGGCGAGGGTGAAGAGCACAGTGCTTGCCGGGTCTGGCTGGGAATCCCAGCTGTGACCTTGTCTCTTGCTGCCTGTCTTCCCATCCATGAAAGGGATGACTGCAGGGCCTGCCCACAGGTGTGTGGAGAATACAGCAAAGTGCTCAGCACGTGCCTGGCACAAGGTTACCTGCTAACTGGCTTCCACCGCAGGCCTTAACTCACCTAGCCCTAGGCATGGCCGTCAAGGAGAGGTAGAAACCTGCTCCCACCCCAAGCAGGCTGGGGGGTGTGCGGCTGGAGGAAGCCTGCGACACCTCCCGCTGTGCCAGGACTGCCCACGCTTGGTGGAACGGCTGCCCTCACCATCCCTGTGTGTTCACGTGAGGAATCGGGTTCAGAGTCAGCAGGGGGGTGCCGGGACGTGCGAACCCAGGCCGCGGGCCCCTGAGGCTGAGGGGACAGCGGGCAGCGGTCAGCCCGCCCTTTAGCCCTCAGAGCCTCGATCCTTGGCTGTCTGGGATCAGTCTCAGGATGGGACTCTGGAAGGTTCCCACCCTGCCCCAGGCCCTCCCTCCTACCTCGTCCCGAGCTCGGTCCACTGCTGGCCGTGGTCCTCGAGTCGGTGCAAACGCAGGCAGAGGCCCTGGGCCGGGAGCCCCGTGGCGGTGTCCAGGACGTGTGTGGTCAGCGAGCTGCCGGCTGCCTCCATGACACGGCCCTGGGCCACACAGACGGGCGGGGTGAGCTCCTGGGGCTGTGCCCACCCAGCCCAGCCTGACGTCCACACCAGCTGCGATGCGGGTAAACAGGGCAGAGTCCTCTCGTCCCAACCGCCCAGGGGCAGGCTGGGTCCCCGGCTGCTGGAACTGCCGAGTCAGCACGATGAGGCCACAAGCTCCTGAACAGCTGACCTGTGTCCCCTCCTTCTCTCCCGCTCGCCCACTGCTCCCCCCGCACTGGGGACGCCGACTGTCCCCGTCGCCCAGCCCCTCAGCTCCAGCCGCTTGGTGCTGGGGCAGGGTGCCCAGGTGTTCTCGCGGAACCCGGCTCTCCCCTGCTCAGCGCTGGTTCATGGGCCCCGGGAGCTCAGCGCCCCAGGCAGGCCGGGGACAGGAACTCTGCGGGCCCGTGCCTGTCCCCAAACCTCCGACCTCCGGGGGGCCCAGGTGTCGCCGGAGCGTCAGCAGCCGCGGGGCGGCCCGGGAGCTCATGGCCGGGGCCGCAGGACGCCCGCGGGGCGGGGCCGGGGGCGGGGCCGGGGC
>NW_012151186.1:78570-84330 GCF_000956105.1 Propithecus coquereli | reverse complement strand
CGTGCGCGCGGCGGGGAGGGGACGTTGGGGGGCCGGGCGGGCAGGTCCCCGGGAGACCAGCCCAGGTTGCGGGGCACTCGGGCCGTCTCCCCGTGGGTGGCTCAGAGACCGGCTGGATTTTGATAGAAAACGCTCTGCGGGGCAAGACGGTTTTCCGATTCTGGCAGCCCCGACACGCCGTGTGACCGTGCCTCAGTTTCTTCATCTGTAAAATGGGAGCAGTAACTCCTAAGGTTGTTGACGTGGTTCCACAGGTTAAGGGGATGCCCTCTGAGCTGTCGTTCTCGTGATTTCGCTGCCTGTCCCTTCCGTACCTTCCTCTGCCCTCCCCCAACTCCCATGGGGCATACTGGGTAGAAGGTGGTGGTCTGCAGAAAGTGAGAAAAACAAGTGGTAGAGCTGTGTGCACTGGCGTGAATCCATCGTTATATTACAATTATATAGCATAGAGAACAAAATTGGGATATATATTGTATAATATGTAAATAAAATAAGGCTATTCCGTATGTAAAATCCGGAAAGCTCTACAGCGCAATGCTGGTTTACTGGTTGTCTTGCTCTGGGATATGGAAACTTCTTTCTTCTTGCCAAGTTACATTCTCTAATCATTTGATAGTGAGCATGGGTTATCTGCAGCTTAAGGATCAGGCCTCTCCAAGGCGAGGGAAGGAGACCCTCTCAGCAAAGGTCCAGAGTGTTCTGGTTACAACCAGGAAACATCCAGTTGTGATCTAAATGTCCATGACATTTGGCGTGGCTTCTGTTAATAGGAGATAACTCCAAAGAACTGCTCACACCTGTACGGCAAACACCCATGGGTGCCAGAGACCAGAAACGAGCAGACTGGCCCCACTGGGAACCGGTTAAGTAAATGAGCTCAGTCACACACCAGGGTGCTCTGTAGCCCTTTAAAAGGAATGAGGTCTGTTTGTGAAGAAGATGAGGAGCAGTCTCCTGGAAACAGCCCCTAGTGCCAAGGCACAAAACTGCAGATAGAAGGGGAGAAGGCTTGTAAATTTATACATAGCTCTGGCTGTATTACAAAGATAGCTCACTTAACCCTCGCAACAGCCTCTCGATGTATGCGTTATCATCGCCATCTCACAGAGGAGGTAACTACGGTGCAGGGAGGGCAGTGTTGGAGTATTTTCTGGTAGGGCACATAAAACCAACGCCAGTGACTGGCTCCCCAGATACATGGTTATGGACAGAGGGCACTTGTTTTCACTCTTTAACCTTTTGTAGTCCTAGAATTTCTAACATGGGTTCGTATCACTTTTTCAAAAGTCTCAAATGTTATAAGTAAACTGACAAAAACAATAATCAAAGCTTTTTATAGCAGTGCCCTTGAACTGCTCCCTTCTCCGGAGATCTGAAACTCTGCTGGGAGGGGGACCTAGTGGCTTGGGGAGGAAGCGTGGGCCAGCAGAGGTCTTCAGAATTCCTCCTGGGCCTCTCCAGGGCTGTTCCCACTAGGCGTCCACCTGGAGTGAGAGCGACTGCAGGGTCCTGCTTCCCCAGGGGACTTGGCCTTCTCTGAAAACCAGGGTCAACACTGGGGCATCATGTGCTCTGGAAACTTGCCTAATAAGATGGTCAGGCCCTTATGGCACCTTCAGGCAAATTTGAAAAGGATGCCTAATCTTCAGGATCCTCATCTGCTAGAAAATTATCATAATAAAATCCAAATTGTCCATCTTTGGATTCAAACAAAGTTGTAATAAAATACAAAAACATTTCAGAATAATAAAGATGTCTGCAGTGTGAGGTCCGAGATATCTAGTTATGACAAAAAGTGCAGTGCACAACCTGAACAGCTGTACGTAGTACTTGCCATTCCCTGTGACAAGAGGGAGACCCAGCCTCCCATCTGGGAGGTCATCTCTACAGTCCAGGAGGCCCCTGGAAGGCCTAGGTGTTTGGTGAAAGATCCTGGTGACCCGTACTTACGGCCTGCGGCTCTGGTCCCCTCTGGTAGGTAGAAGGGCACAGGTCTAGGACTGGGCAGGCTGTGAGAGAAGGTCAGGAGAGGGTCCCGGTGCCTGTGACCAGAGGTCGCTGTAAGAAAGAACAAGACAGAGGAGATCAGACCCCTGGGACCTGCATGCCATTTCCTCTGTGGCTCCAAGCTAACCCCTGTCTTGTGTGGTCTGCCATGATCCTAGGGCAACTCCCAACAGGCATTTTTGTTTGGTTCATTCAGCCAGCTTGATCTCTCCACGCATCCAGACCATCTGCTTCTCTCCAGTCTAACTCAAAGCACACCTCCTCCACCCTAACCCTAACCCTAACCCTAACCCTTCCCTGAGTTACTCACGGAGCCCTCAGGCCTGCGTCCTCCACCACCACTGAGGGACGCAGTTTGCCACGTGCTGGGTTGGCAGAGGCGAAGTGAACTGAGCAAGACCCTGCGGTCATGAGATTTGTGTGTGACCAAGAGCGTGTGTGGGAGCCTGTGAGCATGCGTGAGTGTTAGTCTGTGGGTGTGTGCACGTGTGAGTCAGGGTGTGAGGGTGCACAGTGTGCGTGTGCAGGAGTGTGTCAGTGTGAGTGAGCCCCAGTCTGTGGGAGTGAGTGTGACCATCTGTAAGCGTGCAAACGAGTGAGGGTGTTTGAGTGTGCGTGTGTGTGCACATGGGGGAGTCTGCTATGTGCGTGTGTGCGCATGCGTGTGGGCGTGTCAGGATGTGCTGTGCGTGTGCCGTGCATGCCTGCTTTGTCCCCCAGAGCATCGGGGGCGCTTGGCCACTCTCCCACAATGCACATGGGCTTCTGTCCATAGTAATCACCCAACCTTGGCCGCTGATTTCATAGAAAGAAGGAGCAAGTTCAGCCAGGCGTCCAGGCTGGATCCTCCCTGAAGATTCAGGTTGGAAGCTGGGTCAGCCTGGGCCCACATCCTCACTAGCCTGATGGGCACTCAGGGAGGCTCATTTAGTCTCAAGCTGTGTTCCGTGGGTAAAATGGGTGGGACGATACCGTCCCTTCTTCCCGGGTTTCTGGACGAAATTCATTGAGATGATGAACTTGCAGCGCAGCCACGGTGCCCGGAACACAGCACCCATCGAAAGCGTTCGCCGTGGCTGGGGCTGGGCGAGTGGTGAGGCCCAAACATGAACGCCGGGCTGCCGCCATCATCCTCAGCCACGAGGAATGCTGCGAGCGGTGGTTCTTCAGGCCCTCTGTGTCATCGCTGTGCAGATTGGCTTTATTGCAAGACTGCCCAGCAAGGAGACAGGAGATGGGCTCAAAATCTGTTCCCTGACTTGGGGTCTGAGGCAAGTTTATGGGCTTGGAGGGCAAGAGAAAGGATTTAGGATTGTTGGCTTGGCAGGGTCTGATTGGAGGACTCCAAATTTGGCTATTCACGGTGAGGTATGCTGAGGCAGGTTTTGGTCCCAGATCTTCTGGGCCAATGGAGACCTCACTTCTGAAAGAGTTCCCCTGTTCAGGTTCTGGTCATGTCCCAGTCTTCTTGGTTCTGAGGGGAGGAATTGTTGGTTCTGAGTGTGGTTAGAGGTCAAAGCTTTTTCTGTTGCGCATGCCGGGCTACGTGACTTGAAGTTTTGGCTCTGTTATACCTACAAGTTAATTCTACATTTTGTTATTAACAGAGTAGATCTAGGTTGGGTTGGTCCTGTGGTTATAGCTGATTTTCTCCCCAAACCTGTCTTCTTCTCACCTGTTTTTCTTTCTTTCTTGTTGATAGTTTCATCATAGGTTTGTCAATGGAGAGGGGACTCTTCTGCTGTCCCATCTGTAGTGGATGGTTCCCAGCCCCTTGGCCCACACTGGAGACCATGGCAGCTTCTTGCCTCCAGGGTATAGAGGGTCCCTGGGGGCCTGAGCCCCAGCATGTGACCAGCTGTCCCCTCCCTAATTCCGCACCAGCACTCCCTGGGCTCCCTCCCACAAATTCTTGTCCCAGTGACTGCTTTCGGGGAAACTGAATGAAGACATCTGTGCCCAGTTTAGATCTCTGAAAACATCCCACATTAGTACTTTTCTGGGAGACACACTGTTAATCAGGCGGCACTTCCCCTGGGGATTTGGGACAACATTGTGGCCATATTTTGTCTTCTTCTTGGTCATTTTGAGACAAAGATCAGGGCCAGGAGCACCATCTCAGTAGAAAGCCCTAAGCTGAGAAGCTGTCAAACCAGGGACGGTGGCTGGGTGTGATGGCACACGCCTGTAACCCCAGCACTTTGGGAGGTTGAGGCAGGAGGATCACTTGAGGCCAGGAGTTGGAGGCTGCAGTGAGCTACAATCACACCACTGCACTCCAGCCTGGGTGACAGGGTGAGACCCTGTCCAAAAAACCAAAAACCAAAAAACCCAGGGTTGGTGACTGCGTAAGGAGTGTGCTCCTCGTCTCCTTACTCATCCAGGGCAGATGGTTCTCAGGGGTCTCAGCTGCGAGGCTGAGCCTGTCAGCCGGGAAGCTCCCCACTGCCTCAGAGCTCTCACCCACCCTGCTGTTTTCAAAAGGTCCTAGTTCATCCTGTTCTGGCTGCTAGAATCAAGTGGCTGAAGGTTTTGTCTGTTTGCTCCCCTGAGAGATCCCAAAATATACCCCTTGTGTGGCGACTAGGAGACGATTGGTGCTGGCTGGTGAAACAATGGTTTGTTGTACGGACAAAGCATAGAAAAGAAAGGGGAGGGAGAGAGCCTTCATGGCCCTACTGTCAGGAGAGAGGGGAAAGAACATCCCATCAGAATGTCCTTTTCCTATGAAACATCCTGTAATTTCCTTTTTTTTTTTTTTTTGAGATGCCCAAGCAGGAGTGCAGTGGCCTCATCACAGCTCACTGTAGCCTCAAACTCCTGGGCTCAAGAGATCCTCCTGCCTCAGCTTCTGAGTAGCTGGGACTACAGGTGTGTGCCACCACTCCCGGCTTCCCTTTTATTTTCATCCTCAGAGAATTAGGGCCTCGACATTCCTTCCCCAAATGTCAGGTCTGTTTGCGGGACGTGTTGTCCATGATTGGCCAGCGTGCTCTGGAGAAGCTGCAGCAGCAGTTTGAGGGTGACCGCGAGCACCCTGTTTGCGAGCATCCCATAAAAGCTGACTGGAACTGTGGTTGGCCCCTGAACCAATAGTCTCCTCAAACCCTTGTTTTGAGGAGAATGAATTGGGAGAAAGGGAAAGGTGTGTAAGGAGAAGCCGGGAGTGACAACAGCTGCAGGGTGGGGCAGGGTCTAGGGGAGAGGAAGGAGCGGGTGCAGAGGGCCAGGAGGGCAGCAGCCAGGGGCTCACCTGACGGGGCAGAGGTCGGTGTGCGGACCTGCAACCCTGGGTCTCCTTGGGCCCAGAAGGACCCTCTTGCTTCACAGTCCCACTGGCCCGTCTCTGGAATCCTGCCGGCCTTTGGCCCTCCCCACCCCCAACTTACCTGGGCAAGGCTGGGGGTATCTGCCGCTTGACACCTAAAAAGGCCTTTGCGGTCCCTTCTGACCTGACAGTGCTCCAGGGGCACAGTGCTGATTCATAATGTGATCTCCTCTGGTATTTACAGAATCTTCTTATTTTCCCTGCTTTTCTGCTCCATGTCACTAAAACTGGCCATGGTTCCAGTTAGCCTGGGTGGCTCCTTCCTTCACAGACCCCCTCAAAGACCTCCAGGGTGAGGACTCAACTCTCATCTTTTCTTTTGCCCCTAATTTCCTTTCTGAGGGGACCTGGTGAGTCAAGCCTAAAAATGATAACATCTCACTGAACAGGTTTTGTTAACCCAATATAGTGTGGTTTACTTCCCA
>NW_012151186.1:72751-78520 GCF_000956105.1 Propithecus coquereli | reverse complement strand
GTCCATTCAGCTTTCTTCCGGAAGTTGTGTAAAACAGAACACCTGCAGGGTACCTGTTAGTGAGACAGCTCCTGGGACTGATCTTTAACTGTTACAGGGAAATTGTGGGATTAGGTGTTTTCCTGTTATTTTTGCAAGGCTGCTTTCATTGGGAGTGGGCGATGTTCACTCTGCAAGAAAATGGAAGGATCAGTGCTTACTTGTCTTATCACCCTTTGGAAATTTTTGTTTAAGGTCAACCCATAAAGGGAGTGGCTTGTCTTACTACAGTGGACCACCTTTGCTTTTTAGCTTTGGTTACCCAGCTCCAAACATCTGATTTGTAAGAGAAAGTTATTTTAATAAAAATAATTAGCCAGGCATGGTGGTGCATGCCTGTAGTCCCAGCTACTCGGGAGGCTGAGGCAGGAGGATCGCTTGAGCCCAGGACTTTGAGGTGCTGTGAGCTAGGATGACGCCAGGGCACTCACTCTAGCCCGGGCAACACAGTGAGACTCTGTCTCAAAAAAAAGAGAAGAATCCTTAAACCCACCTATGACTTGTGAGCCCCCTGCTTTGATATGCCCCACCTTTTTGGGCCAAGGCAATGTGTGCTTTCCATGTGCTGATTTATGACTTCACCTGCAACCCGTCTCCCTGAAATGTATAAAACCTAACTGTGACCCAGCCACCAAGAGTCCACTTGCTCAAGGCTTCTTGGGCGTGGCCCTGGGCCAGGATCCTCGAATTTGGCGCAGAGTAAATCTCTTTAAAATTATTGTACAGAGTTTGGCTTCTTTTCTGTTGACAGGGGTGAATTTGGGCTTGTCATTCGGGTCTGTCGCTGTGATCACCATCCCCACAGCATTCCCATTTGAAGGCACAGCGTGAGACGAAAGCTGCAGAAGCCTTGCGGTAGCAAGGAGGGCCGAGGGGGGCTGGCTTTGGAGGGCCGTGGACGTTGACGTTGCTGACTCCCTGCTGCCGAGGACAGTGTGGATCACACGCCAGGCAGTGGCCATTTATCACGCACGGCTGTTGTGGGTGTGCGCTAGAGAACACACGTCTCCGTCAGCAATCACTCTCCTGGGGTGTCACGGCCCAGTCCCTGGGGAGTCTGAGAAGGCAACAGTTCCTCCAGCTTGTGTAAAACCACCCCCGTTCCACGACTCCCACCCTCCTCAGGTCTTCTCTAATGCTCAGAGCAGGCTGCCTCTTTATCCATCGCACCAGGAGCTTCAGGTGCTGCCCTGCTGTGCGTGTGGCGCCTCCCCTGAGCCTCAAGCGTGGGCCACGAGAAGCGATGTGTGCAGCTTCCGTGTCACTCGCCTGGTGGGCATTTGCTTCCTCCAGCCCCTTTCTCTCCTTTCTCAGCTGTGGGAGGGGAGCTGGGGTCCCGAATGAGATCCACGCAGCAACATCAAAGCTTTGTTTGGGTCAAGCACATCGCCTTGGTCTCACTCAGGGGTGTGGCCTGAGAGTCTGCTGGACCCCCGGGTACTTGGCAGCACGTCTGATCGCAATAGCTAAGGGGTACCCCAAACCATACATTGTTCTAAGTACCGCACGTATGTTAACTCAACAGCAAAGGGAAACTGAGGCCCGGGAATAAGTCCCACAACCAGGGCTACACAGCTGTGAAGTGCCAGAGCTGGGGTTTAGTCTCGGGCTCTAGATCCCACATTCTCAACACGTGAAGGTGGTCCGGAATGTGCACCTTGCCGGGTTCCAGTTCAGGGTCACAGCTCGTTCTCTCTGCTGACCCACTCTTGCCACTTTCTCCCTCCCCCTCCTCCTCCCCTCCCCCTTTATATTTGCTGCAGTGTCATGCTCAGGTAGAATTTCTCCTCAGGTAGAATGCAAGTCCTTTAGAGCAGGACTATTTTTTGTTTAAGAGACAGAGTCTTGCTCTGTTGCCCAGGCTGGAGTGCAGTGGTGTAATCTGCAGCCTCTGACTCCTGGCCTCAAGCCATCCTCCTGCCTCAGCCTCCCAAGTAGCTGGGACTACAGGCTCACACTACCATTTCTGGCTATTTTTTATTTTTTAGAGATGAGGGTTTCGCAATGTTGACCAGGCTGGTCTCGACCTGGCCTCATGTGATCCTCCCACCTTGACCTCCCGAAGTGCTGGAATTACAGGTGTAAGCCACCATGCCTGGCCTATTTTTCTTTATTTTCATAAGATTCCCCCTCATTAAATGACTGTTAGCACTAACCAGGAAATATCCTCTACTACCAAGTCCCAATAGATGATTCAGCTGGGGCCGGGCTCGGTGGCTCATGCCTGTAATCCTAGCACTCTGGGAGGCCGAAGTGGGAGGATCGCTTGAACTCAGGAGTTCAAGACCAGCCTGAGCAAGAGTGAGACCCGTTTCTACTCAAAATAGAAAGAAACTAGCCAAACAACTAAAGATAGAAAAAAATTAGCCAGCCATGGTGGCGCATGCCTTGTAGTCCTAGCTATTCAGGAGGCTGAGATAGGAGGATTGCTTGAGCCCAAGAGTTTGAGGTTGCTGTGAGCTAGGCTGACGCCACGACACTGTAGCCCAGGCAACAGAGCAAGACTTTGTCTCAAAAAAAAAAAAAAAAAAAAAGATTCAACTGGTTTTTAATGAATAAAAGGTGAGATAATGGATTTAATGGATTTATATTATTCAAAGGAAAAAAGAATGTCTTTGCTTTGACAAAGATTCTTCGCTTGGCCCAACTTTAGTTGGGCTCCTGAACCTTCCCTTAGGCCAATCTGTGCATTTCCTTATAAAATCCAGTATTTACAAAGAACCCCCCTAAGTCAGTTTAGCAAGAACCCCTCTCCCCCTCAATTTATGATTACCCTCCACCAGCCCCCAGGTGATGTCTGATCTCCCTGGCCTGCCTTCTACAGGAGTCCTGTTAGGTCAGCTTAACCAGAACCCCTCACCCCTTATGTTTCCTCTTAGTAATCTTCCATCCACTGCCCCCTGCCCCAGCTATAAATTCCTGCTTGCCTGTGCTGTATTTTCTTTAACACTGCAAGCCAGGGAACACCAAAGACTGCCAGCAAACCACCAGAAACTGGAAGAGGCAAGGAAGGATCCTTTTAACAGGTTTCGAAGGGCACATGCCCCTGCCAACACCTTGATTGTGGAATTCTCGCCTCCAGAACTGTGAGATAATATATTTCTGTTTTAAGTCACCTTATTTGTAATACTTGGTTATGGCAGCCCTGGGAAACTAACACACTGGCTCTCTGTGTACTAATGATAGCATCTTTTTCTCCTAATCCACCTCGATGGCCACATCAGCATTCGGAAGATTACTCTGGAGTTGAGGAGGGATAGTGGAAAACTATGGACTTGGATCAGTGAAGGAGCCAAGGAGAGTAGCTGTGGCACTTGGAGGGTTAAGCTGAAAGGCCACAGGAGATGTGGGTGTGAATGGCACAATCAGCAGAGGCTGGCGGAGGCAGGGGGACCTGATTCTCTTTTGAGCACCCCACTTCCCCTCTTCTGAGTCTCCAGGCCCTGGGGACATTTTGTTCTGAGAGCCTTGCTCTCACCTCAGGAATGAGCACCAGATCTGAAATCAAAGGCTGAGCTTGTCCTCTGTGGGCAGCAAAGTCAATGGCCCAAATGTCTGTGGCATCTGCCCGCTTCACTGCACTACCTCCTGCTCTGCTTTTTCTTTTAAGGGAAACTTCAGCATATTTTAGTGCTGTTTCTGCTGGCGTGGGAAAGGGAGGCCTGATTCCTAATCCCCTCCCGGAGGAGGGGTCCCTCTACCCTCCCTGAGCTTGGCTTGGTCTGACAGAGACTGTGAATTTTAATAGGAAATAAACCATCAGTTTATTTCTTTTCATCATCTTATTTTTAAAAGAGGAGGGTGTTTTCTTTTACATCTTTGTTTCTCTACAGAAAGAGGGTGAGGATGTAGGATTCCCCTGGAGGAAGGGGGCTGGGCATTCCTTCGCTGATTGGCAAGTGGACACACCCACACATTCACACAACTACATGCATACACATGCAAGCACACACATGCACATGTACCCTGGTAACCCCGCCCCACACATACACATACCTAGGACACAGCCATGCATGCACAAGACATAGCCCACATGTACGTACACACGCACACACACACGTCGTTGTCTGGCTTTCACTTCAGAGGCTATAGAGCTTGGAGGAAACCAGGAGAGGAACCAGAAGCCAAGGGAGGAGGCCTTCAGGAGAAGAAGCCACACTTCCCAGGAAACCAGGGAATTCTTTTCCTTGACCCAACTCTGCCTCAAATGTTAGACTTCTCTCCCTGGGCCCAGGAATTGATTCTCCAATAATTTAGCCAGATGGACTCCAGGCTTATGCCTTTCCAGGGGTTGAATTCTGTGGAGACCAGAGCTGAGAGTGGCAGTTCTTTGTGGCCCTCCTGGACTCGTCTGCCTTCAGTGATAAGAGGGGAATGAGGTACATGCTTGGGCTTCAGATTTGTATGGAGAAAAAATTTATTAGAACAGGAGGCAAAAGAAAAAAAAAACAACCCAAAAAACCAACCATGGAGGGGATCACTGTGGAAAAGAACCACAAGTTGACAACCCCTGAAAACTTAAGGAAGCACCCCCTCCCCCCACTGTTTTTATTCCTCATCTCTAGTCATGAAAGCAGAGGATTTGTTTAATCAGTTATTTCTGGTCTCTTTTCACATCCTTGGGAAATGTAAGGGGTCAGTAGACTTCTTCAGAAGCCCCCTCAGAGCTGGGGTGGGAAGGTGTGTGGTGGCCATATTTGCCCTCCTGTGGCTGTTGAGATGTAGTTTTATTACTAATGACTTACTCACCCTTCCTGCAAATACAGGGCTTCTCCCCTGTGTGTGTCCTCTGGTGTCTGAGGAGGACTGACTTACGGCTAAAGCCTCGCCCACACTCCCTGCAGACATAGGGCTTCTCCCCTGTGTGTGTCCTCTGGTGTATGAGGAGGTGTGACTTTTGGCTAAAGCCTCGCCCACACTCCCTGCAGACATAGGGCTTCTCCCCTGTGTGTGTCCTCTGGTGTATGAGGAGGTGTGACTTACGGCTAAAGCCTCGCCCACACTCCCTGCAGACATGGGGCTTCTCCCCTGTGTGTGTCCTCTGGTGTATAATGACATTTGACTTATCACCGAAGCTTTGCCCACAGTCTCCATACTTGACTCTTGGGATTCTTGAGATTCCTCCTGTTACACATAATTTGTCTGTGTCCCCTGGACCCACTTTCTGGCCTGTTCTGGGCTCTTCCTCCATTATTCTTTTATCCTCCCTACAGCTCCTCATTTTTCCTTTGGGTGGGCTGGAAAGTGCCTTTGAAATTCCCCTCTGCTGTGTCTTTTTATGAGAGGGTTTGGACCTTTCTTTGACTTCTTGATCTTTGGCTTTGTCATTGCAGCTGTGTGGATCAGAGTGTTGCTGCTCCCAATTCTGATCCCCTGGGCAGGGATTCTCTGGTCGGAGGTGGTTTCTTCCAGATGTTCTTAGAGAGATCTGAGAGGAGTGGGTGTGTTCTACATGTTGACTGAGGAATTTCTGACTGGAGAAGGCCAGAGAGCATGAGGGACACGGATGGATCTCTGGCTTTGGTTCTGCAGAGAGAGGAAGTTTTTGGTCAGAATAGATGTAAACGAGGCTGTCTGAGCCATCTGCTTTGTGGTGTGGTAAGTCCTGCTCCACTAATTATTCTTCTATGTGTTAACAACGCAAGCTGTCTCCCACCAAGTGTCTGATGGACCTTTGTAGTACGTTTTTCCATTCTGTTTTTATTCACTACATCTTCTTTTTTTTTTTTT
>NW_012151186.1:51110-70535 GCF_000956105.1 Propithecus coquereli | reverse complement strand
CTCCCGAGCTCAAGCAATCCTCCCACCTCAGCCTCCCAGAGTGCTAGGATTACAGGCGTGAGCCATTGCGCCTGGCCTATGACTTTGGTTCTTACCCTCTCTGCATCCTTCACCTGAGTGGTCAGGCGCCTGGACTCACTCCTGCCTTAGGGCCACTGCGCCAGCTCCTCCCTCTGCCTGGAACCCTTTGCCCGCTCGTATTTGCACTTCTCAAATGCCACCTCCCTAGAGAAACCTCCCCTGACCATCCCCTGCTACACCGCACCCTCTCCTCACACTGATCCCTAGGCACTGTTCCTGGATTAGTTTTTTTCAAAGCAGTAGTCACTGATGTGTACACATGTTTCTCTCTTTCATGTGTCATCAGCTGCCTAAGAGCAGATATTGTGATTCTCTTGTTCAAGCTATATTTTCATCTCCTGGCACATTGTCTGGCACAGTATAAGAATTCATATGACAGCTAACTGAGATAATGAGTGAATGATAATAACATATGCATATTCTTTAGAAATATGGAAGAAATTAAAAAGAAAGAACTACAAGTGCCACAAGAAACTACCTTGTTGAGAGAGCTGGTAGATGAGAGAACTTTTTTTTTGCCTTCAAATCTTTCGGCACTGTATGCTATTATAAATTTTGTGCCTGAAGTACTTAGAATATGAAATCCAGCAAAAATTTAAAAATACAAAAATTGTCCCTAAGAGTCAAAGGCATATGACATGAATCTTTAATTTCAGAAGCACCTGACTGGAAATTTCACTGACTTTTGACTGCATTTTACTCTACTTAAGAGTTAAACCAGGCCAGGTGTGGTGGCACACACCTATAGTCCCAGCACTTTGGGAGGCCGAGGCAGGAGGATCCCTTGAGGCCAGGAGTTCAAGGCTGCAGTAAGCTCTGGCTGTGCCACTGCACTCCAGCCTGGGGGACAGAGTGAGACCCTGTCTCTAAAAAAATTAAAAATAAAAATACAGTACAATAACAGTAAGAGCTGAGCCATGAGAATTCCCAAGGAGAACCTTTCCTTCCCTTTCTTCCCTAGAGAGTCACTGTGGCACCCACCTTGCCCTGTGGCGAGGTCTTTCTTCCACTTGCTGCCCCACTTGATGCCCAGCTCCCGGCCATACTCATCCCCGTACCAGACCAGCAGTTCACAGCCCGGCCTGATGACCCGGCAGGTCCGATAGAAGATCTGCCTGTGGTATTGGAAGGCCACCAGGTTCTGCTCCTCCTCATCCCGGGCACAGTTCACATACCTGGGGTTGAGCAGGCAGAGGGAAAGAAAACAGGCTGTGAGTTTCCACCACCTGTCAGGTCCACATCTGGCTTGTCCCTGGTGGTCAAGGCCTCCATGCTCGGACGCTGCCCACTCCCCACCGCTCCTCAGACCTGCTCACACCTGAGTCTCTTTCACAGTGTTCTATGAATTCCTGTCTCTAGGTCCTGCTTACAGTGCTCATCCTGCCCAGAATGCTTCCCCCCTCTTGCCTAATTAACTACTTTTCAAAGCCCAATTCCAGACTTACCTCCACCTTCATTGGCCATAAAACACAGTGACCTCTAGCTTCTCCAAACTCTAAAGTAATTATACCACAGGACTTGGTGCTTGATCATGTACTCTGCTTCTAGATTAGCACACAGGTTTCTATACTCAGCCCAAGTCCACCTTGTTTTGAGAGGCCTTCCTCCAATCTCCACAGTTTACTCAGGTTTCCATAGAAACTTACAGGTCTCTCTGTCTTAGCAGAATAATTGTGCATGTTCTGTGTCAGCTGATACTGTTAGAGCAGCACAGAGGCCCAGGACTACCCTGTAGCTCACTTCTCCTCAGGCTGCAGGACCCAGTTTTAATTTCCTGCCCTCACAGATTAAAGGTCCTTTGTTTTAGGCTGTCTTGGCACTGTGTGCTTCTTGGAAACTAGGAAAATTATAGTTAAATATGCCTATAATTAAATGTTTCATGTCTGTCTGCAATACATCCTCCAAAAGTTCATGGGTTGTATGATCTGTTCAAGTAATGAATTTCATTTTCTAAACTGGAACACAGTAAGTGCTTAATAAATGTGGATTAGATAAATTAAAATTTGAATTCAGCATCCCCAATGAATCTAGGCTACTCAAGGTTTATCCTGGTGCCTCAGTTTTGTCCAGCATAGACATTTATGTTTTCATGAAAAATAAATTATAATACTTCTATTTTTATCTCTTTTTTTCTAAATGTTCAATATATGAAAGAGCATTGTATGGAGAAAAGTAGGAGCAAAGGATATAAAAACCACTGAAGGAGGCGTGATGGGAAGGAAAGAATCTGGGCTTGTGAGAGACAAATCGGACTCAGAAAACTGTTGGCCTCACCTCATCCAGTTGGCCCAAGAGTCGTCCTTTCCATCCACATACTCATAGCAGTTTCTCCCCTTGGTGATCTGAGTTTCAGAAAAATAAGGTAAAGGCTGTTTAGGGGTAATAATCAAAAGACTTATTTTACTCTACTCACATCAGTGCCCTTTGAGCCTGCGTGGATTCGACTGCCAGTTGAGACTGTGTGGCACGCTCCTTAGCCATCAGCTACTGTCTGAGTCGATCCATCCCATCAGAGCAGGGGTCCCACAAGGGAGGATGCACCTCTTTGTCTTTGTACCACTGTGCTCCCACTTACCCTCTGACCTTTAAACAGGAGTTCCATGTTCATGCAAAGACCACTGGGTACACAGAGCTAACCATGTTATCTCTGTCCACGTCCTTCCGGGTAGCAGGTGATTTCCCACCAAAGGCACAGAAGGGATGTGGGCAGCCAGAACAGGGGAAAAGGTGGGCACTTCTCACCAGCCAGGAGTATCCACTGTTGGCTGCCTCTTCGTCTTCTGTGACCTGGCCCTCGTACGGGCCAAAGTGCAGACCCAGTGGCAGTTCGGATGCCTCATTCCATACTCCAAGCCCAGCCTGAGGGATGCCCGATGGTCTGATTTTCAGCCCAGGGGGCAGGCTGAGGGCGGAGCGGTTGGGATGCCCCTTGTCCACTGCACTGTCCTTTACAAATGTAGGGGGCCCATGAGCAGCACAGCTGTCAATGAAGAAGTTCTGACACTTCTCACAATCTGGAGGCGAGAGCAGCAGGAATTAGGAAAGGTATAGTGCATGTTCTTGACATAAAGAGCTTCAGAAAGAGCCCAGCACTCACATCATTTAGCCTCAGTCCTGTACTCCAAGTCACTACAGTAGAGGAATGATTTGGGGGTCAAAAGATGAGATGAAATTATTGTGTCAGGACATAACAGCCTTCTGTGTGAGGGGCCAGAGGGTCACTTACAAAGGTAGTCGTCATCCTGAGGCTCGCTGACCTCTTTGTATGCATGGCCCTTTCTCTCTCGCAGGCTATACACCCTTACTTCAATCTTCTTTCTCCTGAGTTCTGAGTTGGAGAAAAGTAGGTGAATGAAGTTGGGAGTCTGGGATGTTCATCCCTGTTTTGTCAGAAGATGTGAACTCTCCTGCCGTCAGATTATCATCTGTTCTTCTATATACTCTGGTCCCACCCCACCCTCCAACTACTAGTTCAGAGAGACTAAGACTCAACACCCACACTGACTACAGATGCCTCGTTCAATTTTAGTTTCTGGCTGTTCCCATTATCCCATTAACCTTCCAACCTTTTCACTTATGAAACAGTTCATTCATGCGTTTATTCATTCAGAAAATATTTGTTGAGGGCATATTACATGGTAGGCACTGAGCAAAGGCCTGGGCACTAAGGAGGCATAGTCTCTATTATCAGAGATGGATTTGTTGGACACCTTTCATGATTCAATTCTTTTATATTTAATCTAGTGCTTTCAAACAATATATGAACTTATGTATCCTTATCTTCATTTTACAGATTAGCATTCAGGAGGTCAGAGAATCTATAAGATTTGCCCAAGGCCCCAGTGCTTCTGTGTAGATTATAACCCAAGTGTGTGATTTCAAAGTTAATGTTCTTATATGCTATTCAGCACTGCATCTAACTTCTGGTCTCATAGCTTAGTTCAGCTTAAGCCAAGGCCTATCCAAAGTCCACCCCACACATCTAGACCATACTCATCAAACTTTCTAGAGCACCGAGAGAGACTAAAGTCCCCAAATTATTTTCTCTTACCTAATTTTCGTCTAGAGTGCTGTCCAGAGGTATTTGCTTCTCTGGGAGGGGACACTGGTTTCTGGGGCTGCTCTGAGCCACTTGTGTTCAGTAAATTTGCTGTTCCTGGCAATTCCTTCAAACTAGATTCGTCACTTAATGACGCCCCGGGCATTCCCTTTAATGTGAGAGTCATATATTAAAAGACAACATGTATTTCTTTAGTTCTTTAGGGCCTGCAGTGTGTGTTTTCACATGCATGACTTTAGTTAATGCTTCAACAACCCTTAGAAATACCTGGGGTGTCTGAATACTAGAGGAAAAAGGGAGGGCCTAAGTGGGTAGTGAATCCAGGCCTAGAACCCATGTCTTAAGGCCCTTTCCCTTCAACTTTCTCTCAAATTTTTCCACATAAGTGAAGGCAAAGGGGGGAGGGAACTTGGGTAGACCAGCTGTAGAATCGACGAAGTCTGTGGAAGAATGGGTAAGGGCTTATAGAGAAAAAGAGGGTCTTCTGTATGCTCGTGGACACTCAATGGAAGGGAAATGTAGAAAAGCACAGAGGCCAAAACACATCTGAAAAGATGAGGTTGGGAAGAGACAAAGAAATAGTTGGCAAAATGTATCTAGAAAACTAAGAAAGCGATGCTACAAGTTGCAAAATTCCATGTCCTGGAAAGAATATTTGACTTTGGAATTAGATTAATTGGTTTCTGTACCAATTGTGATTGAATAAGAGTATGTCATTAGCTAATTCTCTTCAGTTTCCTGATCCGTAAATTGGCATAGTGCTAATTTTTAATGTTATAGTGAATATCAAACATAATAATGTTTGCCAAAGTGTTTTGTGAGCTATTGAACAGTATGAATGTGAGAATAATAATTTTCCTCACAGTCTTGATACTAGTTTCCCTCCTCAGCCTTCTCTACAGTTGAAATCTAACTCAAAGATTTTTTCTTCAGTATTCCTTGACCCTGTTACTCGTTTAATTTGTAGATTTGGAATCACTCATCAAAAAAATACTCAAAGGGCTCTCAAAGAGCTCATAATGTAAAGGCCTCAGGTCAAACAAATGATTCCAAACAGCATGAGAGTGGCCCAAATAGAGCCCGGAAGAAGGAGCCATTACTTCCTACAGGAATAGCATTTGGAACCAGTTCCAGAAGGATACATTTCTACTGAATCTTGTGTTACCTATATGAAGTCCTAAGTTATTTTCTTATTTGTTGTTTGTCAGTCTTCAAACCTGAAGCTCCTCAGGGACGGAAGTCAGTTTCTCTGATCAGAATGAGTCCCTTAAGAGGGTAGTGACCCTATCTCCTTCTCATCAGGACCATCCACCATACAAACTGTGTATCTGTAGCCTCCCTTGCAGTGTCTTAGTGCATCTCTCCCTTTACCGTAACAGAGAAAAACTGAGGTTGAAAAATCAGTCAGATGAATGATGTATGAATAAGACAGAATAAACTCTATAAAACTGTGAAAGTTTTAATGAGCTGTGAGTGCTTTAGAGAAGGAGTTTTGGATTAGACTGCACCAACACTAAATGTGATCTCAGGCACATAATTGAACATTTTTGTACCTCGGTTTCCTCATCTATAAAATGGTTATAGTTTTAGTACCTACCTCATAGGGGTGTTGTAAGGCTTAAGTAAGTTTATTCATGTAAAATGCTTAAAGTCTGAAATATTGCAGAAATAAATGGCAGTAGCAATTATTGTTACTGTTCTTATGAACTCTTAAAATGGTGATGATCTCAGACACCATGCTGAAGATCTCAGGAAAGGAAGGCAGCAGTTCCCAGGACACTGTACATTCTCCTTCTCTTACCTGTGTTTGGATCCACGAGGAAGACTTTCTTGTCAATAGGGTTCAGGAGATACTCACCTTCTGGTGTTTGCTCTGCTCCACTCTGAAGGCCAGCCAAGGACGTTTGACTAAAAGGTGATGATAAATCAGTGGTTTGGTTGGTAAATGTTTCTAAACTCTGGACATTCTTATCAGAAACAGAGAATTCTGAACTAGAGAGTGATAATTTCAAGTATTATCCCAGGGTGATTTGAAAATGTTTTCTGAAGTGTCATCAAGGCCTGTGTTGCTATTGGAGGCATTGATAATTTTCTTAAAATGTTTTTTAAAAATAGATAAAACTTAATCTCTGCTTCATCCTATGTTGATAAGATATTTATCATATTTATTTTTAAAAATAAATTGATAATTAAACCTTTATTAAGTTGCAAATCCTCCCTCTTCTGAACTCTCCTGTCCAAGCAGTAAAAGAGGAAATGAGCGTCTCACTTCTGTTTTATAATGACTGCACATTATTTTATTTACCTGATGCTGTCTCTGGTCAGTGACATGTGTGAAAGATCAGGGACACTAAATAGTTCTCTCAAACCTTCTCCCAGAATCAGGACAAAGAATCAGATTCATTTTGGGATTTGAGGATCATGTAGTATGATTAAATATATATAAATAAATTATGTATCCTAATAGTTAATTATTTCCTCTTCTAAGACATTTGATAACTGATTATGAGATTAGTGTTAAAAAGCTTTTAGTGGATTTACAGCTTAAAGTTGCATTAATTGTCCTTTGACTAATTAACAATGTTTATCAAAAACAATCTTTGTTTAAAAAAAGAATGACTACTTTATTTATTTAATTTTTTTCAGATACAGGGTCTCAGTCTGTTCTCCAGGTTGGAGTGCAGTGACTGGATTATAATTCACTGCAGCCTGGAGCTCCTGGGCTCAAGCAATCCTCCTGTGTCAGCCTCCTGAGCAGCCGGTACTACAGGCTCACACCACAACAACCTGGCTGATTTTTTTTATTTTTTGTAGAGACAAGGTCTCACAACAGCCCAGGCTGGTCTTGAACTCCTGGCCTCAAGCGATCCTCCCATCTTGGCCTCACAAAGTTCTGGAATTATAGGCGTGAGCCACTACGCCTGGCCTAAATTTTAAACATATAGGAAAATATGGAGAATGATACTGGAAAACCTATATATCCATCTTCATTCATTCCAATCTCAACATTTTGCTATAACTGCTTCAAATCTTTTTTTTTTTTTTTTTTTGAGACAGAGTCTCACTGTGTTGCCTCGGCTAGAGTGCCATGGCGTCGTCTTAGCTCACAGCAACCTCAAACTCCTGGGCTCAGGCGATCCTTCTGCCTCAGCCTCCCGAGTAGCTGGGACTACAGGCATGCGCCACCATGCCTGGCTAGTTTTTTTTCTATATATTTTTAGTTGTCCGATTAATTTCTTTCTATTTTTAGTAGAGACGGGGTCTCGCTCTTGCTCAGGCTGGTTTCGAACTCCTGAGCTCAAACAATCCACCCGCCTCGGCCTCCCAGAGAGCTAGGATTACAGGCGTGAGCCACTGCGCTCGGCCTCAAATCTTTTTTTTTTAATTTCAAAATTCAAAAACAAAAATTAAAACAAACAAAAAACCAAATAAGCCACAGTGAAGCCACCTGCCAGCCCCTTCCTCCTTCTGTTGTGATGATAACTATTCTGAATTTGATATTCTTATTCACATTAAGATTTTATACATTTCCTACTTACTGTGTTTTTAAATAATATATAATTATTTTATACATTTAAAAACTTTGCATGAATAGCCTCTTACTGTATATACTGTTTTGCATCTTGCTTGTTTGTTGAACATTTCAGTTTTTGAGGGAATACTCTGTTTTCTTTGTTAACTCCTGAGATGCAGCTGAGACCTAAACCCAGCTGGTTTCAGGAGGTCACCTCTAAAATCCTTCTGGCTCCTCACCTTGTTGCCTAGGTGTCCATTCTTCATCGGAATCCTCAGTGTCATCCACCTGGTGTTTGATGGCCTGCCTTCGGTGACACATGAAAGCTGGTCGAGGGGCTCTGAGACCTGAAAAGAAGCAGAATCTTTGTCCTAAAAGGGAATAGCTGAGAGGAGGAACAAAGGACACTAGTAGTGCAAAGCACCACAAAACCAGTGCGGCTCCGTCTGTAGAGCTGGGAGAGTCTCATACAAGGTCGAGATGTGACCTCTGTGTGGCCAACATTGGCACAGCCTTGTCCTGACACAAAAGAAAATTTCCCTCCAGATTTGTCTCCATACAGAAGGGAACTGTGGGCAGATGCTGCCACCTAAGAGAAAGCTAAAATAATATAGAGACTGAAAATGTGTTTTATGTTTCCCAGGTTGGTCTGCACCCAGCACTTCCTCTTACCTATAGTAATCAGTGCATTGTAGTTCCTTTTCACATTCCTATAGCGGATTTTCTCCCAGTCTCCCATCTCTGCCCATTCTTCCTTGGAGAAGTATATGGAAATGTCTTTGAAAGCATCTTTGTCCTAGAGAAAGTAACAGATTCCATCAGTGGTTTACTAGCACACATCAAGCTGGGCCTTTTCCTCCACCTGTGTGTAGGGTGTAGTTTGGGGCCTCTGTGTAGTCTCTGTGAAATAAGGGTAAAGACTTTCCCTGTCTCCCCAGATTGTGTCCTGTTTAACTTGGCAAACACTGAGCGTTTTCCTAGTTCTCCTCCGACAGACAGCAGTTGCTGACGCTTGTGTCCTTTTCCCTCCCACATCCTGGACAGGACCAACTGCCCCCATTCCATGCACGTGCTGACAGGGTTACCCAGGGGTGCAGGCCAGGAGTCTGCAGACTTCCAGAGACCAGCTGCTTGTCACTAGGTCCCCTTCCCCATCCTTCCTACGGACTCTGCTTGAAGCCTGACTTCACTGCCCGCCCTCCCTTCTCACCGTGGGCTCCCACCCTGTTCTCGCTTTATCTACCTCTCGGCTTTCCTCCTGGGACTTGTCGGGGCTCATGGTGCTGGACTGCCGGGCAGGTCCCGGTCCAACTCGGAGTTTGGGAAGGGCCTTTGAGTCTCCCAGCTCCCAGGCCAAGCTCCTGTGGAAGGAGAAGGTGCTGAGAGGGGGAGACAGCCCAGACCACTACCCAGAACCAGACTGTCGTCGCTGCTGGGCTGGGGTATCCAGAACAGGAAGATGCGGGGGCCCTGGCAAGCTCTAGAGGATGCCGAGCAGGTCTGCGGGGTACTGATGGGACGGGATGGTCTCCACCAGTCACGACAGACCAACTAATGTGAGCTGGATTTTGTCTCCCTGATTACCCTGCAGCTTGGCTCATCTGAGCGAAGATGGGAACGGTATCTGGGGGGTTGCGGCTAAGGGTGTTTGAGGGACGTCCTGAGGTGTGAGGGTCAGAGGAGTCCCAAGGAGACCTCGAGGACCCCTGACTGCTGGGATTCGGGTCAGACCGATGAGCAGGGTTCTGTTCCAGTGAGAGAAAATGAACATTTCTCATAGAAGGTTTTTGGGGATCTCCAACTGGGGATTCTGGAAAAATCTGGGAGTAAAGCAGTCTGGATCTCTGAGGGGCAGGTATCTCTCAGGCTGAAGAGATTTGGGGTGTCCAAAGTCGATGAGATTTGGGGTCGGTCAGGCTGAGGGAATTTGAGATGTTTCAGGCTGAGGGAATTGGGGCTTCTCAGGTTCAGGGGATTCAGGGTCTCTCAGGCTGATAGCATTTGGGGTTTCTCAGGACAAGATTTGGGGGTCTTTCAGGCTCAAGCTGAGGGGACTTGAGATTCATCAGGCTAAGGGGATTTGGGATCTTCAAGGCTGACGAAATTTGTGATCTCTTAGGTTAAGGAGATTTGGAGTCTCGTTAAGGGGCGTTAGGTTGAAGCTGAAGGGATTAAGAGTTTCCAGGCTGAGAATACTTAGGTCTCTGAGGTTGGGGAAATTTGGTCTCTCTGTGGGTGAGATGTTTAAAGTTTCTCAGGCTCAGGGGTTTGGGTGCCTTAGGCTGAGAGGAATTGTGTTCTTCGGGGTCAGGGGATTTGGTGTTCCTGGGGGTCTCATGCTGAGGGGATTTACGGTCCCTCAAGGTGGAAGGAGTTGGGGTCTCCTGAGGTTGAGAGAATTTGGAGCTTCTTAGCCTGCGGGGATCCGGGGTCTCCCAGGCTGGCATTTTAAGCTCTGGCTGAGGGTTTGTACGAGTTTCACGCTGCCCAGCAGAGGGCCCCGGTGCGCCTGTCAGTCCCGGCCCTCCTCCCTCGCCGCCCACCCTGGCCCTTCGGGGCCCCTCAGGAGGCAAGGCGTGGTGGAGGCCGAGGTACCAGTCCGCAGTGCCCTGTTGGTACACGCGAGCTGCCAGTCAGCGTTGCGACCGACGCGGTCTCGCCAATCGACTGTCAGGAGACGCTAAAGCCGCGCCCCGCGCCTGCCAGTCACCGGCGCAACCCGGTTCTGGGCAGGGGCGGTGGGGGCGGGACCTGGTTTTTCCCGCCCTTGAGGAAGGTCCCGCTCCAGCCCGCGGGGATTGGCTGCTCTGAGTCCGGCGCGTGTGTCAGTCAAGAAGCCTCCAGCGCGCAGGCGCAGTCTCGCGGTTTTCGCGGCTTTGTTTTATCCCAACCCGGGCGTTTGTGAATGAGCCGCTGGGGCTCCTGGGGTCCCGTCACGGGCCGTGTCCTCTGAGGTTGGGCTGGCCCTCCTGGCGGTCCGCCGACAAAAGATCTTAATCGCGCTGTGCAGTGTTACAAGCATTCGGCGTCACCGTGGGGGATGTGGTTTCACCGCAGCCGCGTCCCAGCACTTCCTCCCGCGGCGGCGGGGGTCGAGACCCGTGGGGCAGCGCCGGGCCGGGCCGGGCCTCCGGGGCGGGATGTGTCCACGCGCCCTCTGCACCCGCCTCCCGGAACCCCCCGGAAGGGCAGCGGCTCCCACGGTCCCGGGCGAGTTCGAGGGTGGGACGGGGCAGGGGGGTTCCTGGGGAGTTGGGTCTGCGTGTGGGGAAGGGGCCGTGCACCGGGGACGCCAGTGCGCCGAACAGGGCGAGGCCTGCTGGAGGCCGCTGTGCCACCGCGTTGTCTGAGCTTCGGAGAGCAGAGCCCGGACTTGGTTCCCGAAGTTGCTCCGTGAACGCGTGTTGGCGCCCGGGGAGCTGTCTCAGCAGGGGAGGGATGGATGGAGGAGGGTTGTGAAGGATCCCTTGATTCACCCTCCTGGTCCCCACCTCGTCCAGCCCAGCGCCTGCCTGGAGGGGCACTCGGGAGTCTTGTCGACTGGATGGATAAACGGGGTGGCCTGGCAGTAGCTATAGTATCGATGAGAGTAGTTTGAGGGTCCCTGTACTGGTGCTTGCTCTGTCCCCGGGGGAGTGTCTGATACTCCCTTCTCCACGAAGTCCCCGGAGCCCCAGGCTGGGCCTGACGCCTCCTCTCCCCGCACAGACCAGTGTGGTGCCCCCTAAGCTCTGATCTCCTGCGGTTGCCTTTTCTGTGGAAGGGTCTCTGTGAGGACCCAGCACGGAGCTCCGGACCTGCAAGACCCTGTGTAAACTCCGCAGCCGCCCACGGGGAGGGGCCGTCAGCATCTCCACCCATGCAGAGGTCTCATTCGAAGCTGGGAGGTTAAACCTGTGACCAAGGTCACACAGCCAACTGCAGGCAAGCTGGGATCTCCCCCTACGCAGACCTTTAAACACTATTTTTAACGGCTCCGGGAAAGGGCTGGAGGCTGATTTAGTGAATGAGCTGGGAAATCTCAGTGCCACAGAGAGCCTGTAAGATCTAGTCCTGCCAGGGGGTCATGGGGCAACGTACCTCGCTGGGCAGTAGGTAGAATGGTTCAGCTTTGACTGAGAGGGTCTGAGGTTTTTTTCCTCCAAAAGGGAACCTCACCCGAGAAGAGTGAGCGGGTTGACTTTTTCTGGAATTCTGGGGTCCCAGGTCTGCGGAAGGAAGCTGAAGTGATTGGAGCTTCGAGGGACCCCATGGGGTGGGAGGCAGTGCATTCTGGGCGAAGGCGTGGGTTCTGCCGTAGGCAGACCTGAGTCCACATCCCAGTCACAGCCCACTGGCCGTGGGATCTTGGGTAGGCCTGTGAACTAAAATAAAATTTTAAGGCTCACTCCCCCACCCCCCTTCGCCGGCTGACTAAATGGACCCCCTCGTGGCCAAAGAGATATCCTAAAACTAAATTGCCTGCCAGGAGGAAGGAGGTCAGACATGCCTCATCATGCCCCCCTCCTTCTTGGGGACATCCTTTGGAACCCATGATCAGGCCTAAGGGTGTGCAGGACACACCTGCAGGTCCTCAATTTACACAACAAATCTATGTCCAGTGGCTTATCTCTGATAAACAGCTCCTTATGTTGAAACATTCCAAGCCTTTAGACAAAGCTTCATGTCTTTAGCCAATTACAAGCCAAAGAATCTTTAACCCCACCTATAATAATAACCTGTAAGCCTCCCCTTCGAGATGGCCCACCTTTTCCGGCCAAACCAATGTGTGCCTCCCACGTATTGATTTATGACTTTACCTCTAACCCCTGTCTCCCTGAAATGTATAAAACCAAACTGTAACCCATCCTCTGTGAATCCACTGCTCAAGACCTCTTGGGCGTGGCTCCGGGTCATGGTCCTCAAATTTGGCTCAGAGTAAATCTCTTTAAAATTATTTTACAGAATTTGGTCTTTTTTCCGTTGACAGCCCCATTCCCCTGCTCTAAGCCTCTGATAACTTGTCTGTGGGCATTGACAGCACTTCCCTCTCACATCATGGATGTTGTCTCTATAAATCTCCTAGCACAGTGTGAGTGGTCAATAAACAGCAATGAAAGTTATTATTAAAATGCAACCATAATTCTATAGTGTGTCACATTGCAATGTGATCAAATGGGATACGGGACCAGGTCTGACTGACCCTTCCCTACGAGGCTATTCTCTAGCCCAGGAAGGGATTCTGAAACCCATTTTCTGCAGTGGCTATAGAAACGATGGGGATGTCCTTGAAAGCAAGAGGGACTATGGTCAGATGTGTAGAGGGACTTAGCAACTCCCCAGGCCATAGACTTGAGACATGGGTAGCCAGTAGGGAAGGTTTCCATGAACTCAGCACTTCCCACAAAGGGAACAATGAGTCCCTGTGTTCTGGAGACATGGACAGTCCCCTGTGAGATGATAGGCCTGGACCAGATAGCACAGTGTGGGTCCTGGGGACCCAGGATCTTGTTGGACCTTCTGACTCCAGGGTGGAGAGGCTAGTGGTACACACTGTTTGTTGAGTGCAGAATTCTTTTGCTATTTGGTGTATCCCTCCGCACTCTGCCTGCTGACATTTTGTGTATGTATGTTTTCAAATTTTTGCTAGTACATCTGCACACACCTTCATATACAAATATACAGCTAAATATATACATAAGTATACACACTAGAATCACCAGTTACATACACTTCAACAACCTGCATTTATTATTCAATGTATTTTGGACATCTAACTATCATCAATCATTTATTTTTTCTTTACTTTTTTAAACAGCCAGGTAGTATGTTGTAAAAAGCGTTGTGTTTAATGGGTAGATAACATCCCATGATCTGGCTGTGCTACAATGTTTCTATTCCACAGCCACCTACCATCATCATGGAAATTTTGTTTCTTAAGTTTCAGAATTGTAAAGGAAAATAAAAATCTCAGGATCTTCCCAAACTTCTTATGCAAAAGGAAAGGTCAAGCCTGGAGGCTGAGTCATACAACACCCCCCTCCAAATGAAAAGCTGTTACTAACAGTATGCATTAGGCAGATCCCCACAGAAAGATAAATGGCGTAGAGCATCTATGGAGGACTATCCCCACAGATCATTCCTGGGGAAATGTATAAATACTAAACTTCTTGAAAACCTCTTTGGAAAAACAGTCACAGGTGTGTCTGTGGCTTGCGTGGTTTCCCAGATGCACCCTAAAGCTGGCTTAATAAACCTCGATTGATTGAGATCCTTGCCTTGGTCACTCATTTCAGTTGTCACTTGGTAACCATGAAGGGCTACCTCAGAGTAGAACCCCTTTGACTCGCAGCGATTCTCCTACTGGTGCTTGGTATGCCCGCTGGAGTTTTACTCTAAGGTGCGGTTCACCAGACTCAGCGGCTGCTCTCTCCCCAGGTTCCCTGGTCTCCCAGAATTTTCAGTTTGAGATACAAGGCTTATTTTGACAGGGACTCCCCTGAGGGGGTTTTGCTCACTTCTGATAAGGAAGATGAATTTCCTGCTTCTGTGACAACAGAGAGCAGTCTTTGGCTTGGGCACCATCTCCAGGTAAGGGGCTGGTTTGGGGTTTCATTTTAGAATTTGGTAGCTGAAGGTTAAGGTTGATAGTCAGCTGGCTATAACTCTTCCTTATGCTTAGGTATCTCAACAACACATAAATTGTGCAATTGCTTTTTCTGTTTTTGGTTCCATTCTTTCTTACATTAGATTTGATCAAGTGTTGCTGAAAACTGTCAGAAGCTCTAAATTATGGGAATCAAGACCTCTAAAATAGACTAAAACCCTTGCGACTGCAGAAAATCAAGTTCTACCTCTAGAGACACCGACCAGTTAAAATAAATCAAAATATTTTACCCCCAAATTATGGCAAGAAACAATCGGTGAATTCCAGAGAATCACCAGGAGAGGCGCACAGAGTGACGAGCCCGCGGTGGCTTCCCTGATCTAAGGTGAGGACAGCGCTTCCTCCTCCTTGGGACCCACCTGGGGGCTGCGTGAGGAAGAGGTGAGGACGAAGCTCCTGTCCGCTGCCCATGAGTGCCGAGGAGGAATCTCCGTCATATGCTTTACTTTCTCACGTAATGTTTTATGTGCTATTTTATAAAAGCATCCTTTAATCGAGGGTTTGACTATTCATCATCAAAGCGTGCGGAAATACGTTGCACAGATTTCGGTTCGTTTCTGGGGAGAAATGGGAGACGCACATCTGGATGGTTGGGGTAAACTTGGGGACTGGTAGGTGTTAGGGTGGAGATGCCGGTGCACGTGCGTTTCCAGAAAGATTTCTCACTCAGAGATTAAGATAGATAAAAGTTGTCAATGGAAAAAAGACCAAACTCTGTAAAATACTTTTAAAGAGATTTACTCTGAGCCAAATTTGAGGACCATGACCTGGAGCCACGCCCAAGAGGCCTTGAGCAGTGGACTCGCTGTGGCTGGGTTACAGTTTGGTTTTATACATTTCAGGGAGACAGGGGTTAGAGGTAAAGTCATAAATCAATACGTGGGAGGCACACATTGGTTTGGCCGGAAAAGGTGGGCCATCTTGTAAGCCGGGGCTTACAGGTTATAGGTGGGTTTAAAGATTCTTTGGCTTGTAATTGGCTAAAGACATGAAGCTTTGTCTAAAGGCTTGGAATGTTTCAACATAAGGAGCTCTTTATCAAAGATAAGCCACTGGACATAGTTTTGTTGTGTAAATTGAGGACCTGCAGGTGTGTCTTGCATACCCTTAGGCCTGATCATGGGTTACAAAGGATGTCCCCAAGAAGGGAGGGGGACATGATGAGGCATGTCTGACCTCCTTTCTCCTGGCAGGCAATTTAGTTTTAGGATACTCCTTTGGTCACGAGGGGGTCCATTTAGTCAGCCGGTGGGGGTGGGGGTGAGCCTTAACATTTTTAGTTCACAAAGTTAAAAAAGTTTATCCTTTTAGAGGGAAGAGAGCGAGAGAGAAGTGGGGGAGAGAGCAGGCAGACGGCAAGGCATCCCAAAGAAAGGGAAGGGGGTGCCAGTGGGGAGGCCAGGTGGCTCCCTGATTTTAAGGGGGAGGATGAGAAAAAAACGTAGTGAGTGCTGTCAGTTGATGAGAAATGCGGCAGCAGGTAGATAACAAAGACTGCAAGGATGTGAAAGTCCAAGAGCTGATTTCGTGCTTTCCTTAGAGAAGGGTTACCGCAGATGTGACTCTGTCCTTGAGGTATGGTTGAGGCTGTAGCTTGTTCTCCTGCCGTTTACTCAGGGACTCTGTAAAAGCAGATTCTCAAAAAAAACCCAACCAGTTTTGAAAGAGAGATATTTACATCTCTTTTCTGTCCATGCAGCCTTTTCAGAAGTTGTGCAAAACAGAACTCCTGCAGGGTACCTGTTTGTGAGAGGACTCATAGGATTGGGTATTTTCCTGTTATCTTTGCAAGGCTCTGCCTTTCCGTAGGAGCCTGTGGAGCAGGCCCTGAGGCTGAGGCCAGAGGAAACATACGCACCCTATAGAAATGCTTTTGTGTTTTAATGGTTCATTTTTCTTACAGCATTAAAGCAGTTGAAACAATATTGACAAATTGAAAAGTAAGCATATTGAAACTCATGACATTATTTAAATATATTATTTATACCAAACTACAGTTTATTAAAAATTTGTTTTGTGGCTTTAATGGAAGTAAACTTATCAAAAACATTTTTTCTTTTGTTGGGAAAGTCACAGTTTAATTGGCAGTATGATTGTAATGATAAATGAAATAATGTCTGTTTTAAAACATTAACATTCTACATTACATGAAATATATTAACTGTAGCAAGCTTGGATATTGTACCATAAAATGAATTGAAGAAAGTCACCATATGTTTTTCCTGGGCCTTGAACAATTTAAATAAAATCAGAATTTATTAAAGGTCAGTTAACACTCAGCTGTGAACCGATATGGTCCTGGGGTCTGTTCCAATGGGTGATCTCTAAGCATCATTCTAAGGTTTTCTATGCTAATTGGTCTCCTTATACTTTCCTTACTTTAGAGTCAATTTTGTTAATGTGTATTTTTACTAGGAAATCACTCATTTCCTCTAGGTTTCCAGCTTGCTTCAATAAGATTCTCTTATTTAACTTTTAATTTTTCCTCTTCTTCTAGTTTTGTACAGAATTCTTTTTTTTTTTTTGAGACAGTTTCACTGTGTTGCTCTGGCTAGAGTGCCGTGGCGTCAGATTAGCTCACAGCAACCTCAAACTCCTGGGCTCAAGCGATCCTCCTGCCTCAGCCTCCCGAGTAGCTGGGACTACAGGCATGCGCCACCATGCCCGGCTAATTTTTTCTATATATTTTTAGTTGTCCGATTAATTTCTTTCTATTTTTAGTAGAGACGGGGTCTCGGTCTTGCTCAAACTGGTTTTGAACTCCTGAGCTCAAACGATCCGCGCGCCTCGGCCTTCCAAAGAGCTAGGATTACAGGCGTGAGCCACCGCGCCCGGCCCAGAATTCTTAATCCTATGAATTTTTGCTATTTTTTCCAACAACAATGTTCAAATAATTAATTAATTAATTTAAGTCAAGGTCTTTCTTTGTTGTTTTCTTTGTTGTCCAGGCGGGATTGCAGTGGCATGATTATAGCTCATTGCAGCCTCAAACTCCTAGGCTCAAACAATCCATCGTTGTCAGCTTCCTGAGTATCCATGACTACAAGCGCATGCCACAACACTTGGCTAATTTTTAAATTTTTTTGTAAAGATGGGGTCTTGCTATGTTGTCCAGGCTGGTCTTGAACTCCTGGCTTCAAGTGATCCTGTCGCCTCAGGCTCCCAAAGTGCTGGGATTACTGGCATGAACCAATGCTCCTGGTCAACAATATTTAAAAAATATACTTCTTAGTTTATCTTGTTTTCAACTGAGAGACTTGTCATGTTTGACAATCTCTCATGACCCAATGACATTCTTAAATGATTTTTAATTAATATCTGCTTAATAAGTCATGTCTTGTAGGATGCAGCTGTCAGTAGTATTGCCAAAAAAAAATCATATACTCCCAGAGGCAGCAGCTCACTCCTATAATCCCAGCACTCTGGGAGGCTGAGGCAAGAGGATCACTTGAAGCCAGGAGTTCAACACTGGGCTGAGTAAAATAGCAAGACCCTATTGTTAGGTTTGTTCCAAGTGGGAACCCGAAAAGTATGTATAGTATGGAATGTGGTTAATGGAAAACTTAGGCTTGTAAAACAATAGCCACAGGAGTCTGGAGAGTTCAGAGGTTGTAAATCTAACAAGACAGCTGCAGACACCGGCATTCCTATCCCCCCTGATAAGGATGAAACTACCTCCCTCCCTTATCTCTACAGGATGAGACTGATGCAGGGGTCCCAGAAATTGGTTGTTTTTTAAAAAATTTCATTACAGCAGCTGTTCTGGTGCAGGCACTCACTCCCCCCGGAGAAACCCTCTATAAAACCCAAGGCTTCCCCCTCCCTCACTGTGGACACTTTTTTTGGCCTCCACCCATCTGCACCCAGATGCTCAAAATGAACAGTATTTTGCTATACATGAGGTTTCGTGTGTCTCTTTCTCAGCTCCGGACCTAACACCTATCACTACAAAATTTTTTTTTTAAATTAGTGGGGTGTAGTGGTGGGCACCTGTAATCCCAGCTACTTGGGAGGCTGAGGCAGGAGGATCACTTGAGCCCAGGAGTTTGAGGTTGCAGTGAGCTAGGATGAGGCCACTGTGCTCCAGCCCGGGCAACAATACCTGTAGATTTCAGAGAATTCCTATCTTCTTGAGGTCCCTGGAATTTCCCAGGATTCCTGGGCCTGCTAGGAAGTGACCTTCCTTAGTCACCTATAAGGCTGAGAACCTTATAATCCAGGTGTCAGGATAGTTTTTCACAGAGGGCTTTGTCAACATTGGCTCTGCAATGTCAACCTTAGTTCTGTGAATTGAAATTAAAGCTTTTGCGGCAGAAACGATTTTATAAAGCTTTATTGGAAGCCAAATGTAAGGAAGGATCTACCCAGGAAGAGACACCATCAGAGTTGGGGTGTTCCAGAGCCTGTCATAAGGTGAAAGGCTTTTATAGGAAAGTTTGAAAGAATGTTGGGACTCCCCATACTGGAGTTGTGCTCTTCATCAGTGGGTATAATATAGAAGTTAGTCATTGGCTACAGATTATATCATACAGGCTAAAAGTGTCTGTGTGCAAGGCAATCAGTAGAACTTCATGCTTCAGATACCTTAAGTCAGTATCCTGCACAGTGTTAGCAGGTTATACATTGACCAGTACATCAACCATCTGAGGAACTTATAATAAGATTATTTACTCAAAGACGGAATGCTGCCACCGATTCACAAGACCTCCCTAAGATGGCTTAATTTGGAAGCCTGACAGTTTCTAAAATAAACTGTCAAATGTAAACCTTTGAGGTTATTAGTTCCTTAAAATTGTCTGGTCATATCTTGTCCTATGTATATCATTCTCAAATATGACATTTCCGTCAAAACCTTGGTAATATCACCAATTTTTCTAATTATGTCCTGTTACAAGGTGAACAGATTCTTATTCAACTTATGCAAATAACTGTTCTTTCATGAACATAAGACTATCCAACAACAAGTTTTCTTTCTTTTTTCCTTTTTTTTTTTTTGAGACAGTCTCACTGTGTTGCCCGGGCTAGAGCGCTGTGGCGTCATCCTAGCTCACAGCAACCTCAAACTCCTGGGCTCAAGCAATCCTTCTGCCTCAGCCTCCTGAGTAGCTGGGACTACAGGCATGC
>NW_012151186.1:48249-50755 GCF_000956105.1 Propithecus coquereli | reverse complement strand
GCCTGGCTAATTTTTCTGTATTTAGTAGAAATGGGGGTCTTGCTCTTGCTTAGTCTGGTCTTGAACTCCTGAGTTCAAGCAATCCTCCCGCCTCCTAGAGTACTAGGATTATGGGCCTGAGGCAGCCATCAACAAGAATCTCTAAATTCCAGAGGGATCAAGTGGGGAGAAAAAGGTAAATGTTTATTTTCTGTTTACAAATGTATAATCTACTACATTGTTACAAGTTATAGTTAGCTTAAGAGAAAGGAGAAGGGGTTTCCTAAATCCATAAAATAGAACATTAAAGAACTAGCAATGTTCCCAACAAAAAAAGGCATAAAATTAAAGCCATTCTTCATGAGTTCATTGAGTGCCATGTAATCAATTCCAGTGTTGCTTGATCTTAGGATAGCAATTTCATGAATCCATCAATTTCTAAACTAGAGTTCTGGAGATCCCTAGTCAGTCCAGTGGATGCTCTTAAAGTTACCTAGGCAATGTCATGAGAAGCCTGTACCTGGAGTACCTGTCATAATCCTTTCCTTGAATTTCAGATCCTCTCCTTTGTCAGAGACAAGTCATCTGGCCTGTAGCTGATTATAGGAGCTTTCAGAAAGCATCAGAGTGAAGTAATAGCTGTCTGCGAATGACAAAGGTATAAAATGGCCATGATTAAAGATCTGATGAGAGTTCATTATAACGCAGTTGACAGGAAAATATGGTTGTTTCTGGGGCATTTGAAATAGTAACTGAAATTAAAACTGATAACATTTACCAGGACATATCGTGGATAGGGTGACGCTGACGAATTTCCAGGAATTTCTGAACCAGTAACATTTCCCATAGAGACATAACTTTCCTCCTGGTGATTTTCTACCATCTGACTCCCACCCTGCTCCTTGGCTATAAATTCCCACTTGCCCATGCTGTATTCAGAGCTGAGCCCAATCTCTCTCCCCCGCTGCAAGACCCATTGCAGTGGTCCCTGTACTTGTCGCGATAGTCCTGAACAGTCTTTCTTACCATGTTTTAACAGGTATCATTGAATACTATTTTCTTTATATATACATGGGAGATAACCAGAGGAAAATGAGTAAGTCTCCAAGAGGTGGCTTTGAGTTGAGGCTTAGATACTATCTTTGCTGATTTTCTTCTAGAATTCTTATCATTTTGTATTTTTATTTGTCTGAAGACTACTTTGAGTGAATTTTTATATAAGTTGTCAAGTTTATGTCTACACTTACTTCATTCTGTATGTTCTCTACTTAATTGTTTCCTCCCTCACCATTTCTTTTTTTTTTTTTTTGAGACAGAGTCTCTGTTGCCCTGGTTGGAGTGAGTGCCGTGGCATCAACCTAGCTCACAGCAACCTCAAACTCCCAGGCTCAAGCGATCCTCCTGCCTCAGCCTTCCGAGTAACTGGGACTACAGGCATGCACCACCGTGCCCGGCTAATTTTTTCTATGTATTTTTAGTTGTCCATCTAATTTCTTTCTATTTTTAGTAGCAACGGGGTCTTGCTCTTGCTCAGGCTGGTCTCGAACTCCTGAGCTCAAACAATCCGCCTGCCTTGGCCTCCCAGAGTGCTAGGATTACAGGCGTGAGCCACCGCGCCCGGCCTCCTTCACCATTTTTGTAAAAGACACGGGTCAGTGAGTCCATTTCAGTTTGAATTTCCAAATCCTCGCACTGAATCCTCTGAACTTGGAATTTAACTGGCTCTGCAGCACGGCCAGGAGCACTGCTCGCTGCCGCTGCCCCGTGAGTGCCGAGGGCTGCAGTGCCAGCGACGGCCAGCAGGGGGCGGACCACACATGATACCCTCTGGCTCCGTGCCCTGCGTGAGGCTGTGTGCCCTGCGTGGGCCTGCGCGCCCTGCGTGAGCCCACCCGGCGCCGCCCCCTCAGCGCAGCCGCCCAGGTGCCACCTCAGGGCTGCCGGGGCCCTGCCAGTTAGTCAGGCGTTCCTGTGCACAGAACTGAGGCCCCCAGGGTGCATGAGATCTTCCTGCCCACAGCCGCCTGCTGAGGGGCAGCCGGTCCTCAGAGACCCGGGAGGGGCTCCGTGTGGAAATTTGGAAATGGGGAATCCACAGTTTCCTCCACACCGGGTCCCCCAGCCCAGGACGTGGTGGCCACAGGTGTGACGACCACGTGGTGGCCTCTCCACGCTGATGTGGTATCAGACTCTCACCCTGGCGCTTGGTTGCACCGCTCTGCTGAGCTGGACGTGGGTCTCGCTCAGCCTCTGTGAGGGAGTTTGGCCTCCTCTCTGCCTTGCTGACACGGTGTTGACGTGGTTGTTTATGAATGTAGTTTCCTTCCAATAATTTCATCATTTTAGCTCACTGCAACCTCAAACTCCTGAGCTCAAGTGATCCTCCTGCCTCAGCCTCCCAAGCAGCTGGGACTATAGATGTGCACCACAGTGCCTGGCTAATTTTTCTGTATTTAGTAGAAATGGGGGTCTTGCTCTTGCTTAGTCTGGTCTTGAACTCCTGAGTTCAAGCAATCCTCCCGCCTCC
>NW_012151186.1:43562-47951 GCF_000956105.1 Propithecus coquereli | reverse complement strand
TTTCAGTAATATTTTGTGATTTCCACATACAGGTGTTGCCCCTTGGTTAATTTTTTCCCTAAGCGGATTATTTTTCTCGATGGTATTCAAACGGAATTTTTGTCTTAATTTTGTTTCCAGGTTGTTGATTACTAGTGTGTAGAAATAAAATAGATTTCTGTGTATTGATATGTTGTTCTGTAACTTAGCTGTATTTGATTGCTAGCTCAAATAATTTTTTTGAATTCTTTAGGATTTCCTATATTTAAGATCATGTGATTTGGAATCTGTGAATAGTTTTACATTCCTTTCACATATGGATGCCTTTTATTTCCTGTTCTTTGCTAATTATTCTGAATACAACTTCAGTGCAATCTTATTTTTTCATTTCAAAATATTAATTAAGGTGGTACAAGTGTTTTTGTTATGTGGATATTTTTTATAATGCTGAGGTCAGGGGTTTTGGTGTGTCCATCACCAGAATAGTGTTCATTGTGGGCAAATTTTTATCCTACACCCACTCTCCTTCCCTCCCCCTTTCTGGGTTTCTCATGTCCTTTATATTGCTTTGTTCCTGTGTGTATCCATATAGTAGCTCCCACTTATTTATGAGAATATATGGTGTTTGGTTTTCCATTCCTGAGATGGTTCACTTAGGGTAATGGTCTCCAGTTCCCTCCACATTGCAGCAAATGGCATTATTTCATTCCCTTTTGTTTTTAGAGACAGAGTCTCGCTCTGTTGCCCGGAATAGAGTGCAGTGGCATGATCATAGCTTACTGCAACCTCACACTCCTGGGCTCAAGTGATCCTCCTGTCTCAGCCTCCCGAGTAGCTGAAACTACAGGTACGTGCCACCACGCCCGGCTAATTTTTCTATTGTTTTTAGAGACTGGGTCTCGCTCTTGCTCAGGCTGGTATTTCATTGCATTTTATGGCTGAGTAGTACTCCACGATATTTATATGTGTGTGTGTGTGTGTGTGTGAGTGTGTGTATACACACACACACATACACATTTTTGTCTCCTTATGAATTGAATGGCACTTAGGCTGATTCCACATCTTTGCAATTGTGAATTGTGCTGTGATAAACATTCTAGTGCGGGTGTCTTTTGGATAAAATGACTTCATTTCCTTTGGGTAGATAACCAGGAGTGGGATCACTGGATAGAATGGTAGGTCTACATTTATTTCTTTGAGGATTTTCCATAGAGGTTCTACTATTTTGCAGTCCTACCAGTCTATCACAGTTTCTTTTTCTAGGCATCTGTGGCAGCATCTGTTGTTTTTTGTCTTTTTAATAATGGCTATTCTGATTGTGGTAAGATGGTATCTTATTGTAATTTCAATTTGAATTTCTCTGATGATTAGTGATGTTGAGCAGTTTTTCATATGTTTTTTGGCAATTTTTCTATTTTCTTTTCAAAAACTTCTGGTCTTTTGCCTACTTTTTCATGAGGGTGTTTTTTGTTTTTTTTTCTTGCTGATTTGTTTGAATTCTTTGTGTATTCTGGATATCAGTCTTTTGTCAGATGCATAGTTTCAAATATTTTCTCCTATTCTGTAGGTTGTGTATTCACTGTGTTGATTATTTCTTTCCTGGTGCAGAAGTTCTCTAATTAAGTCTGATTTATTTATTTTTGTTGTTGATATATTTGTCTTTGGGGTCTTAGTCATAAATTCTTTGCCTAGACTGCTGTCTAAAAAGTTTTTCCTACTTTTTTGTAGAATTTTTATGGTTTCATGCTTTTCATTTAAGTCTTTAATCCATCTTGAATTGATTTTTGTATATGGTGAAAGAAGGATCCTATTTCATTCTTGTGCATGTGTCTATTCAATTTTCCCAGCACTATCTACTGAAGAGGGCTTCATTTCCCCAGTGTACGTTGTCTGCTTTGTCGAAAATCACTTGGTGGTAGGTAGATGGTTTTATTTCTGGGTTTTCTGTTTTGTTCCCTTGGTCTATGTCTTAACTTTTATGCTGGTACCATGCTGTTCTGGTTACTGTAGCCTTGTAGTATAATTTGAACTCAGGTAATATGATGCCTGTAGATTTGTTGCTCAGTATAATGATAATGCAGAAGTGAAAGTGAATGTGTTTGCCTTGTTCCTGATCTTAGCAATAAAGCTGCGGGTGCTTACTATTGAGATGCTATTTGCTATGTGTTTTGCATAAATGCTTTTTAGCATGTTGATAAAATTGCCTTTTATTCCTAACTTGTTGGGTTTTTAGATAATAAAATGGTATTGGATTTTGTTAGAAGCTCTTTCTGTAAGAACTGATGTGATAATGTGATGTTTTACCTTCATTCTGTTAATATGGTGTATTACATAGATGACTTTGGCATGTTGAACCATTCTTGATTTTCTTCGATAAAGGCCTCTGGATCTTGGTGTATAATCTTTTCCATGTGTTGTACAGTTGACCTTTAAACTACATGGATTTGAACAGTGTAGCTCCACTTATATGCAAAATTTAAAAATAGATACATTTGGATCTCTCTATATTGGAGGGTTCTCAATCCACAACCTAAAAAGGTACAAAAATGTAGTATTTGGGGGATGTGCAATCTCAGTATACAAATGACTTTTTCAAATCCACAGGTTGCACAGGACCATGAGTAGGACATGAGGATGCCGGGATGTTGGTAATGGAAATAGTGCAAGAACCAATCCTGTTCCATTATTGAAGGGCGACTGTGAGTAATTGTACTATTACTTTGTTAAAAGTACACATCTTGCCAGGCGCAGTGGCTCACACTTGTAATCCTAGCACTCTGGGAGGCCGAGGCGGGAGGATTGCTTGAGCTCAGGAGTTCAAGACCAACCTGAGCAAGAGCAAGACCCCATCTCTACTATAAATAGAAAGAAATTAGCCAAAACAACTAAAAATAGAAAAAGTTAGCTGGGCACGGTGGTGCATGCCTGTAGTCCCAGCTACCTGGGAGGCTGAGGCAGGAGGATCGCTCGAGCTCAGGAGTTTGAGGTTGCTGTGAGCTAGGCTGACGCCATGGCACTCTAGCCTGCGCAACGGAGGGAAACTCTGTCTCAAAAGAAAAAACGTACACATCTGTGTTGAGGAAAGATATTGGTGTGTAGTTCTATGTCCTTATGATGTCATGCTTTTGTTTTCTTTGTATGGGTTGCCATTTTGGTTAAGGTGAGGAGTAGGATAGAGGTTGGTGTTGGCGTAGGGGTAGGGTTAGCATTAAGAGGTTATGGTTGGGGTTATAAGGTTAGGGGGTTAGAGTTAGCAGTATAGGGGTTTTGTTGGGGTAGTAGTAGAATACGGTTAGGAGGTTAAAGGGAGAGTTAGGGGTATGGTTACGTTCAGTGTTAGGTAGTTAGAGTTAGTATTGGAGGCTTAAGGTTAAGCCTCCAATAGAGGTTAAGGGTATAGTTAGGGATAGAGTTAAGGGTAGAGGTTAAGGGTAGAGTTAGGGGTATGGTTACGTTCAGCGTTAGGTAATTAGAGTTAGTATTGGAGGCTTAGGGTTAGGATGAGGGTTAGAGATAGGCCTACAGTTAGGGTTAGGGGCACTGGGTTAGAGTTAGGATTTGGGTGAGGGAGGGGTAAGGCATAGAGGGTTAGGGGGTTAAAGTTAGGAAGCTAGGGTTAGAATATTAGGGTTAGTGATAGAAGATTAGAGTTAAGGTTAGGGTTAGGGATTAGGGTTAAGTTTAGGTTTCAAATATTAGGGTTAGTCTTAGGGGTTAGGGTTAGGGTTTAGGGTTGGGGTTGGGTTAGTGTGAGACATGACATCAGGGTCGAGGGTATAGGTAGGGGTCATGTCAGGGTTGGGGTGAGGATGAAGTGTTAGAGTTTAGGGTTTATGGTGAGGGTACAGGGTAGAGGGTAGGGTTGTTATGGGGGCTAGGGTTAGGGGTTGGGGATTAGAGCTTAGGATTTATGGTTTAGGGGTTGGTGTTGTGGTTAGGGTTTAGGATCGGGGTTGGGGTCAGTATGAAGGTGAGGGTAAGGGGTAGAGTTGGGGTTGGGGCTTGGTGGTTAGTGGTTAGAGGTTAGGGTCAGGGCTTGCAGCTTTGGGATTGGGGCTTAGGGTATGGGGTTTAGGGTTTAGGGTTAGGGTTTTTAGGGTTGCTAGGATTAGGGTCAGGGTGATAGGGTTAGGGGTTAAGGTTAGGGGTTGGGGTTAGGGATTAGGGCTTAGGGTTGGTGTTACAGGTTTGTGTTAGGGGTTAGGGGATGGAGTTAGGGATTAGGGTTAGCGTTTAGAATGTAGGGTTGGGGTTAGGGTTGGGATTGGGTCCTGTTAATAATTTAGTATCTTATTGTCACAAGGAATCTCTTTTGTGAGTCTTGTGATCTCTGTTTTTTTTTTTTTTGACACAGAGTCTCACTCTTTTGCCTGGGCTAGAGTGAGTGCCGTGGCATCAGCCTAGCTCACA
>NW_012151186.1:41407-43049 GCF_000956105.1 Propithecus coquereli | reverse complement strand
TTATGTATATATTACACCTTCTGTGTTGCCCCAGAGTTCTTGGACATTCTGGATTTTTTTTTCAATCTTTTTTTCTTTGCTTTTTAATTTGGTAAATTGCTGTTGTGATTTTCTCAAACTAATTTTCTTTCCTGAGCCCATCAAAGACATTCTTCATTTTTATTAACAGCATTTTTGATCTCTAGCATTTCTTTTTTATATTTTTCTTAGAATTTTCATCTCTCTGTTTACATCATCCATCTGTTCTTGCATGTTGCCTGCTCTTTCCATTAAAGCCCCTAGCATATTAATCACAGTTTTTTAAAAAAATTCCTGGTCTGATAACTCCAACGTTCCTGCCATTTCTGGCGTTGCTTCTGATGCTTGTTCAATCTCTTCAAACTGTTCTTTGCCTTTTAGCGTGCCTTGTAATTTTTTGTTGGCAGTCAGGCATATAATGTACTAGGTAAGAGGAAGTGCAGTAAATAGGCCTTTAGTAATGTAGTGGTCAGGTGTGGCAGGGGGAACATTCCATTATCCTGTGATTAGCTCTCAGTCTTTTGGTGAGCCTGTGCCCTGGGGCTGTAAACTTCAGCAGTGCTTTTCAGTGCCCCTCCTTAGGTGGAACAGGATGGCCGGATGCGGCTGAAGTTGTGTCTTTCCCTCTCCCCGTGTGGAAGGCTAGTGGTGCCTGGAATTGAGGACTTTTTCCTTTGGTCCTGTGGAAGGTTAGAGGGAGCTACAGGTGGGTATTTCCTTCCTCCCACATGGAAGGCAAGAGCCACCTAGAACTGGGCATTCCCCTTACCCCAGATATATTAGGCCCTGGTCAAAGCCGAGCATGTTAGGGTCTGGTCAGTAGTTTCTCCTGAGAGCAGGCCTTGTTAAGAAAAACAAAATGCTATGTTTTCTTTCAGAATGGTTCCTTTTCTCCTCTCCTGCCAGAATCAGGTACAATTGTCCACAGTGAGCCTCCAGCAGTTCATCAATTATAATTCAGGTTTTCCTAACCCTTAATTGATTCCTGCAAAGGTTTCTGTGAGTCTCTGTATCTGCCTCTCTGTCTCTCCAATTTTGGGGGCAGCCCTTTGTTCTGTGACCTCACTTCTCTGATGGATCTGTGCAGAGTTGTTGATTTTTCAGTGTTTTCCTTTTTATTTGTTGTTGTCATAGACTGGCAACTTCTAAGCTCTTGACATGCTAGACCAGAAACTGCAAAATTGTGATTTTTATCATTGTTCCCACGGTGGTTGGTCGGTCCTAATTTACTAATTCATAAGAACCAACATTGCCTAAGACCAGTTTGTTGACTTGTTTTACTTTTCAGTGATGGGTATATTCATTCTGCTTCCTGAAGTAATCTCTTCTTCATATATTTGGTAAAATATGTAGTATTCAAAAGGTTGCTTGTTTATATGAAATTGGAGCAATGGGATCTTCCCATGCATAGCTCATCCCATTTGTAGAATAGCCAGAGTTAACAAAATAGTAATTGAACTCTTTAAGGGGGAAAAAAATCACAATCAATAGAGAAAGGCACAAAACCAGTGTAATCTGCAGAATTCTTCAGTTTCTATTTATATGTTAGTATAAATCTAATAAAAGATCAATATGAATCCTCTCCAGTCCTTATTTTCATTCCTATCATCTACTTCCAACATCT
>NW_012151186.1:39918-40622 GCF_000956105.1 Propithecus coquereli | reverse complement strand
TAGCATTACTACTCTTGCATTTTGGGGGCATTCTTAAGTAAAATAAGGGTTACTTGGACACAAACACTGTGATACAGCAGCAATCTGATAACCAACATGGCTACTAAGTGACTAACGGGCAGGCAGCATATACAGTGTGGATATGCTGAACAAAGGGATGATTCACATCCCAGGTGGGACTGAGCAGGAAGGCTTGAGATTTCATCATGCTACTCAGAACAGCATGCAATTTAAAACTTATGAATGGTTTATTTCTGGAATTTTCCATTTAATATTTTCAGACAACTTTTGAACATGGATAACTGAAACCACAGAAAAGAAGAGACTACTATAAATGATTTTAGAGCTATAATGGTACTTTTTACTGTTTTATAGGCCATAATGAATGAATCAACAGAGTTTGAGGAAAGAAGTGCTGTCATATCTAAAGAATGGGAGCATGACCTGAAATCATTGAAAGAGAAAAATGAAAAACTCTTTAAAAACTACCAAACTTTGAAGATCACCCAGGCATCTAGTGCCCATGTTAATCCCAACACATGAGACAATAAGAATCCTTATGTTACATCAAGAGCTATACAACTAACCACAGAGGTACATAATTTTTATAAGATATCTTCAATTTGCAGCTTCATCATGGAGTTCAGAGCAAAATTATAGTATTGAATGTATTTATTAAGGAATGAGAACAACACTTTCATGTA
>NW_012151186.1:37268-38991 GCF_000956105.1 Propithecus coquereli | reverse complement strand
AGGTGTTTAAGTTTATTCTAAGTTGATTCATACTCGCAAAAAACTAGAAACAACCCAATCATTCAATAGTAGGTAACTGATTAAATAATTTATGATACCGTAAATTATCCCATGAAATGAGATTCTGTGTGTCAATGAAGACAAAATATATGAACGATCTATCTGTGTTGATAATAGAAAGATATGGAAAATATGTTGTCTAGTTAAAAGCAGAACTGTAGTATATTGTGTGTATTACTGACTTTAAAACTATATATTCATATATGTTTAAATACAGATAGAAAATTTCTGGAAGGATACTCTTGAAATAGTGTATTAGTCATTGCTTTAGGGTCAGCTGGGGATCTGAGAGTGGGGAAACTTATTCATATGTGCTTCTTGATATTTTCCACATATTTGTATTTTTCCATTTAAGACTAATAAAATTAAAGGGAAAGGTATGTTACAGGTATTACTTTAGAGAGTAAATTAAGAAATGTACTTTCTTTAAGTAGTGTTCGCTAAAATGCGAGTGCCTGTTTAATATGCTCAGCACTCTGCTAACCAGTAAGTAAATAGCACAACCACTGTGCTGTTTTCATCTGCATGAGTTAAGAATTTGTGGACAGGTTATAATGTAAAATTTTGGCATTTTTTAAAAACCAAAAATCATCTTTTAAATGAAGGGAATAACATATGTAGATTGACATTTGGCCTTTCTTTTCTATTTGTTAATGCAATCTTTGAAAAAATTAATAATACCTAAATTTGATCATCTTAGTCTCAAGTTTGTGCACTGTGATTCTGTCTTCATGGTAGACCTTACGAATGTGTGCTTTTCTAATAGAAAATTCAGAAGCTGGAAACTTCACTGCGTGAAGCTAAAGAAAGTGCTATGCATAAGGAAGACAAGATTATAAAGATGTAGAAAGAACTTGAGGTAACTAATGACATAATAGCAAAACTTCAAGCTAAAGTTAATGAATCAAATAAATGTCTTGAAAAAACAAAAGAAACAATCCAAGTACTTCAGGTAACTTAAACTTATTTAGTAAATAAAAGTTGTTTTTTTTTTCACCTATTGATGCGACAAATAATTTGGGGCTGTGTTCTTCCCTTTCACCACAAATTATTGTTATTATACCTATGTGTGTCTGAAGTTAAATACTGAAGCTTGAAAAAAGGAAGTAACTTAACTTAGAAATGAAATGCAAGAGTATATTGTCATATAAAATATTGCTAAAAAAAATAGGAAAATTAGCCAGGCACGGTGGTGCACACCTGTAGTCCCAGGTACTCAGGAAGCTGAGGCAGGAGGATCCCTTGAGCCCAGGAGTTTGAGGTTGCTGTGAACTATGATGATGCCACTGCACTCCAGCCCAGGCGATAGAGTGAGACCCTGTCTCAAAAAAATAAAGAAAGAAAAATGAAGAAAAAGGGGCGGGGTGGGGACAGGAGTATATAGGAACTCTCAGTATTTTCCATTCAATTTTTCTGTAAACCTAAAATTGCTGTAAAAGATATTATTTTTTAAAAATTTTGTGCACACACATACACTCTGAGCGGAAAGTAGATATATTTATATCACTAGGTTGGACTGTCTTTCAGTACAAAGTGTACCCAGTAATGCTTTGCTTTGTGGCTTGAATTTAGTTCTGCCTTGATGTTTTACATTGCTCCTCTGACATCTTTCTGTTTAATTTCCTGATTTACCTTGGTCCACCCATTTCATTATTTTCAAACT
>NW_012151186.1:36485-37218 GCF_000956105.1 Propithecus coquereli | reverse complement strand
AGTGTTTGAGGCTTAGGGTTAGGATGAGGGCTAGAGATAGGCCTAGAGTTAGGGTTATAGATACTGGGTTAGAGATAGGATTTGGGTGAGGGATGGGTAACAGAGTGTTGGGGACAAACGTTGAAAAGCTAGGATTGGACTTTTAGGGTTAGGGATACAATATTAGAGTTAAGGGTAGTGTTAGAGGATAGGGGTTCAGGTTAGGGTGAGGATGAACGTAAGGGTTAGGGTTAGAGTTGTGGTTGGCGTTAGGGTTAAGGGTTAGGGTTTAGGGTTAGTGTTAGAGGGTTACAGGTTTAGAAAGTTAGGGTGAGAGGTTTAAAGTTCAGAGGGTTTAAGATTTGGGGATTAGATTTCCGGTATTAGGGTGTCAGGGTTGAGGGTAAGGGTAGGGTTAAGGGTTAGGGCTAGGGCTAGGACTTGGGCTGGGGATAGGGATTAGGGTTTAGGGGTCGGGGTTGAGGTTAGGGGTTAGGGTTCGGGTAGGGTCAGGGAGCTACTCAGGATGCTGAGGCAGGAGGATCCCTTGAGCCCAGGAGTTTGAGGTTGCTGTGAGCTAGGCTGATGCCACGGTACTGTAGCCCAGGCAACAGAGTGAGACTCTCTCAAAAAAAAAAAAATTGACTTATTCCTTCTCAAATGCTCTTCCTTTCTTTATGTAGATCCAAGTTTCTGGCCTATATTATTTTCTTGTCCGCAGAATAACTTCTTTTTAACATGTCTTGCAGGGAGG
>NW_012151186.1:32680-33225 GCF_000956105.1 Propithecus coquereli | reverse complement strand
CTTACCTGGAGTAAATGGTTTGATGTCAGTAGTTTAGGGGATCCCTTGCTGAAGTCTTTGTAGAAGTTGAACACTTTGTGGTGCAGCATTTTGTCATTAATTGGAACACGTTTCTGGTCATGTCTTCCACCCACAAATGTAAGGGTTTTTCCTTCTTAACTGAGCACTGTCATGCACTGGGGCTGTAACTTTTGCAGATTGAGGTGCAATAGCAAAATCAGCATGAATTTCTTTTTCCTTGTTTACAATTTCATTGGAAAATTTGTTTTTACCATAGATCTTAGCAACCTCAGCATATGATTTTTTTTTCTTATTAAGTTGAGAACTTTCACCTTTTCACTTAAAGGAAGCACCTGACAGCTTCTCTTTGGTATATCTGAATTTTTAACATTACTACTCTTGCATTTTGGGGGCACTGTTAAGTAAAATAAGGCTTACTTGGACACAAACACTGTGATACAGCAGCAGTCAATCTGATAACGAAGACAGCTACTAAGTGACTAATGGGCAGGTAGCATATACAGTGTGGATATGCTGAACAAAGG
>NW_012151186.1:27569-29354 GCF_000956105.1 Propithecus coquereli | reverse complement strand
AAATTAAAGCAGCAAAATGAACAGCTAACAAAGCAAAAGAATTAACTGCCAAGATAAGATCTGCTTACATGATACAGATATTATGCTAATGGCTGTTGTATATGTGTAGGGGCATAGTATCTATACATACTTTTGCAGGTGATAGCCATTCACGCATTATGGAGAACGTAATTTTTACAACTCAGTAAATGTCTTTAAAAAAAAAAAAAAGAATATGATAGCATCATTCCCAATGTTTGCTATCCATCGGCTGACCTGTTTTTAACTAAGCCAGGAACCAGGAAGTAAACAAAGATCTTTCGGGGGCAGCTGAAATACACCACAAGTTCATGTACCCGAGCCAGTGAGGCCTTACTCAGAGAAGAACCCCTTAAGTACATTATCATAGCCTTTTGACTTTATAAACAGATCTAACAAATTTAATTATTTGGCTTCTACCTCCATGAAAGATCTTTGTGCCAAGCACTCTGCGAATGGTATGGTAGAAGACAAATAGACATTAAATAATTTTACAAATAACAGATTCTTTGCAATGAGTGCTATTAAAAAGAGCAAAAAACAAATCCCCAAAGGACAGTATGAAAGGATGCTACTATGAAAGAGGAATCTGACATTGTCTGGGTGTTGGGGAAGAGGGCCGGTGATCAAGAATCTAATGTACAAGCATACCTTGTTTTACTGCGCTTTATTACACTTTGCAGATATTGCAATTTTTATTATTTTTTTATTTTTTTACCACTTGAAGGTTTGTGGCAATCCTGCACGAAGCGAATGTATTCGTGCCATTTTTATGGTAGCGTGTGCTCACTTCATGTCTCTATCGGCATTTTTTAGCCATGAGTATTTCTTATTTAATGTATGTACATTGTTTTTTCAAGATACAATGCTACTGCACACTGAATAGACTACAGTATAGTGTAAACAGAAACTTACATATGCACTAGGAAACCAAAAATTTTGTGTGACTCGGTTTTTTGCTGTGGTCTGGCACCTAACCTGCAATATCTCTAAGGTATACCTATATAAGAATACATCTGAAAAAAGAGAGGAAATTAGGTTAGATGAGAGAAGAAGAGGAGTTAACCTTCAAGGCCAAGGGAATAGCACATGCACAGGCTTTGATTCAAGAAGAATAACCAGTGGTGGGGCTGAAAGACATCCATTGTGGCCAGGTGTAGAGAATGAGGCAGAGTGTAAGGTATGAGATGAGGTGCCAGAGGTAGCTGGATTCGGATTACACAGGCCATTTTAGGTCACTGAGAGGATTTTTGGGTGTTATCCTAAACGTAATGGGAGGATGACTGGGGGGTTTTAAGCTGAGGGCCTGAGGAGACCATGTAGCATCTGTGGCTCCTAGAGCATTATAGGGGAACCTGAATTCAGACTCTGTTTATGGTAGCCCAGGTAAAAGATAATTTTGGCATGGACCAGAATGTCACCAATGTGGTAAACATGAGGAGATGAATTTGGAAGGTAGGTATGAGACTGTATTAACAGACAGGTGACTGGTAAAATAATAGGCAAAGAAATAGGAGAGGCAGGCTTCTAGGATTGCTTCTGGGTTTCTCTCTGGAAAACTGGCTAAGTGCTGGTGGCATTTCCTGTAAAGCCAAGACTGTCACTATCTAATCTTTTAGAAAGTACAGTGTAGTATTTCCTTTACAATAATAAAGCTACATCAAAGATTGCTATATCCAGAAGACTAATTTATTAAATTATCATGGCAGAGTGTCAATAGATAAACCACTCCGGATGACATCATTGATTCGTTTGAAAACCTAATGT
>NW_012151186.1:26633-27519 GCF_000956105.1 Propithecus coquereli | reverse complement strand
AATTTTATGCAATTATAATAAATTATAATCAGTGTGCAGTAAAAATAATTATTAGTGTTCTTGAAACTAAACATACCAATTTAATATGTACTCGCAAAACTCTGAAATTTATCTAAATATAGTTTTTCCATCTAATGGTCATGTTTCTGCTTATACATTTCTCAAACTATGTTTTTCCATATTTCTGTCTCTTGGGTTTTATTTGAAAAGAGAATGCTGAACAGTGCTTGGGATAGCTTTGTGTGGTAAAATAGACACTGAACTAAAAGTCAGACACAGCCCTCACTGAATGGCTATGTGGAATCACACGATCAGCTTATACACTTAAACATATGCATACTTGTTATAAAGATCAAGCCAAAAGTTGTGTGTGAAATCACATTGAAGCCTGTAAATGAAAAGCAAAATATAAGATGATATTTGCTCGTATTATTATCTACTCATTAAAAAAAAATAGAGATCATGTTAAAGATGTTGCCTATTACCTATTGTGGCTTGAACTTTCCTAGTGTCTATTGCAGGACAATCACAGCTCCTACCTGGAAAACTTCAAGGGATAAAAGTAGAAGTGAGGATTCTTTGTTACGGAAGGATCAGGATACCCCCTCTTAATTTGTAGCCTACTTTCAGGTACATAGCGTACCTAAATTCAAAACAAATTGAACAGCAAGAATTTCCCCCCCACACACACCCCGTACCAGTCTTTTTGAATTGTTGATGACCCAGTGGATTATTCCACTTTATGGACAGCTCATATTTTTATGCAACTGTATCTACAATTTACAAACACTGTCTCTTATGCTACTTTTACAAATGTAGTATAGAATACTTAATAATATATGCTTCCATATCATACTAAAGTTTCTTAACAAGAATGACTGGGGGT
>NW_012151186.1:24718-25669 GCF_000956105.1 Propithecus coquereli | reverse complement strand
AGTTTCAAATATGTCCATTACAAAGGAATTTTTAATTGATCCCGAGAGCATATAGAGGAAGCCTTCAAAAGATTTTAAGCAATGGCAAGAGAGCACGAGTTATAAATTTTGAAAACATCGCCTCATCTCTAAGGTGACCAACAAATACTGGGAGTAAGTTTATGACATGTTTTAAACAAGACATAATAGTAGTACGGACTTGCAGTAGAGACGGAGAGAAGTGGACAGAGGATACAAGACACCCGAATGAACGAAGCAGTGGAGAGGGATCAAGGACCACCCCCAGCTGTGCAGGGGGCTCTCCACAAAGGTGGGGGGCCTTGCAGGGGAAAGCTCTGCACAGTGGGTTTCTGTCATCTTTCTCACCACGTAGCATCTGTATGTGCCCAGGTGTGCACCTCTGTGACAGTGTGTCTGCCTATACAAGTGTACCCTGTTACGCAACTGTAGAAATCTAAAGCAACAAGATTGTACAACAAGAAAGTCAGCTTCCAAATCATTTACAGCCTTGAGCAAAGGTTCCAGATTTTATGAGACATCTACTTGGTGATTAAGAAGAAATCCGTCCATTCTCTTCAACCACACATCAGAATTCGATCAAGTCGGCAGTGTGAAAGTCCTCTTAGGGAGATTGGCATAAAATTGTTTGCACTGTTCTCTTCATTGAATAGTGTTTAACAAACGTTTAAGGACCCTCCATTGGCTGCCACTTACATGGAACTTTTGCTGTACATTCAGCATTTTAACATACTCTCTTGAAAAAATTGAGAGACCTTTATAATCAATTCTTTTTTTAAGAGGGTCTTGCTGTATTGCCCAAGCTGGCCTCAAACTCCTCAGCTCAAGTGATCCTCCCACCTTAGTTTCCCAGGTAGCTGGGACTATAGGCAGGAGCCATTGTGCCAGCTATAATCACCTTTTGATTCTATCTGATAGTGCCAGAGGCACGTG
>NW_012151186.1:19442-22561 GCF_000956105.1 Propithecus coquereli | reverse complement strand
AAGCCAGCCACCCCAGTCTCCGTAAGCATTCCAAATTGGTTGGTTTACTATAGACTTTGTTCTCCATTGCACCTTGCTTCCAGCTGGAAGAACCTTACAGATCATTTGTTCTACCTCTTTATTTTAGATGTGAAGACAGTACCACAGTTTCTATCAAAGTTTCCTCAACCTGGAGCCCCCACAGATACATAAAGAACATAAGAATGAACTTAATGCCATCTATAAAACTTTTGAAATTTTTTGTGGACTTTTCTGTGTGGATTTATTTTTCTGGGATAGTAGGGTTCGTACTTTCTTTTGTCACATTCATAGAGCAGTCTGTGACCATATAAAAGTTAAAAGATTATGGTCTTATAGATTATTTGCTATTACTTTCATATTATATAACTTTGAAAAACAACCTAGAAAGCATGTTGTGCAAGGTTATGGGACAGTTAAAGTGATTTCAAGGCATTCTTGACTCTTTGGTAAGAAGATTCATTCAGAGGGAGAGATTATTAATTGTATCATATCCATTATTGTAAAATCTGTGCATTGGATATTTTTTTCCTCTCCTAACATACTTCCATAGGAGTTCACTAGGACTAAGGGAAAATTGTCTTTTCCTATAATCTTTCCCCCAGACCTGTCCATTGGGAATCTGGCTTCTCCTTTTCACCCTTATCTAAACAAGACACTAACAGAGAGCCACAGGTTTAATTCTTTATGATATTTGTTCCTCCACTAAACACACATAACCCAAAGTAGTGGATAAGTTCACCTGGATAATAACACTACTTTAAAGCCATGAAAAATATAATCAGTTGTCAGGTATCCAACCTAGTACAATGTTGCTTGAGTTTGGATGTTCATTTCTTCCTCAGTTTTGGGAAGTTTGGGACCATTATTTCTTTCCAACAGGCTCTCTGTCCCTTTATTCTCCTTTTGAAACCCCCATAATGTGTATATTGGTCCTGAATGATGTCCCACCATGGTCCCTTAGGTTTTCTTCAGTTTTCTTCATGCATTTTTCTTTTTGCTTCTCTGGCTCAATAATTTCAAATTACCTGTCTTCAGGTTTGCTGATTCTGCTTGATTAAATCTGCTGTTGAATCTCTAGTGAATTTTTTGATTCAGTTATTGTATTCTTCAGTTCCAGAATGTCTTTTTTATAGTTTATATCTCTTTGTTGATATTCTCATTTTGTTCATACATTGCTTTCCTAATTTTGCTTGTGTGTGTTCTCTTATAGATCACTGAGCTTCTTTAAGGCAATGATATTAATAGATATTTGTGTGTTTGGGATTGGTTCCTGGAGATTTATTTTGGGCCTTTGGTTGGACCATGATTATTTGTTTCTTCATGTGCCTTGTGATTTTTTTTTTTCCCTGAGTTTTATGCATTTGAAAAAGCAGCCGTCTCTCCCATTCTTTATGAACTGGTTTTGTACAGGGGAAGATATGGTCAGCCTAACTAGAGATTCTGAGGACCTCTGAAACACTTGGGGCAGGCAGTGCAACTGCTCTGGGCTTGTACATGTAATTTCCCAATTAGAGAATCTGCCTGTTTCTTGTTCTCACTGGTGTCTGTAACACTGTGGATCCTTTGTTACTACAACAACCCTCCCCATTCTCCTTTGTTCTGGCTTCCAGATGTCCAAAGTATGCCACTCCCCATTAACTCCCAAAATCAGTCCCTCAGGCAGCTTTCTGAAAAGCCAATATGTCAGATGCAAGTTCCATTTTCTCCTGCCCTTCCCGGGATGAAGTTGGGCACCTTCTCTCAATGGCAGTTGGCCTCTATCTGTAGTATTGCAGGCCTTCTGGAAGGAAGCCCTCCCCCCTTGCTTTCAGCAGCTCCCAGACATCCAAACTATGCTGGTTCTCTCAGCACTCCAAGGCAGGCCTGGAATGTCAGGCACATGCTCCACTCTTCTCTCCTCCCCAACCCCACACTTCACCTCCCCCCAACCCAGAGAAAACCCCTAGGTGGGCACTGAGCTGTGCTGACTTGAGGGAGGGGTGATCATGTGTAAAGTGAAACAGCTCTTCTTACTCATTTCAGTGCAGTTGCCCTAGGCTTTGCGCTCACCTGGTCTATTTAAATTTGTTAAACGGTTTCTGATGTTCTCATGAAGGTATTTTGGTTGTACATTGTGAAGTCAGTGTATCTTATAGGGAACAAAAACCGAGGCTTCCTAGTCCACCATCTGAGGTCCCCCTCAGAATGTTGCTTAAATCTTATGATCTAAGTTTCAGTATCATAAGGATGTGAAGGAACAATGATGAAAACCAATGGAAACTATAAGAGTGTTAAAAAGCAGTAGTGTTATCAGACAAGACAAAAATGGTCTATAAAGTCAAGTCAGACCAGAGAAGACATAATATGCTATTGTTCATAAGAAACATTGTATTAGTGAGGGTTCTCTAGAGAAGCAATAGGATACAGAAAGAGAGTTGAGAGAATATTTATATGGAATTGGTTCCTGAAATTACAGAGGCTAAGAAGTCCCATGGTAGGCCATCTACAAGCTGAGAACTAGGGAAGCCAGGAGCATGGCTCAGTCTAAGTTTGAGAGCCTCGAAGCCAGGGGAGCTGATGGTGTAATCTCCATCTGAGGCCAAAGGCCTGAGAAACTCAGGGATCATTGGTGCAAGTCCTGGAGTTCTTGGGCTGGAGAATGTAGAGTTCAGATGTCCAAGGGAGAAGATGGCTGCCCAAGCTCCAGAAGGGAGAATTCACCTTTCTCTGCCTTTTTGCTCTATTGTGGCCCTTTGCCAGTTGGATCAGTGCCTGCCCACATGGGGTGAAGTGGATCTTCTTTACTCAGTCCACTGAGTCAAATGCCAATTTCTTCTTGAAACACCTCCCAGGCGTACCCAGTAATAATGCTTTACCAGCTATCTGGGTATCCCTTAATCTTAATCCAGTTAAGACCTAAAATTAACCAGCCTTTGTCAGCTTGGCACCTATACACATCTCCTTAAAGCACACTTAATCTCCAAATAAGGACAATAACAAGGTCATAGTTCCACCTAATATGATACAACTATCAGACCCCATGTGTGCGATGGAACATGTGGATGGGCGACTTCTCATGGCCACACCCTGGGTGGGGAAAGAGGACAAGCACGGCTTGC
>NW_012151186.1:16345-16978 GCF_000956105.1 Propithecus coquereli | reverse complement strand
CGTGCCCTGCGTGAGAGGAGGGGCTCTGCGTGCCCTGCGTGAGAGGAGGGACGCTGGGTGCCCTGCGTGGGAGGAGGCGGGGATGCATGCCCTGTGTGACAGAGGGCGAGGCTGCGTTCCCTGTGTGAGAGGCGGGGCGCTACGTGCCCTGCGTGGGAGGAGGCGGGGCTGCGTGCCCTGCGTGAGCGGAGGGGCTCTGCGTGCCCTGCGTTAGAGGAGGGGCTCTGCGTGCCCTGCGTGTGAGGAGGCGGAGCTACGTGCCCTGCGTGAGAGGAGGCGGAGCTACGTGCCCTGCGTGAGAGGAGGGGCGCTACGTGCCCTGTGTGAGAGGAGGGGCGCTACGTGCCCTGCGTGAGAGGAGGGGCGCTGCGTGCCCTGCATGAGAGGAGGTGGGGCTGCGTGCCCTGCGTGAGAGGAGGGGCTCTGCGTGCCCTGCGAGAGAGGAGGGGCGCTACGTGCGCTGTGTGAGAGGAGGGGCGCTACGTGCCCCGCGTGAGAGAAGGGGCGCTACGTGCCCTGCGTGAGAGAAGGCAGCGCTACGTGCCCTGCGTGAAAGGAGGCAGGGCTGCGTGCCCTGCGTGGGAAGAGGCGGCGCTACGCGCCCTGTGTGAGAGGAGGGGCGCTGCGTGCCCT
>NW_012151186.1:13887-14426 GCF_000956105.1 Propithecus coquereli | reverse complement strand
TTTTGTTTCCAGGTTGTTGATTACTAGTGTGTAGAAATAAAATAGATTTCTGTGTATTGATATGTTGTTCTGTAAGTTAGCTGTATTTGTTTGTTAGCTCAAATAATTTTTTTGAATTCTTTAGGATTTTCTATATTTAAGATCATGTGATTTGGCATCTGTGAATAGCTTTACATTCCTTTCACATATGGATGCCTTTTATTTCCTGTTCTTTGCTAATTATTCTGAATAGAATTTCAGTACAATCTTTTTTTTTGCATCTCAAAACATTAGTAAAGGTGGTACAAATGTTTTTGTTACATGGATATCTTTTATAATGCTGAGGTCAGGGGATTTGATGTCTCCATCACCAGAATAGTGTTCATTGTGGGCAGGTTTTTATCCTACACCCTCCCTCCCTCCCCCTTTCTGGGTTTCTCATGTCCTTTACGTTACTTTGTTCCTGTGTGTATCCATATAGTAGCTCCCACTTATTTATGAGAACATATGGTGTTCGATTTTCCATTCATGAGATAGTTCACTTAGGGTAATGGTCTCCA
>NW_012151186.1:13093-13837 GCF_000956105.1 Propithecus coquereli | reverse complement strand
ACATATGACTTAAATAGTTCCAAAGTATAATACATGTACTAATGTAAAATATCTTTTAACAAAATTATAATCTATTTTTTAGTACCTTACACATTCAATAGAGGTTTAGTAGTTCTTAATCACAATCCATGTGATATTAATGTTTTCTTGGTGGGGTACTCTCCTCTCTTGTTGACTTTTTCAGAATTTTGCAGTGAAAGTATACACATGCTTTCTAGATTTAAATTATTAAAGGACTGCAGAGCCTATATCCTCTTAACTTTCTAGTCCTAATCTACCTTTTGCTGTAATAAGTACAAAAGTTCTTTTCTTTTCTGTTAACCCAGCCACCCCATTCCCCGTAAGTACTCCAAATTGGTTGGTTTACTATAGACTTTATTCTCCATTGCACCTCGCTTCCAGCTGGAAGAACCTTACAGATCATTTGTTGTACCTCTTTATTTTAGATGTGAAGCAACAGTATCAGAGTTTCTGTCAAAGTTTTCTAAACCTGGAGTCCCCACAGACACATAAAGAATGTAAGTGTGAACTTCATGCGATCTATAAAACTTTTGAAATTTTTTTGTGGACTTTTCTGTGTGGATTTATTTTTCTAGGATACTAGCGTTCGTACTTTCTTTTGTCACATTCCTAGGGCAGTCTGTGACCGTATAAAAGTTAAAAGATTATGGTTTTGTTGATTATTTGCTATTACTTTTATATCATATTACTTTCAAAAACAACTTAGCATGTTGTGCAAGTTTA
>NW_012151186.1:12652-12946 GCF_000956105.1 Propithecus coquereli | reverse complement strand
TTTTTTCCCCTGAGTTTTATGCATTTGAAAAAGCAGCCATCTCTCCCATTCTTCATGAACTGGTTTGATGTAGGGGAAGATACTGGTCAGCCTAACTAGAGATTCTGAGGACCTCTGAAACACTTGGGGCAGGCAGTGCAACTGCTCTGGCCTTGTACATGTAATTTCCCAGTTAGAGAATCTGCCTGTTCCTTGTTCTTTCTGGTGTCTGTAACACTGCGGATCCTTTGTTACTTCAACAACCCGCCCCAGACTCCTTTGTTCTGGCTTCCAGATGTCCAAAGTAGGCCACTC
>NW_012151186.1:9497-9836 GCF_000956105.1 Propithecus coquereli | reverse complement strand
GGCAAAGAAGAGTTAGGGAGAGTGTTAGAAATTAATGTTTGATTCAGGGTTAAATTAGGGAGAAGTTGAAAATAGGAAAAGGGGCAAGAATCGGGAATCAGGTGAAAATGTGAATTATGGTTCCAAGACACTTGAAAATAGGATGAGGTTAAAATTCAAATTTGGATATGGGTTTAACTTTGTAGTACAGTTAGAATTAAGTTAGACAGTGCTTAGGGGTGGGGCATTAGAAGTAAATAGGGGGCAGGAGTCGATAGTTAGGGGCAGGGGGAAGGGGAAGGAGTCAACAGTTAGCGTTAGAGTTTGGGTTTAGGTTTGGGCTTCAGTTCAGATTAGGGT
>NW_012151186.1:6773-7794 GCF_000956105.1 Propithecus coquereli | reverse complement strand
GCATTTTAAGTCTGAGGACTATTTTGAGTGAATTTTTTGTGGCAGTTGTAAAGTTCACGTCTACACTTATTTCATTACATATTTTCTACTTAATTCTTCTTACCCTCGCCCTTTTTCTAGAAGACAAAGGATCGCAAGCCCCATCTCACTTTGAATTTCCAAACCCTGGCACTGAATACTCTAACTCGGACTTAAACTGGTTCCGCGGCATGGCCAGGAGGGGGCGCTTGCGATCTCACTGTGAGCTCTGAGGGCCGCTGTGCGGGTGATGGCCAGCAGGGGGCGGAGTGCGCATGATGTCCTGTGGCACCACGACTGGCCTGAGAGGAGGCGGGGCCGCTGGGCCCTGCGTAAAACGGGCGGGGACAAGAACCCCTGCGTGCAGAAGGTGGGGCTGCTGCGCCCTGCATGTGAGGAGGGGAGCTACGTGCCCTTCGTGAGAGGAGGCGGGGCCGTGTACCCTGCGTGAGAGGAGGGGCGCTGCGTACCCTGCCTCAGAGGAGGCGGCGCTGCGCGCCCTGCGTGAGAGGAGGCGGGGCCGTGTACCCTGCGTGAGAGGAGGGGCGCTGCGTACCCTGCCTCAGAGGAGGCGGCGCTGCGCGCCCTGCGTGAGAGGAGGCGGGGCCGTGTGCCCTGCTTGAGGGGAGGGGCACTTCGTGACCTGCGTGAGAGTAGGGGCGCTACATGCCCTGCGTGGGAGGAGGGGCGCTGCGTGGCCTGCGTGAAAGGAGGGGCGCTGCATGCCCTGCGTGAGAGAAGGCGGGCCTGCGTGCCCTGCGTGAGAGGAGGGGCGCTATGTGCCCTGCGTGGGAGGAGGCGGGGCTGCGTGCCCTGCCTGAGAGGCAGGGGCGCTACGTGCCCTTCGAGGGAGGAGGCGGGGATGCGTGCCCTGCGTGAAAGGAGGGGGGGCTGCGTGCCCTGCGTGTGAGGAGGCGGGGTCGTGTGCCCTGCGTGAGAGGAGGGGCGCTGCGTGGCCTGAGTGAGAGGAGGGGCCTGCGTGACAGGAGAGGCACGGCGTGCC
>NW_012151186.1:6357-6723 GCF_000956105.1 Propithecus coquereli | reverse complement strand
AGGAAATGACTCCAGGTACCTCATAAGTAGAGAATCCTGTATTTGTTCTTGTGTGCCTGGGTTGTTTCACTTAGCATAATGACTCAAGGTTCATCGATGTTGTCACATATGTCAGAATTTCCTCATTTTTAAGGCTGAATAATATTTCATCGTGTGGGTGGACCACATTTCATTATCTACTCATCTGTCTGTGGACACTTGTGCTATTTCCATCTTTTGGAATAGTGAATAATGCTGCCGTGAACGTGGGTGTTCAAGTCCCCGCTTTCAGTTCTTTTGAGTAAATAGCCAGAAGTGGAGTCACTGTGTTGTAAGTTAATTCCATGCTTAATTTTTGAGGTACTGCCATATTGTGTTCCATAGCAG
>NW_012151186.1:5521-6307 GCF_000956105.1 Propithecus coquereli | reverse complement strand
GAGGAGGCGGGGTCGTGTGCCCTGCGTGAGAGGAGGGGCGCTGCGTGGCCTGAGTGAGAGGAGGGGCCTGCGTGACAGGAGAGGCACGGCGTGCCCTGCGTGAGAGGAGGCGGGGTCGTGTGCCCTGCGTGAGAGGAGGTGGTGCTACGTGCCCTGCGTGAGAGGAGGGGCCTGCGTGACAGGAGAGGCACGGCGTGCCCTGCGTGAGAGGAGGCGGGGCCGTGTGCCCTGCGTGAGAGGAGGGGCACTGGGAGCCTCGCGTGAGAGGAGGGGCGCTACATGCCCTGCATGACAGGAGGGCCGCTATGTGCCCTGCGTGAGAGGAGGGGCCGTGTGCCCTGCATGAGAGGAGGCGGCTCTACATGCCCTGCAAGAGAGGAGGGGCGCTGTGTGTCCTGCGTGAGAGGAAGGGAGGCCACGTGCCATGCGTGAGAGGAGGCGGGGCCGCCGCTCCCTGCATCAGAGGCCCAGCTTCGCTCCGTTAGCGCAGACGCGCAGGTGCCATGTCACTTGGAACTACCGCGTCGCTGCCAGTGATTCAGACCTTCCTGTTCTCCGACCAGAGGCCCCAAGAGCGAGTGAGGCCTGCCCATCCCCAGAGCTGAGTCTATAGTGACTGAGACCTTCCTGTAGCCAGACCTGAGGCCCCGAGGGTGAGTGAGATCTTCCTGTCCCAGCCCTCGGGGCACCGCCTTCCTGTCCACAGCCACCTGCCGAGGGGCAGCCGGTCCTCAGAGACCCAGGAGTGGCTCTGTGTGGAAATTTGGAAATGGGGAATCCACAATT
>NW_012151186.1:0-320 GCF_000956105.1 Propithecus coquereli | reverse complement strand
AGAAAGTTGATGTCAGTGGAGAAAATGAGATGACATCCAGCAGGACAGTATGGTTGGAAACACGGCAACTACTGGCTTCTTCCTTCCCTGAAAGGAAGTGTTCCTTGGGAAGCTCAGAGCTGCAGACCGTGCGCTTGTGTGAGACATTTTGAATTGTTCTATATCTGAGTCTGAGGGATGGTTGCCTACCAAGTAGAGCATAATCTCTGTTGTGTGTGAAATAAATCTCTTTCCACATAAACCTGAAGGGAGGGACAGGCTAGCAGGAAAGAGGGAGACTGGGGGGTGGGATGTGGGGTAGCAGGGCTGGAGGGAGGGAG
>NW_012151185.1:9275-9756 GCF_000956105.1 Propithecus coquereli | reverse complement strand
ACTTGATCACACATTTAAAGTCCTTTTGGCAAAATCAGACAACATATTCAGAAGTTATGGGGCTAGGCACAGTCACATGTGCCTCTAGTCCCAACCACCCCAGAGGCTGAAGCAAGAGAAGCATATGAGCCCAGCAGCTCAGCCTGCGGCAGGGGAAGAAAAAAAAGTCAACCTTCAAAACTGCAGTCTCTCATTCACTTTGATTTGATATGAGAAGGGAGGTATTAATCCTAAATTAGTAAGAAGGACATGGAAATGAATCTTACACTAATGCATAGTCCTTTTATTAAAAAATAATAATATGCACTGTATGGGGGAAGGGCACGCTTGTAGCTCAGGCTTGGGCGAGACAAAGGCATTATATGTACCCCCCAAAATGTTTGTATCCCCATAATATTCTGACATAAAAAGATAAATATAAAATTTTGAAAAATTAAAAAAATAAAAAGCAGGATGAAGTTGGGGCAGCTTTTGAGAACAA
>NW_012151185.1:7453-7934 GCF_000956105.1 Propithecus coquereli | reverse complement strand
ACTTGATCACACATTTAAAGTCCTTTTGGCAAAATCAGACAACATATTCAGAAGTTATGGGGCTAGGCACAGTCACATGTGCCTCTAGTCCCAACGACCCCAGAGGCTGAAGCAAGAGAAGCATATGAGCCCAGCAGCTCAGCCTGCGGCAGGGGAAGAAAATAAAGTCAACCTTCAAAACTGCTGTCTCTCATTCACTTTGCTTTGATATGAGAAAGGATGTATTAATCCTAAATTAGTAAGAAGGACATGGAAATGAATCTTAGACTAACGCATAGTCCTTTTATTAAAAAATAATAATATACACTGTATGGGGGAAGGGCACGCTTGTAGCTCAGGCTTGGGCGAGACAAAGGCATTATATGTACCCCCCAAAATGTTTGTACCCCCATAATATTCTGACATAAAAAGATAAATATAAAATTTTGAAAAATTAAAAAAATAAAAAGCAGGATGAAGTTGGGGCAGCTTTTGAGAACAA
>NW_012151185.1:3384-4595 GCF_000956105.1 Propithecus coquereli | reverse complement strand
TAAATATAAATGAGAAAAAAGATATAAAATATTTTTAGAGAAACACATATGTGAACAGTTTTGTGACATACTGAGCAACGCATATAAAATTATATGTGCTATCTGTTGCTGCACAGCAAATATTTAGTGGCTTAAAACACCAAGAATCATTTATTATTTTATGTTTTCTTCGGTTCAGGAAAGCAGATCTGGCTTGAAGGAGGAATGGTCAACTTTGCTTATGGTCTCTTACAGAGTAGTTTCAAGACAAACCTCTCCTGGTTCCAAGTGTTGGTCAATTTACAAATCACACTTTGCTCCAATAAACTGCTATATTTAATTTGTCAAAATTATTCTTTCAACAAATGGATATCTTTTAAAAAAAGGACTAAATGGAAATTTTAAGGACAGAAAATATTTGAATGAAAAATTCACTAGGTCTCTTAACAAAAGAAAATTTAGTAATTTTTGAATTATAACAATCAAATATATCTATATCAAAGCACAGAAAGAAGACTAAAAAAATGAAAAGAACTTCATGAAGGAAAGAGAAAAGCTTTCACCAGTTATACAAAGACATAATGCTGAAATAATAAACAGATTTTTCTATGAAAGTGCATTAATTTTTAAATGAAAATATTCTTTATAACAGAAATTATATTGAAGAAAGTGTGAAGATATGGAAGATGTTTAACATATTAATGATCAGCATAAGGAATATATAAATAAATGCAAAGGAAAAAAAAAATACCTAATAGATGGAAGTACAAATCAAGTAAACAAACATTTCACAGCAAAGAAAACTTAGATGGCTAATAAAAATATGAAGATATAATTAATTTTACTAGTAATTGAGGAAAGTCGAATTAAAAACACAATGAGATATCATTCTGTACATACACAATCAGCAAAAATTACAAGATCTGGCAATACCATGTGCTAAATAGAATATGAAATAAACAAAGCCATCAGAAGTGTAAATTAGCACAACTATTTTTGAAAAAATTTGGCCATTACTCAGGCATTATTCACCTACTTGATAATCCAGAAATGTCTTATCTAGGTATATAGCCAGGAGACATTTATGTACATCAGGATTTAATATAAAACATAACAAAACTCTTTAGAATGGGAGAAGAAAGCTGCAAACACTCTAAGTGGCCATAAATAGTAAAGATCGGTAATTGTATATACATAATGGATTATGACACAAAAAAGTGAATAAATGAGCT
>NW_012151185.1:0-420 GCF_000956105.1 Propithecus coquereli | reverse complement strand
TATCTCCATAGTGCTTTCCACAGAGGTTGCACTAGTTTGCAATCCCACCAACAGTGCATGAGTGATCCTATCTCTCTGCATCCATGCGAACATTTATTGTTTTGGGGCTTTTTGATAAAGGCCAGTCTCACTGGAGATAAGTGATATCTCATTGTGGTTTTAATTTGCATTTCCCTGATGATTAGAGATGTTGAGCATTTTTTCATATGTTTTTTGGCCATTATTCTGTCTTCTTTTGAAAAGTTTGTGTTCATGTCCTTTGTCCACTTTTTGATAGGGTTGTTTGATTTTTTCTTGTTGATTTTTCCCGAGTTCTAAATACATTCTGGTTATCAGCCCTTTATCGGATTTGTAGCATGCAAAAATTTTCTCCCATTCTGTAGGTTGTCTCTTTGCTCTTGTGACAGTTTCTTTGGCTGT
>NW_012151184.1:25343-25698 GCF_000956105.1 Propithecus coquereli | reverse complement strand
AGGCAAACACTTTGCTCATTGCCTGGTCCACAGAAGTACTTAACAAATTTCAGCTATTTATATTACTGTTATTTGCTTACATCTGGGAATCCTCTTTTAGCCAAAAGACTAGGTAGTGAAACATTTATTCACCGTCTTGGAGATAATTACTGTATCATTCTTTACGATCCCTGAAGAGGCAGGTAAGAAAAATAGCTTTAGCATTATTGAAATCTGGCCAAGCACAGACACTAAAAGTTTTGCAGGTACATTTCAATGACCCAAATAGGTTAGAAGCTGCAAGAGAGACATGGTCTTCCTTTCCTGCCTTCTCAACCCCAGGTTTAACTACTTTAGTTATGCATGTTTTGAGTTT
>NW_012151184.1:13792-14243 GCF_000956105.1 Propithecus coquereli | reverse complement strand
TGTCTTTTATTTAAGAGTAAGAGCTTAAGTTGGCCAACATATTGGATTGAATTGTAGAATACTTAATACTTAATTCCTTATTTGTAAGTTTTCTATTTATTGAAATTACTCCAAAAGTTCTGTCTTTTTAACTAAAAAGAGTTCTGCTGAAATCTTTATTAATATGTTTAACATAGTAATTTCCTATTAGTCTGTTTTGCCAGAGAGTTGAGTTTGGATTTTTGTCACTTTTTGACAGAAACTAGAATTTTTGAGACCATTTTTTACTGTGCTCTTACAGCAATGTACAGAATTGTCTATCAACTTAGTCAAAATTAAATGGTTTTGTTATGAAAGTTTGTAATTTTATCAATGACCACATTAAAATTGCCTCTGGGATTGAATGCTCCTATATTTTTTGTTGTAAATCAGCTAAAATATGTCAACATTATATACAGTACAAAGAGCTACA
>NW_012151184.1:669-3242 GCF_000956105.1 Propithecus coquereli | reverse complement strand
CAATCCCTCCCTTTTTCTCTTTCCAGAATCGCACCATGCCAAACTACAAACTCACTTATTTCAACATGAGGGGGAGAGCAGAAATTATTCGTTACGTATTTGCTTATTTGGACATACCGTATGAAGACCACAGAATAGAACAAGCTGACTGGCCTGGAATCAAATCAAGTAAGTAGCACCAATAATGGTTCATGAAAATGTAGGGAGAATATGCTTTCAGAACGTTTTGTTTTTCCTCGAATGAAAAAAATGAATGTTTATGAATGTCGCATAGTTTTAAATTGAGAAGCAGCAGTTCAGGTAAACTAAATAAATGCTCTGTGACCCAGCAATTTGCCTATTAGAGGTGAAACTACAAATCTCACAGAAAGAGAATGGAAAGATAAACCAGTGTAAAGCTTTATAAGATGTATTATTGTCTCGACTTTATAGTTGGGGTAGCTGAAGTGCTCAGAGTTTAGGTAATTTTTCCAGTCTCACAACCCTACCAAGTAGAGCTGAGTTTCAAACCCACGTCAACTTAATACCAAGCCCGAGTTATAGGCACCAGACAATGCCAATAGCAAATACTACTACGATAATCGGTATATTAACAATAAATTGCCATGTGCCTTTTGGAAGCATGAGTTTCTTACAAGTCACTGCCCCTACAATCACTCTTTTTCTTAGCAGAGACCTCTTCTCTGTTGGGACAGAGTATCTGATTTCCTATCTTCATGAAATTTTACCATGAATATCCAAATGTTTCTTCCGGTATCAGAATTTGTACGTGGAATTTTAAGAGGGTGAACACAGAATAGGTGAACATTAATTTTATCCACTAATTTATTAGGCCAAGATGAATAGCAAGGTGCAGGCAGGGATATTACATATCACAAACTTTGCCTTTTAGCTTTTCAATATAAGTTCTTTGGGTGTCTCCTACCCTAGTCTACCTTGACTTCTCATTATGTTATTGAAAATGGAATTTCTGCATCTTCTTAATATTTTCATAGGTTCTTAGAGTTGAAAGGGATCTTAAAGTTCGTGATGGTTAGGATATAGTTTCAAATGATTTAATAGACGGAGACCCAACATATAATTGTCTTAAAGTGGACAGAAATTTCATTTGCATGAGAACTCAAGTTGGTATAGTGATTTTGCTCCATGAAGTTGTCAAAGCTTTGGCTTCTTCTTCCTTGTTGATCTGCTAATTAGTTGTCTTACTTACACGTTGTAAGATACTTCACTCTCCTTCCACTCTCTAGCTCGTGGCAAGTGCAAAGGATGGAGGCGGCATATACCTTCCTTTTTTAACAGCATGAGCAGGAGGCTGCATATGTCACTTGGCAGGAACTTAGTCACGTGGTCACATATCACTGCAAAGGAAGCTGGGAAATGTTGACTTTATTGTGGATAACCATTTGTCCAGCTAAAACTCCGGGGTTTTTTTACTTTGAGAAAAAGGGGAAAAACAGGTACTAAGAAGCAGTTTCCATTACGGATGGTACTTGGTCTAATCTGCCATCCAGTTCAGCAATGCTCTTTAACATTTGAAATTCTTCATGATGTCCCCTCTGCTAGATCCTAGAACTAAATCTCCATTCGACGCATTCCATCACTGGATATTTTATTAATAAGTTCTTCCTGGAGAAAGGAAGATTGTGCGCATGTGTTTACATTTTCTCTTTCCTAAAAATTTTTTCTCTCCTTTAATAACATTAAAGCACTTTTTCAACAAGGTAAAAGCCCATAGGGACAAAGAACTAAAGCTTGCATGTGAATACGATAGTCTGGAAGCAATTAATAGAAAGCAGGCCAAAGAATGGTCAAGTGCCTTAGTAGGCCCGTAAGCTCAAATGAGGCTGGAGGAGGAGAAGGCAAGCTGAATCACCCCAGAGACCCTGAAAAAGGCTCAGGAATTAGTAGCAGCACATAACTCGAAAAGTTGAGCTAACAGAGGATTGACTGGAAGGATGTGAAGAAGTGTGACCACCAGATCCCTTCACCAGATCCCGTCCCTGGAAGAAGCGTGGAGGTTACTCTCAGGAGAGGATGGACCCGAGGATTCTAGGACAACAGGCATGTCTGAAGACACAATGCTGTAATAAAGATCAGATTAAATGGAAGTCTAGAAACTAAATGGTGAGACCCATACGCCTTTTCCCCTGGTCTACAATCAGAACGCTGCAACCAGGTTAAAATCCCTCAGGCAAAAATTGTAGACATTCTCTCTGGGGAGGCTGACCAGCTGAAGAGAAATGTCTAACAGATACTGAACGAGGGAGGTTTCTCAATGAAATGGGCCAGTTAGCTTTTAGTTCTTTGCCCTTTAAAACAGGAAAAGCAAGCCAAAAATCAATAGATATTTGAGAGCAGTCTCTACGATGAAATAGATCTAAACGAAGCAGCAGGGAAAAAAGCCCGTTCTGAGGAAACCAAGATGATTTAGCAAAAAAAAACTTCCAAAATGTTACAAAATCCTCAGAAAGCTAAGAGAATATATTAGCTCTTCTAATGAAACAAGAACAGGCTGCTATAAAAAGGAATGTTTAGAGACAAATTGTTCTTGAAAATTAAACATATGCAAATCA
>NW_012151184.1:0-619 GCF_000956105.1 Propithecus coquereli | reverse complement strand
AATTGTCATTATCTGTTTTTATTCATTTAGTTACTATAATTATTATTTATCTTTAGTGTGTGGTCTTCACGGCATTTATTATTATTGACTATACAATAAGAGTTCAAAGTTATTGTTACCAATGCTATTAATAATAATTATTATTACCAATACTAATGATTATTGAGTTTTAGCGTTGCGCTCTGTACCTTACATGAATTGCCTCATTGATCTCCAAATCCATATTAGTATTCCTATTTTATACAAAGTGGGCTTTGAAATTCAGGGAGATTTTATTAACTAGCCCAGCAACTAAGTGGAAGAATTGTTTTTCCTTTTTTTTCCATTTTTATTTATATTTTTATTATTCCCCACCTGCTGTTTTGCTATGATAAGTGGAAGAATTGAATTTCAAATGAAAATGTTTCTTTCTCAGTTGCCTGATCATTGTAATAACATTACAATACATTCTACTATAAGTACTTAAAATCATTAACTGTTTATAAACAATGAAAGCGAAATGAAATAAATCACCAAAAACTCAAGAAATTATAATGACCTAACTAATATAGCTGGTATCAGCAAACTTTCTGAAATGTAAGATAAGTTTAGTTCCTTCCTCTACAGGAAATGGAGGAAG
>NW_012151183.1:11136-11894 GCF_000956105.1 Propithecus coquereli | reverse complement strand
TTCAGTCACTACTAGATATCAAGATCTCTGTGAAGCTTAATTCTCTGTGAGGGTTATAATCACAGGTGATTTATTAGAACTTATAAAGTTAAGGAAGTTTTGCACCAAGTTAACACCTGATTTGGGTTTTGAAACACAAGTGGAAATGAGTGGGCTCCGAGTGAAGGACCGTCCCAGGCAGAAGGAAAGTCAGAGCCAGCACAAAGTCACAAAGGACAGGGAGCTCTAAGTGAAGGAGGAAGAGGCAGGGAGTGAAGCTAGGCTAGATCCTCAAGGGTCTCCCATGTCTTGGTGAAAAGTCTGGACGTTACTGGCAGCACAGCAAATCATATGCAAGTTTTCGGAGGGGACTTACACATTAAGTTTTGTATATTTAAAAAAAAACTCTGATTATAATGTGTATGTGTGTGTCTGGTGTGTGTGTGTCTGTGTGTGGCAACGCTGAAGAGATGGAAGTTGGAGGCAGGGCAAGAAGTTGTCTTAACAATGTCAACAATTCCAGGTAAGAGTTATCAAGGTCTGTACACAGCTAGTGTCAATAAGGGGATCTAAACGTATTCAAGAACTATTTAGAAGAGAGCAGTACCTGAATTTGGTAAAAATTCAATGCAGTGAATGCGAAGAAAAATGTTTAAAGAAATCAGCCTGGTTTCTTTTTTGAGCAGTTGATAATTGTTGATAAAGTGGCAAATACCAGGCCTTGGAGGATGAGTGAAAGCTAAGATAAATCCAGTTCAGTAAATAATTACCGATGGCTT
>NW_012151183.1:8128-8526 GCF_000956105.1 Propithecus coquereli | reverse complement strand
TTTTCTATTGTGAGGTTTTGCTCCTCTCTGGTTCTACTGATGAAAAGTTTAGATTTAAGGCATTAAGCTTCACCAACTGAAAGCGTTCTTTCTGCTTAATGTTAGCAAGAAAATTTTTAGTTGGCTTATGAGAAGCCAATCCACTGGGATTTGCCTGGCAATGATAGGGGAAGTTGAGGTGACAACACATTCAGTACAATACTCTGTGACCTCAGGCTTCATCTCAGGCCAAGGTTACTAAACTTAGGAAAGAAAAATATAGGATACCCAGTCAAATTTAAATTTTAGGTAAACAATAAATATTTTTGGAGGGGAAGGTCATACTTATATTAAAATTTATTTATTTGTTTTTACCTGAAATTCAGAATTAATTATGAATCCTTTGTTTTATCTGTGAC
>NW_012151183.1:5011-5398 GCF_000956105.1 Propithecus coquereli | reverse complement strand
TGCAATGAGAGATAATTTCTCTTAAGTTCTATATCTCATTCCTAAGATGTTAACTAAAATGGCATATATAATAATGTATTTGGAATCATGAATATCTCTTCCTACTAAATTTGACTGAAATGACCAACTATTTCTTAATAATCAGCATAATATTAATTGTACTGACAAAGCTTTTCCCGTCCTTGACTGTTCATGTACATTTTAATGTATTTTTTAAAAAAGATAATAGATTTTCCAAGAAAGCGTATGATTCATGCAATTTTCTTGAGTTAAGAATGAAGCCCTAGGGCCGGGCGCGGTGTCTCACGCCTGTAATCCTAGCACCCTGGGAGGCGGAGACGGGAGGATTGTTTGAGCTCAGGAGTTTGAGACCAGCCTGAGCAAGAG
>NW_012151183.1:0-1122 GCF_000956105.1 Propithecus coquereli | reverse complement strand
GATTTATACCTGTCGATCATCTGGACCAATGGACTTTGGTAGAATCATTAACATAGGTTTAGCTAAGGCAACAATGTCAGCAAGGTCCACAATTTGGGTTTATTTTTTCCATTATTCAGAGATGCTGTGAAATATTCTGAGAACACAAAAAATACTTTGAACTTTTTTCCACAATAAAAGTAGAATTAACCCTTGAAGAACTCAGGGGTTAAGGGTGCCAACCCCCTATGCAATCAAAAATCTACATATAACTTTTGACTTCCCCAAACCTTAACAACTAATAGCCTAGTATTGACTGGAAGCCTTATTAATAACATAATCAGCCAATTAACATATTTTGTATGTTATATGGAATATATACTGTATTCTTACAATAAAGTAAGCTAGAGAGAAAACGTTATTAAAAAAATCACAAGGAAAAGAAAATATATTTACTATTTATTAGGTGGAAATGGATCATCGTAAAGGTCTTCATCTTCATGGTCTTCACATTGAGCAGGCTGAGGAGGAAGAAGTAGAGGAAGGGTTGATCTTGCTGTCTCAGGGGTGGCAGAGGTGGAAGAAAATCCAAGTATAAGTGGAACAGCACAGTTCAAACCCATGTTGTTCAAGGGTCAACTGTATTTGACATTTACATTATGCAAGTATAAGTTTTGTGATATAATGTTACAACAACCATCAGCCATTTGGTTCTTGCTCACATAATTTTGGTTTTATTCAGATGAAAGTAGGGCATCAATGATCTAAGGGAGGTAATCGCTATCTGAAATCCAGGAAATAAAGCATGATTGGTCCCTAAACCAGTAGTGTCGATTCCATCGCTCTTCACCAATGATGGCGTTTCGTTTAGTGAGCACCATTCTGCCCAGAAAGCCATGAAAAATGTCATGGCAACTTCTGAAAAAGATTCCCTTTCCTGATAAAAGGTCATTAGTGGAATAATTGGTGAATCCCAAAGAAAACCCAAAATTCAGTAAATAGTAATACAAGATACCAATAATGTTTTCTCAGTTTTGACAAATATGCCACAGTAATGTAAGATAAAAACATTAGAGGAAATTAAAACTGGATGAGGGTTTTAGAAAACTATTTCATCTTTGTAAGTTTTCTATAAATTTAAAA
>NW_012151182.1:19092-19930 GCF_000956105.1 Propithecus coquereli | reverse complement strand
CTCAGCATCCTACTGTAAACAAACCCACTGTTTGTTTATGCATGCCTTTCCTGAAAGCCGATTTCTTTCTTTCCCTTTTTTGCTTCTTCAAATGGCTCCTCCAGAAATATCCCTGTGGATGTCTACGTGAGAGCATCTCTAAGGCAGACAACCAGAATTGGCATTGTGGGTGAGAGGGGACGCACACTGTCGGTGCCATGGGGTGCTGACGAATTATTCTCAGCAGAGACCGCACTGCCTTGCAAGGCGGGGACACGTCCTTGGCAGAGCTTGTGTGCTTGGCGGGACAATGCCTCGCAAGCCAATTCCTAAGCCCTGGAACTTCCAAACGCCAGCTTATTCGACGAAGGTACCTTCCAGATGTGACAGTTAAGGATCTTTTTTTTTTTTTCCCAGTTTTTTTTTCTTTTATTTCAGCATATTATGGGGGTACAGCAAACATATAAAAAAATGCTCAACATCTCTAATCATTAGAAAAATGCAAATCAAAACCACAATGAGGTATCACCTAACCCCGGTGAGATTGGCCTCTATCAAAAAAACACAAAACGACAGTTAAGGATCTTGAGTGGAGAGAGTATCTGGGTTATCCGGAGGAGTCTGATGCAATCTCAGGGGTTCCTAGAGGACAGAGGCAGGAGATCAGAGCCACAGAAGGTGACATGGCCATGGGAGCAAAGAGACAGGTGGAGATGCTATACTGCTGGCTTCGAAAGTGCGGGAAGGGCTTTGAGCCGAGCCATGTAAGAAAGGCAGCTGGAGTTGCCAGCAACAGCAAGAACAAGAAATCTTCCTTCCAGCCTTGGGAAGGAACGAACCGGCTCTGCAACACCTTAAC
>NW_012151182.1:14962-15637 GCF_000956105.1 Propithecus coquereli | reverse complement strand
CTATTTGACACTCTGCAGCACAGCAAACATGCATCTCCTCGGGGACACCGATATCACTTTGTTCTCTGCTCGGCGCAATTTCCCTCCACTACCCCACTGGCCCACGCCCTCGATTCCCGCTCACAGCTCACATCCCAGGATTCACTCTGCCTGGCACCCTACATAAATAGGAATCTCCCACACGCCCGCATTGCCAAGCTCCCTCACTTTGCTTCACTTTTTTCCCATAGAGTTTATCAGCATCTCACGCCCTATGCGTAACGCTATAAGCTACATTAAATAGGAAATTTGTTCTCAGAATACCACCTGACCCCCCAAAGGTTGCTAAATATGTATTTGTTAAATTCATTAGAATATTATGTCTTTTGTCCATGAACATGGCCCACCTCATCATACATTTGGATCTTTTATTTCCTTACTCGACTTTTATTATTTTCTCCATAAAAGATTTCTTCATCTTTTATTAAATTTATTCTTAACTACCTTTAGGGTTTTTGGTATTGTGAATACCATTTTCAAATATGACATGGTGTAATTGTATTTTCTGCTATTTATGAATACAACTAATTTTTGTTAATTTTTCTTGTATCTGTCTACCTTATTTAATTTTTGTATTAGTTCCCATAGTTTCTCTGTTGATTCTTTGCTGTGCAATCATACCATCTGCAGTTGATG
>NW_012151182.1:12759-13091 GCF_000956105.1 Propithecus coquereli | reverse complement strand
TTTCTACCCACGCCTCCCAGTTCAAATCGATGTGCTGAAAAGGCAAATAAAAGCTGTTTGGGTCCAGCCAAAAAACTTAATATGTGAGCTGGGACGCTGTAATGTAAGCACAACGAGAAGATACTCTTAGCTTTTCAAACATGATCCAGGGCAGTTGAGTTCACAGAGTACTTAATGGCCAAAATTCCTGTTTCAAGATGAAGAATTCATCATATGCTTTTACCTTCCTTCATATATCAATCTCTAATAAAAATATACACATACTTTTAAATAGAAAAATATCTATATCAGAGAAGGGCGCAATCCACTTATCTGAAATGTTAAGAAATTTA
>NW_012151182.1:0-1849 GCF_000956105.1 Propithecus coquereli | reverse complement strand
AAATGATACTGAGTTTCCATTTACAATAATGAGAAAAGTTTTATTATTGAATACATTGATTTATGTATTAAAAATGAGTTATTTTAAAGAATGTAGTATATAAACGATTGTGCTAGCTGTGTGCGGGTATGGAAAATCATGAAAGCGAATGATACATAATTAAATTTAGGGAAACACTGAAACTGTACTATTGAATATCAAACAGAATGTTTGTCAGACCCTACTTTTTCTACACTGAGCAACTATTATGAATCCGACACACCATGAATAGACCCCACTGCCATAGACATCCAGCGAGAGCCTTACCAATAAAGATTTTCCTGGGCCTTCTGAGTGACTCAGAGACCAAGCGAATCAGACGGGTATCCTAGACTGGAACGACCCACAGCGCTGCCAGGAGACGTTCGTTCATTCCATATTCATGAGCACCTGGCAGGCGCCAGGTGGTGTTCTCAAAGTGAAGAGGCAGAAACAAAGACCAGAGGGGCTCTCCCTTTTTGGAGTTGCATCTAATTGCTAAGACAGCTGAGGAACACCCTCCATGAAGGTGACAAAACTTCACGGGACAGAGCACGCAGGGATGAGGTGTGGGGAGGCTGTACTACACAGACGGGTGGGGAAGGGTCTAGCTGTGGAGGAGCATTGGAGCTGAGGCCAGATATGCAAAGCTGAGGAGGGAAAGTCCTGCAGACAGAGGGAACAGCATGTGCGAAGGCCGGGAGGTGGGCATGAGGCGTGTTCACAGCACACAGTGTACGCGCCGTGCGGTCATTACACAGTAGCCGCAACTCAGAGGGAGGAAGCTCTGAGTGTCTGGATGACTCCGAGGTTGGATGTGGGCAGGGGGAGTAAAGCTGGACACAGTCTGAGCCCACAGGAGCTGCAAACCCGCCGCGCAGCCACGGATGGGGCTACAGGAGATGGGACAGAGGCTTATGGAAAAGGCAGGACCTGTCTTGAGCTTGGAAAACAGAGAGGACGTGCAAAAACCTATTTGCAAAATGCCTCAGGCACGAATGCCATTTCCTCAGCATAACACCCTAGAGTGGGCTGAGTTTTATGCCCCCAAATATTATGCTCAAGTTCTAGCCCTCAGTTTCTGTAAATGTGACCTTACTTGGGAACAAGCTCTTTGCAGATGTCATCAAATCTAGATGTCATCATGCTGGTGGAGGGCAGGCCCCAAACCCAATGACTGATGTCCTTTGGGACAGAGTTGGACACAGACACACAAAAGAGAGCGCCAGCTGACAACAGAGGCGGAGCGTGGAGTGACGTGTTTAGAACAAGCCGGGAGGAGGCACGGAACCGACTCTTCCTCGAGGGCCGGAAGGAACCAACCCTGCAGACACCTTGACTTCAGACTTCCGGCCTCCCGAACGGTAAAGAACAAATTTCTCTGGCTTAATCCCCGGTTTGTGGTAAAGTGCTGCGGCAGCCCCAGGACGCTAACGCAGCCCCATTCCCTCTGCGCACCTGGGCAGGGACTCTGACGTCGGAGAGTGAGAAATCGGCTCGTCGTGCCCGAGGCACCAACGGTTGTCTCTGATTAATTTCAGGCCTGGAATTGTGACCCCCCCCAGTCTGTCCAGCGATGTTCACGGGTTCGCTGGGAGAAGACCTGCACTGGCTGTGTGAAGTGTCAGCTCCCCCAGCTTCTACCCGTGGATTGTACTTTCCCAGCGCCCTTTAAAACATAGGTTATTTTCCCCAGTGTATGTTTTTGTCAGCTTTGTCAAAGATTAGATTACCACATGCAGATGGTTTCATCTCTGGATTCTCAGTCCTGTTCCAGATGGTGCTGGGAAAACTGGATAGCTACATGCAGAAGACTGAAACTAGACCCCTA
>NW_012151181.1:11371-12019 GCF_000956105.1 Propithecus coquereli | reverse complement strand
GAAACTGAACATATTTTAGCATGATTCCCTAGGTGGGTACTAATATCCTCCTCTCTGCAATCTTGACAGACGACCCAGGAATTTATGAAAAGAAAAGAAAAAGAGGCACATGCATCTGGTGATAAAAGATACAGCCAGGATTATCTGTGGCCCTGAAGAGACCTTGGGTTGTACCATTTTACCCACTCTTAGCACATATGAGATTAAAGATACTCCACATCGTCAACATCATTTTATATTATCTTTTTATTCATTAATCATAACCATTCTGGTAGTTATGAAATAGTGTTTCATTGGTGTTTCAATTTAGATTCTTCATTGAATCTTCAATTTGCATTTATTTTCAGAATGACTAATGATATTAAGCACCTATTCACATACTTACTGGCCATCCATATATCTTCCTTTATAAATTGTTCAATACTTTTGCTCACTTTTAATTAGATTGCCACTTTCTTATTGATTTTTAGAAGTTCTTTATAATTCTTGATACAATTTAATTGTCAGATATGCATTTTGAGTATTTTCTGCCAGGCTGTGGATTGCTTATTCATTTTCTTAATTGTGTCTTTTGATGAGCAGATGTTTTTAATTTTGATGATCTCCAATTCATCTAGTTTTTATTTTCTATTATGGTTAGCACTCGTG
>NW_012151181.1:7600-8156 GCF_000956105.1 Propithecus coquereli | reverse complement strand
ATCCATGAGTGGATTATTAAAATTTGGTATATGTATACCATGGAATATTATTCAATCATAAGAAACGACAGTGATCGAGAACCTCTTATACTTTCTTGGATTAAACTTAAGCCCATTATCCAAAGTGAGGCACCACAAGATCGGAAGAATGCGGTCCACTTGTACTCGTCATCAAATTGGTACTAACTGATCAACACTAGGGTGATCACATGGCAGTAATACTCTCCAGGGATTAGGGGGATGGATGGGGGGTAAACCCGCAACTAAAAGGACATGGGGAGCATTGTAGGGGGGAAGGGCATGCCTCTAACCCTTGCTTGGGTGAGGCAAAGACATAAAGTGTAACCATAATGTTTGTACCCTCATAATACCCTGAAATAAAAAAACAAAAAACAAAAAACAAAACCTTTCTTTTTCCATTTAATTAGCACAGTGGCTTTGTCAAAAATTAATGGATCAGACTCAATATTAATATGATAATTCTTTCTAAACTAATGTATTGATTCAACATAATCCCAATCAAAATTCTAACAGGATTTTTTTTTGGTAAAAATTG
>NW_012151181.1:2074-3522 GCF_000956105.1 Propithecus coquereli | reverse complement strand
AGTTGTTACTTGGAGTACTTATGTTTATTTAGATGCATCATGGCAAGAAGCATAAAATCAACATATTAGAAATTACAATAATACATTTTCTTTTAAATATTCTAGACCATATTTACTAGCATCTTGAGTTTTAGTATATTATCCCAAGTGGGGAGAAAGGTAATAGATAACGTTATCCTTTGGGGGCTGGGATCATTTTTCCATTAAACATCCTCTGTCCAAGTCACTTTGGAAAATGAATTCAACTGGTCAACCAGGCATGTAGCACCATTTTTTAAACAATAATAGAAACACTAAACCCTGTAGTGTAACTTACCTTATCTTTTGTTTAGAAAACTTTGCTGCAAATACATGAGGCCTATCTAGTCTTAAAATTAGAATTGCTATTTTCTCATTCAGTTTAAAATCAAAAGATCCAGAAGAAAGAGAAGAAGAGAGGATTATACAAAAATTATTTATAAAAATTTTCTACTCCCACTAAATTATAATATTTGTCATCTCTTTTCCTTCCAGCCCTAAATCTTTCAACTTCCTGTCTTCTTGCCTGAGATTGTGTCGTTCCCTACCCAGGTAACATTCTATTTTTCATCTCTGCCTATTAAATAATTCTCTGTTCCAAATATCTGCATCTCTTCCAATCCTCTCTAGCTTAGCAAACTGCTCCTCCAGCCTCTCCCTGGCCTTTCTCGCAATCTGCATCTACTCTCTCACTCTACATCACCACTCTACTTCACAGTCACACATTCCACTGTCTTGCTCCACTTACACACTCCTAAGTTTTACGTATCCCCTCCACTTTTCCTCAGCCATTTGATCTCACTGAGGTGTCTAGTCCCTCAATACTACAACTTTCCATCAGCTTCCTCCCAATTTCAATTCCTTTCGCCACCAGCCTGAATCCATTCCTTGGTCCACTTTATATTCCTTGCCCCTACTTACTTGTTCCTCGGTTTATATCTCCATGGAAATCCCCATCTGTGTTCCAACTCTACACATATGTTTTCTACTTCCACACCAAGGTTGCTAAGCATTGCCAAAAAAAATCACGCAGCCATATAGATGTGTGCCACTGAATGCTTAGGTTTAGAGGATGAGCTATATCTTCAGTCCATCTCCAAATTTACTCCATAACTCTGATTGGCACCCTAGTACATTGTCTAGAATTTTTTTCCCCAAATTTTTATCTAGACCAAATCTAACTTCCACTCCTCTCAGGTCCAGCAAAGAATCTACAAAAACAAATAAAATTGAGGCAATATCAGGTGAGAATTTCTTTTTTTTTTGTTTTTGTTTTTGTTTTTGTTTTTGAGACAGAGTCTCGCTTTTGTTGCCCGGGCTAGAGTGAGTGCCCTGGCGTCAGCCTGGCTCACAGCAACCTCAAACTCCTGGGTTCAAGCAATCCTTCTGCCTCAGCCTCCCGAGTAGCTGGGACTACAGGCATGCGCCAC
>NW_012151181.1:0-1589 GCF_000956105.1 Propithecus coquereli | reverse complement strand
CACAAAGATATTAAATAATTTGAACAAAACCCTTCAGCATTTTTATGATAATATTCCTGCCTCCAAAAGTCAATTATTAATTAATTAATTCATTCATTATTTACTGAAAACCTATTTTGTGTCAGGTATAATGCTGAGCACCGTTGTGAGAAAATCAGACAAGAACCCTGCCTTCATCAGATATGTTAAAAATTACATTCTATGCCTATCTACCTCCAAATTTGTAGGAAAAAACCTCCAATGCTTGTGAAGTTTTTTGACACACACAAAAATTCCTATAGTTAGTCAGGATAAGGCATCCAAGCTGTACTCTTTCAAGCCAACCATTAGATACCAACATTAGCAATGCCACTGTTGACCAATCACAAGCAATTTTCTACACAATGGACATTTACTTACAACCTCTGAATTAAATAATCTGTATAAAAATATGATATTTCATTTCTGCTTCATCTGCTTGTCTTCTTGATCTTTCTCTAGAGAAAAAGTTTTCAAATCTTTGGCTTCAACTTTCTTGAAGGTGAAAAACAGTAGTTTTATTTCTTTAAAAAAAAAAAAACAGATTTGAGGTCAGTGAAATCTGTTTTTTCAAGTTTTAATTGTGTATGCTAAGAAGAGAAGTGGGCCAACCCTCCCAGAAGATCCTATCTGTCCTGGTTCTAGTGATTGACTCAGCTGTGATTTGACATTCCAGGGAATTGGGATATAGTCTTCACTGGAGAAATCCCAAAATGCTTGACAAAAGCTAAAGCATTTGACCTTTCCAGTCTTATCTCTTTCATTATTTAAAATGAAAAGAAGAAAAGAAAAATGAGAGAGCAAGCAGAACTATATAAAAATTTGCTTATCAGGCTCCATCTTCAACAGTATCTTAAACCTTTTTGAAATGTGAGCACAAAATTATTACTTTTAGGGTGAGATCGTACCAAATATTATAGAAAGACTGACTCATATTTCAAAGAACTATTCTCATTATGGGCCTCTGGTAGTAGAATGGAACCCAAAAGCCTATATATGCACATATATGTGCGTATATGTTACTGCTGTGGGTGGAAAAAGGAGTACGTTTTAACATTTCTATAGCTTACTCTGTTCTTAAGGGAAAAAATGAACTATACTATTCCCAAAGAAAACTGTATGACAGGACAAAATTATTAAATAGTAATTTGAAACTTTACGAAATAAGAAAGCGCACATGTTATATCTGTCATATTTTGTGGTTCTGGGAAGATACAATGATGCTAGGTAGATTAAATCTAGTCAAAATCCTTTCTCTCTCTCACTTTCGCTCTCTCTCTCTCTCTCTCTCTTTCAGACGCACACACACACACAATAGGAAATGCAACATATAATATATATGCAGTCCTGAGTCACTTACCTACAGGGATATGTTCTAAGAAATGTGTCATTAGGTGATTCTGCTGTGTGAACATCATAGAGTGCACTTACACAGACCTAAACAGCATAGGTTACTACACACCTAGGCTACATGGCATAGCCTATTGTTCCTAGGCTACAAACCTGTGCAGCATGTTACTGAACTGCATGCGGTAGTCACATGTAACACACTATTAAGTATTTGTGTATCT
>NW_012151180.1:8769-9276 GCF_000956105.1 Propithecus coquereli | reverse complement strand
AGGGCATGCCTTTAACCCTTGCTGGGTGAGGCAAAGACATAAAGTGTAACCATAATGTTTGTACCCTCATAATACCCTGAAATAAAAAATGAAAATTAAAAGAAATAAAAAGAAGTGCAACTGTAGAAAATACTGCAGAAGTGCTGAACTTTCGGTAACATGACTCAGAATTCTACTTCCATCGTAGCCTCTGCCCTCGCATCAGTACTGAATCCCTGAGGCTTGTGTCATTTAGAACTAAAGAACCCTGACCTTCAGACTACACAGTATTTTACCAGCAAAAGTTATCTGAAACTACTCTCTGCTTTTCCCTGTCCTCCGAATGCTCTCCTATAAAGATTCAGAAACTTTTCACCCTCATAGGGGAAAATAAAACAAAAGATTACAACCATGTGGGAGACCTATCAGTGTTGCAGTGTTTGAGCAACTTTTCCCCAATTGGAATATAATAATTTTCTCATATTTTAACATCAGCTCTTTCTCATTTGAAAAACAGATAGTGTAATC
>NW_012151180.1:8112-8390 GCF_000956105.1 Propithecus coquereli | reverse complement strand
GGGAAGACTTCTCCCCTTATCTCTGTCTGCACAGCTACTTGTCCTTCAAACTTCACCCGAATGCCACCTCATCATGTCACCTTCCCATTCTCCTCACCTCCAAAGACAGCTGATGCTCTCTCCTTGGTTTTCCCACAGCAACCTCAACCCTGATTGTAGCACTGAGCCCATTCTGTTTTCTAGTGTTTACTCTTTTTTTTTTTTTTTTTTTTTGACAGGGCCTAATTCTGTTGCCCAGCCTGGGGAGCAGTGGTGTGATCATAGCTCACCACAGCATT
>NW_012151180.1:1680-3251 GCF_000956105.1 Propithecus coquereli | reverse complement strand
TATTATTTTTTTTAGAGATGGGGTCTCACTGTGTTGCCCAGGTTGGTCTCAGACTCCTAGGCTCAAGCAATTCTCCCGCCTCAGCCTCCTGAGTAGCTGAGACTACAGGCAAGATGACTTAGTTTCTGAGATACATAGCAACAAAAATAGTAATGCAATGTTGATAGATAACATGGATAGGGCATTTTTTTTTCTTAGAGATGGGCCCTTGCTATGTTGCCCAGGGTGGAGTGCAGTTCCTATTCACAGGTGCAATCAAGGCGTGCTACAGCCTTGAACTCCTGGGCTCAAGTGATCCTCCTGCCTCAGCCTCCGTAGTAGCTGGGACTACAGACAGGTGCCACTATGTCCAGGGGATAGAACACAGAGCACTCTTGTTGTGCCATTTAGTGCATCAACAGGTGGATCATAATCACCCGATCACGTCTTCTCCCAAATGTCCTATCTTGGTTAAAGGTGGCACTAAAGTCCAGTTAGTGGCCCAGTGCCATACATTCCACAGGTGAATTTGAACTTGCTCTTGTGATTCTGTTTTCTCCTATTTATACCATTACTGCCTGGTTCTGGTCCTCTATTTCTCTATTTCCTGCAGTCTCAACCTCCTATGATCTACCTTCCACTTTGCTTCCCGGTGATTGTTCTCCTGTCCTGCCCTGGATCAAACCTCTCAGTGGCTCCCCAGTGTCTACAAAATTTCCACCTAGTGTTCAAGGTTTTCAGAAGACGGTCCCCACTTATGTAACTTCTTGCCCTGACACCTTACGACACTTTGGCCACACTGGGCTGCACTGTTTCCCAAACACAATGAAATTTCACACCTCTATGCAGTTGTTCATGCTGTTCCTCTTGCCTGAAATGCCCTTCCTCCTTCCGTGCCCTTAGAAATCCTACCTTCTTCAGTATTTATCTCAAGTGTCTCCTCCTTTGGGGAGTCGCACCATTCTGCGACCTGATGCTGCACTGTGCCAGACCCTACCCTCTGCAGCAGGAAGGATTTCTTTCTTCTCTCTATTTCCAAGGTACTCTGCATATACTTTTATTTAAGCTCTTATCACAGGGTTTTTCTTCAGTGTCCTTTTTATCTCCCAGACAATAGTTCCTTGAAGATTCTCCCAGTTCAGAAAATGATGTCTGGACTGTGTTAGGCATAACTGCTATAAATGAATGACCAGGTCTGTCACGGAGCTGTCACCTCCGACCATGCCATTGCCTTGCCTTCAATTTCCAGAAGTCTTTCCCCCGCTCATCACTTAATTTTATCCCACTCCAATGATTGTGGTTAGAGGTAAAGTGGAGTAATTCCTTTTACACCCCAAAACTTTGGCTCTTCTGAGGCAGCATAAAGTCAGCAGATCACCCAATGTCAGCCCGGACTAGGGGCTGCCTTCAAACTGTCCAACTAGGAGCTCCCTGAGGGCAGCTACCTTGTGTTAATTCCATTTATATCCCTCGGACTCTAGCGACAGGCTCTGAGCTCGACATCACTCACAGAACTCCTAAATTCATTATGAAAGTAAATTCATAAAGGAAAAACCTGGATATATCCAATTCAAAGTATTTACAGTAGATGG
>NW_012151180.1:0-470 GCF_000956105.1 Propithecus coquereli | reverse complement strand
GTTGGTCTTGGACAGCTCTGCTATTTTTCCATCAATAGTACACATATTTCTGTCCTCAATCTGTTATAAATTAAATCACCAGACTACAAGATCTTTAAAAAAAAGGGGAAATAATATCTTATTCATCTGTTTTCTCCAGACCCAACAGAGTCAGTAGATGTGAATACCACTTTTCCATAATCTATATTAAGCGATGAAGTGGCGAAGAAAATTCCTAAACAAGCTCCTAGCTTGTGGCTATGAAGTTGGTGGATTCCTTCCTGGTTTACCGGATCTAAAATAAGTGAATGAGAGTCCTTGTGCATGGGGTGTTCAATGGTGACTTTTGGATGAATGACCACTTGATGTAGTCATAAAAACTGGTACTAAAATAGAACAAGAGAGACGAAGTATCTCTCAGTCTAATTTTTATGTAGTAAGGAATAAACTTCTGAGATTACAGGGCGACAAAAGGGTTGGAGTTCTGTAGT
>NW_012151179.1:9444-9785 GCF_000956105.1 Propithecus coquereli | reverse complement strand
CACACCACCAGCCAAACTAAAACTTTTATGTGAACTCTGAGAAATCAGGAGAGGAAGAGATAATAACCAAATCTGCAAACGGGCCAGTTTTAGCCACAGATAAGGAAGTCCCCTCTGCTTTAACCTCTGCAAGGAAAGTAACTTCGAAATGGCCAATCCATTTCTTGTCCTCGGTTTCCGCTTCCTCAGCCCTTTTTTGTCTCTAAAACCAACTTCCTCTGTTGGGCTTATTGGAACATTAATTCCATTTCATGGGATGAAATGCTGCCCGATTCTATTAATAGAATTGCAAATAAGAGCCAATTAAGATCTTTAAACTAAATTTGTTGTAATTTTGTCTT
>NW_012151179.1:6904-7298 GCF_000956105.1 Propithecus coquereli | reverse complement strand
AGTTAGTATTCCTTTAGGCTTCTGTGTGCCCCTGCTTGATCTGGAGGGTCTAAACTAATTCTATCCCTCGGAATCGGCCCTTACAATCTCACACGCCCCCTCTTCTGCGATAGTCCCTGGGCCTAGAGGGAGGATATTTGAACAGGGCTTTGGCAGATTCCAAGGTTCTAGGTCCCGGAGATAAGGTAAACTTGCTATTTACTTAAAATTTGTCAGGACTCTAGAAAACAAAATTAGTAATGTTTAAATAAAGAGTCTTTCTGTAAAAATTTAGTTAGGTCTCATGAGGTTGAGTTAGCTATATCCATGGTCATATTCAGTTTTCTAATTAAAATTAAAGTCCTGGAAGTTTGTTTTGTTTTAGTCCAATGGTATATAATCTCCAAAGATACTA
>NW_012151179.1:6339-6854 GCF_000956105.1 Propithecus coquereli | reverse complement strand
CTCCATCCCTCGGAATCGGCCCTTACAATCTCACACGCCCCCTCTTCCGCGATAGTCCCTGGGCCTAGAGGGAGGATATTTGAACAGGGCTTTGGGAGATTCCAAGGTTCTAGGTCCCAGAGATAAGGTAAACTTGCTGTTTACTTAAAATTTGTCAGTACTCTAGAAAACAAAATTAGTAATGTTTAAATAAAGAGTCTTTCTGTAAAAATTTAGTTAGGTCTCATGAGGTTGAGTTAGCTATATCCATGGTCATATCAGTTTTCTAATTAAAATTAAAGTCCTGGAAGTTTGTTTTGTTTTAGTCCAATGGTATATAATCTCCAAAGATACTAGAAACCAGTATTCAAGTGGATTTGTCAGTCCTTTTCATGACTTTACTTGAAGAAGCCAACTTTGGACTCAGCCAGAAAGAACCACTTTCTGAGATGAATTAAAGTAAAATAATAATTTTCTAAAGATGGTAGAACTTGGACTAGCCATGGTTAGAGACAATTGATAAACCAAATCGGTTA
>NW_012151179.1:0-943 GCF_000956105.1 Propithecus coquereli | reverse complement strand
TCTGACGAAACTGGAACTTGTTCACATGGCAAACTTTAGTTGCCCTGATAGGTAACCTAATTAGGCCTGTGGATCAAAGTTTTGGGTAAAGCAGTTTCCATGGCAGTTTGATACATTTTTTTTTTTTTTAAACTTTTGCCCCTTTTCCTTCAGTTCAAAATGAGTTTTCAATGTTTGCATTTTAGCTAGAACTGGCTGCAGGATCTCCAGGTAGCCTTTCAATTGTAAATACCATAAACAATGAGTTATCTTAACATCAGTAGAGAAAGTTAGCTGGTTTTAGAGTAGCCAGAAAAGAAGAGAAATAGCTTGAGACATTTTAACTCTATAGTGGTAGGTCGACCATTTGAGCTCTGGATTTTCCTTGATGTAATTTGCCCGTTTGCAAAAACTTGTGCACAAGAATTAACTATAAGCAGCTCGAGCCCTGAAAAACTTGACATGCCTTTGAATCTGTTCATTTACACAAACACTTGCAAGTAGAGGTGCCACAAACCAACTGGGGTGCCCAACGGGGCTCATTCTCCTTGTCTTTTCTCATTTTTAAAGGATTTCTCATTTTTCTTTAAAAGAAGCAACTGAACTGTAGTCTAGGGTTTGGTGTCGTGGATCAGAGTGTGCTGATTGTGGGTGGGGCTCCTCAGTGTTTCACCACTGAGTCTGTCCCACCTCTAACGTGTCTCGGTTTCTCTCTTTGGGATCTAGTACCTCTGAGAAGGCCCCAAACCCTGAGTGATCAGCTCTTATATGCATTTCCTGGATGAGCCTTCTTTTAATTAATTTGTTGGGGGTTCCCTATAGGGCCACTTGCGCCTCGAGGAATCGCCCCAGGCAACTCCCACTCAGGACCCCGGTCACCCAGGGCCGCCGAGGCTGCCTTGTTTGTAGATAAATGAGAGACTGAGTTCCTCAGCTCCAAAGAGACACTGAGGAGCCCCACCCA
>NW_012151178.1:14216-15142 GCF_000956105.1 Propithecus coquereli | reverse complement strand
GTTTTCTTAAACACCTTCTAATAATTCCATAGTAGTTTCAACATAGTAAAATATGATTAGTTGTCAAAAGCTTGACCCTCAAAAAGGCATTCATAGTATGTAGCCACTAAATTTAATGTTCAGAAACACTACCAAAGTCCCCTGCACATGATCACTAACATTTCTGAATCAATAACATAGCACCACACATTTAGTATTATAACTTGTTAAATCATTATATCCACATTACTGTCATGAACTGTTATTTGATTTTTTTTACTGCAGATAATAGCCAAAGGGATTGCAATAAATACTGCAAAGCCTGATCTGGGGTGTTTTTCAAGACTTTTGGGGTTTTTTTCAGCATACTGCAAAAATGTCCAAATTATCTATAAGAAAATAAAATTATAGGTAACACAATCAAACATTTAAGTTTGAAAAATTCAGCTGACTTTAAAAATATCTATTTATTTGTCTTACCAAAGAAGACAATAACCCTAGAGCACTGTTCACAACTAAACTGTTAATTAGCATTCACATTCAATTTTAGAAAGAGGAAAAAAAAAAAAAAACTCTTCAAATTTGTGCAGTGTTAAATTTGCACTTTTCTGTTTAATAGTTTTAGAGGAATTGATGAGAACATTCGTTGTGATCTCTATTTCTATGGTTCTGTACATACAGTAAGTTCTCACTTAATGTGGCCCATAGGTTCTTGGAAACTGCGACTTTAACGAAGACGTCATATAACAAAACCAATTTTTCCTTAGGCTAATTGATAGAGACAAGAGTTAAGTTCCTAGGGCATATTTCTGGTCACAAAAACATCATCAAACTTCTAAACAAAGACCAAAACATTTCTAATACTAAACACTGAAATAAATGTGAGCTATGCATTAAGATATAGATATGAAAGATTAATCAAAACAAGTAAGGTAAGTATCAACCTG
>NW_012151178.1:7512-9230 GCF_000956105.1 Propithecus coquereli | reverse complement strand
CAAAGTACCTTACTAATTATCTAATCACAGCAGGAAAATAATAAATGGAAACTGTACAATTGTATTTAGAATTGTGCTTAGTACTGCTTCATGCTCGGCTCTTCCCTAAGGTATGTTAACCAATAGTGAGGTTCTAATATATTATCCCGAGGAAAACAAAACTCTAAACACAAATTCACTTTTTCTCATCCCATTTTAAAATACTAAAATTTAATTTTTGTTGTAGTTTAGCAAAATTTCTGGACTCTATGTTCTGTCTGTTGCAATTCTCTAATGAAAGGTTATCCATTGGTGTCCAAATAATCTTTGCATCATTGTAAGATGTTAAAGCCAGTGAAAAGAAACGTTACATTCACCTAATAAACACAGAGTTCACTATTTGTTGACATACATGAATTTTAGGAAGATCACTGAAGTTATGATTGTTCAAATACATTATTTCAGGAAATTTCACTGGTTCAGCAATAATTAAACCTTTGAAGTAGAGAAAAGACATTACTTAGAGAAAAGCATGAAGAAATAGCTGAATCTCAAAACAAAGGGTACTCCTGCTGAATCTTATTTCTTTAGCCACCAAGGATAAATGATTCTCCCTAAAACCTAAAGGCTTTAAAGGATTATATATTTTCTTCTTTCTTCTTCTCCAGCAAGATCACTTCTATCCATATTCAGAAAACAGAATTGTTCAAGGCAGTTTGTGTAAAGATGAATCTATTTTATGTGTATTTCTTTTTTTTTTTTCTTAGCAATGGAAATGGCCCTTGCAATATAGAGAAGTAGTAAATGGCCTAAATAGGTTCAGAGATACTCTAATTGCATCTGTTTCCCTGAACTGAGCCTCCACTTTTAAACAGCCTTTCCTTGGTCCTCCTTCCTGAATTTGTTTTTATGGATTTTCTGGGAATGAGTATTCCAGCCTTTTCAATGTAGCTCAATTTATCCATTGACTCTACCATTTTCTCTGAATCTCCAGGATTCTTTGTAATATACTGTCTCATTCTTTCTTTATTACTAACCTTCAAGGCATTCCATTTCTCATCAAGGTTTACTGTCTCTGTTTTGATGGAATAACAAATAGTGATTTAGATGATTTCAGTGGCTCTAATATTTTCAGATGAACTCAAGATTTTAGGCCTCAGTGAACTAACTAAAAAGCAAGTGCTATGATCTAACAGTCACAACAGAATATTTACAAAATAATGGTTACCAGAGGAAGCAAAAAGTAGAAAATAGGAAATAAAATTTTTTATAAATTTATATATCTTTTCCTTATATAAACACACAAAAATCTTTAAGAAACTATAAAACAGCGGGAAAAGAGTAGAAAAACAAATAGTAGAAATATATGAAATAAAAATGATATCCACCAGGAGTCAATAAGGGCTATACAATTAATATCAATTATTTTAAGGATATAACTGATTGCTTGCTTTATCAGAGGAATACCACAGATAATCTTGATTTCGGCTGAGATTTTGATAGAGCATCTAATTATTATCATGTAGATAAAATGTGAAGCTGTGTATTAGATAATGATACAATTATATAAAATTCACTACTGACTAAAAAATTAAACTCAAATTATGATTAGTGGATTTATTTCATCTTGTATGGATATTTCCAATGGCATAAGACTACTGCAGTCAATATTTTAAATTGATGACTTAGATGGCACAGAACATGTGTCTTACAAATATAAAAATCCCATAAAAAATTAA
>NW_012151178.1:3173-3509 GCF_000956105.1 Propithecus coquereli | reverse complement strand
AAAAAAAAAAAAAAAAATGCATTGGAGATCTGTGGAAGCAATAAACATAAAGAACTAAACTTACAGGGAGGAGAACATTTCGGTAGTGAGGTAAAAATATTCAGTCTTTTTTCCCCCTTGGGGGCATGTGCCAACTTTGGGTGTAGGCTCAATTAGGCTGCTTAGAAGAAGCAAAAAGAGAAAATAGCGAAGCTTTTAGTAGCAAAACATAACTGATGGGACAAATTGAAAACTTCAGGAGACTCAAAGTTATGGCCAGTATCCTTTGTAGTGGTCCCCAATCTTTCTGGCACTAGTGACTGGTTTCACCAGTTTCATGGAAGACAATTTTTCCAC
>NW_012151178.1:0-363 GCF_000956105.1 Propithecus coquereli | reverse complement strand
CAGACATATTTCAAACATAAAATATCAGTGTAATTTTTATTGCATAAATAAAAGTATAAATCTGGAAAAGAACTGAATGACAAAAATAAAAGGAGATATAGAAAAAAGCACTAGAGTGGTAGATTTTAGCATACCACTAGCAATAAATGACAGAATGAGCATATATAAAACATTAATAATAATAAAAATTTGAAAACCATAATTAACAAAAATAATCTACTTGAAATAAGTTGAATACTTCATCCAACAAAGATACAATTCATAATTTATTTCAAGAGTACTCAGTACATTCACAAAAATTGACCAGATGCCTAGATATCAAAAAAGACCCCCAATAAAATTTAAGTTTGATATTAATCAGAA
>NW_012151177.1:14578-14969 GCF_000956105.1 Propithecus coquereli | reverse complement strand
GACACATTTGCTATAGCTAACATTAATTTCAAGATGGACATTTTCCCTAATTTTTATTTGTCACTATTTCAGACATGGCTGTTTTAGTTGTTGTACTTAATATGTTGAGACAGTTTCCACAGCATGTATATAACTAAAGTATTACTTGATGACTACTAAAATTTTATTGGAAAAACAAGTTTTTCAAATAAGTTTCTACCCTGAGAAATGACATCATATTAAGCAATTTCCTAGATTTCAGTTCACTGGCAATTGAACAAACTCAATTTTTTGAGTTTTTCTGGCTCAGTGAAATGTTTTTAAAGAGGGAAACATCTCTAATTCAATTCTCTACTTCTTCAAAATAAATGCAATTGAAATTTAACCAGTCACTGATAAATCAATCATTCAT
>NW_012151177.1:12075-12496 GCF_000956105.1 Propithecus coquereli | reverse complement strand
GGGGACCTTCTCATGAACAGCTCTATCCTGCCAGACTTACTTCCCAAGAAAAGTTAAGCAGTTGGGCTCATTTTAAAACATTGATTTTCCTTGGGGAGATATTTCAATTCTCTAACCTCACTGTACTCTATAGTTGTAAAAACAAGACAAACAATAAAAGAGGCAATAAAGAATTTAACAGGTCATGGTGTTCATACCAAAATCAACAGGCGTTCAACGACTCTTCCCACAGTCTCATGTGCAGAGTACTTTAAATAGAAAGAGTTATTATAGGGCCAGATGGACTTCCCGAGTTTGATGAGACATTCTGCCTTCTCTGTGGCGCCCATTGCAATCTTACTCTCCCCTAGACTTCTGGCCCAAGCCCCACCTCCATTTCTGAGATAAGATCACCACACAGTGAGTAAAACTGCAAGCAGGT
>NW_012151177.1:11634-12025 GCF_000956105.1 Propithecus coquereli | reverse complement strand
CCAGACTTACTTCCCAAGAAAAGTTAAGCAGTTGGGCTCATTTTAAAACATTGATTTTCCTTGGGGAGATATTTCAATTCTCTAACCTCCCTGTACTCTATTGTTGTAAAAACAAGACAAACAATAAAAGAGGCAATAAAGAATTTAACAGGTCATGGTGTTCATACCAAAATCAACAGGCATTCAACGACTCTTCCCACAGTCTCATGTGCAGAGTACTTTAAATAGAAAGAGTTGCTATAGGGCCGGATGGACTTCCCGAGTTTGATGAGACATTCTGCCTTCTCTGTGGCGCACATTGCAATCTTACTCTCCCCTAGACTTCTGGCCCAAGCCCCACCTCCATTTCTGAGATAAGATCACCACACAGTGAGTAAAACTGCAAGCAGGT
>NW_012151177.1:0-247 GCF_000956105.1 Propithecus coquereli | reverse complement strand
TAATTTATTATATATTTTCAAATAGCTAGAAGAATTGTAATGTTCCTAACACAAAGAAAAGGTTGAAGTGATGGATATCCCAATTACACTGATTTGATCATTACACATTTGTATTCTTGTATCAAAATATTACTTGTACCCCCAAAATATGTACAACTATGATAGATCAATAGAAAAATAAACACACACACACACACACAAAATAATGGCTAGGCATTCCTCGTTTCATTTTTAAAATCTCCCCAAG
>NW_012151176.1:20648-21500 GCF_000956105.1 Propithecus coquereli | reverse complement strand
GTAGCTTTTCTCTAATTCATTTTTCCTCTCGAATCTTACTTTTAACATGCATAAAACAATCTGGTTGGAATATTTATATAATTCTCAGAGTGGAGACTGTGTATACCCCACTCTGCATTGAGAGATGATTCCCCATGGATCTGGTGTTTATGCACTCTTCTGAGCAGAGGGCACTGACAGATTTTCTCAAAGATGTTTGTCCAAAAGCCTTGGAAATATTAAGATAGTGACTCCTGGAGATATTTAGAGTTGTTTATCCCTGGACACATTTCAGGGCAAAAAAGCTCAAGGCATCTTTCTCCCCTTCTAGAGACATTCCATGGTAAGACAATATTTCTCTTTCCGGAAGAGAGGAGAGGAGATTTTGTCACAAGCCCTTATGTAAGAGCAGCATCTCAAAATCTCAGAGTCCCTTACATTTGGCAGATTCACTGTGTGTGCAGCATCTTACCTGGGCCAGCCTACACCCCAGCTCCTTGAGACTTGGGGAACACAACAAACTGATGGGAACATGCAGTTCATGTTGTCTATTATGCCATGAGTAATAAACTGTCTAAAACCATTAAGGTGAATTGTCTCCTCACTGGGCAAATCTATGGAATTGGGACAAATCAGTCTAGTTGCCCTAGCTGTTGCTGCTATGGAACTGCTTGATCGCCTGACACTTTAAAGGCATAGCAAAATCACACGAGGAAATTTTCCCAAATGCTGACGCTCACCTGGATTCTTATATTGCCCATATTTTTTGAGATATTGTCCTTGAGTAGCCACTGTTTCTGACAGGAAAACAAAAAGCGATGGGTAATGAGTGGTACTAGTTAATGAAAGTCATTTATAATAAAAGTTGAAATA
>NW_012151176.1:16348-19887 GCF_000956105.1 Propithecus coquereli | reverse complement strand
CTAGAGTACATGGTAAAAAAGGAGAAGGAGTATGATTAATTTAAAGACAAACACTAACTATTAAACTGTTTAAATAAATTACAATGATTTGGGGTATTAACCTACAAGGAGTTGGAAACTGTAAGGTTTTAATGAGAAGAAACTCATTATCTGATCATATCTGGGTATTGGGGTGGAAATCTAATATTTATTGAAAAGTACAATGTAAACATTTACTATTGGTATTGCATCTAAGTCTTAACACAACTCTATGGGATAAATACCATAGCATTCACTTTGTAGAGATAGAGAAACTGAGGCAAAGAGAAGTTAAGTAAGGCAGAACCAGTATTTAGTCCATAGGTAATGTTCCTTGGCACAGTACACTCTACTTTGTCATTCTGCTACAGAATGCTCACCGTTTGCCAGTACCATGGAGAAAAGGGACCAGAAGCAGACAGGACACCGCTTTAGTAGTTCAGAGGAGGTATGATAGGAACTTGCAGTTGTTTAGATATGGAATGAAGACAAAGAAAAAGTGGTTAGGATAACTTTCAGATTTGGAGGTTGAGTAGTTCCTAGCTCTATGATTCTAAGATTTGAAAAGTGGTGCCATTTTTGTGTGAAAAAAATCAAGACTCAAAAGCAAATAGGATATCTTTTATAGCAAAATGATGGAAAATATATGTTGTTGCTATCATATATTTCTGAACCAATGAGATGCATGGTAATTCATCATAGCACTCTTTCTAAATCTTACACTAGTGTGTTTTTTTTAATTTTTTTTATTTCAGCATATAATGGGGGTACAAATGTTTAGCTTACCTATATTGCCTTTGCCCCACCTGAGACAGAGCTTCAAGCATGTCCATCCCCCAGACGGTGCACACTGTACCCATTAGGTGTGAATATACCCACCTGACTACCATTTGAACCAGCAATCCTATTACTGGGAGTCTACACAAGGAAACAAAAGACATTCTATAAAAAGGACATCTGCACTCGAATGTTTATAGCAGCGCAATTCACAATTGCAAAGATGTGGAAACAACCCAAGTGCCCATCAACATGAGTGAATTAATAAAATGTAGTATATTTTATATCCCCCTCCCACCTGCCCGAGACACAGTGAATGTTATTATTATATGTGCACTTAAGTGTTGGTCAGTTAGGTCAGTTAATACACAATTTGATGGTGAGTACATATGGTGCTTGTTTTTCCATTTTTATGATACTTCACTTAATAGAATGGGTTCCAGCTCTATCCAGGATAATAAAGGAGGTGCTAGATCACCATTGTTTTCATGGCTGAGCAGAACTCCATGGTATACACATACCATATTTTATTACTCCACTCATGTATTATTGGACACTTGGATTGTTTCCATATCTTTGCAATTGTGAATTGTGCTGCTATAAACATTCTAGTGCCGATGTCTTTTTTATAGACTGTCTTTTGTTCTTTTGGGTAGATACCCAGTAATGGGATTGCTGGATCAAATAGTGGTTCTATTTGTAGCTCTTTGAGGTATCTCCATATTACTTTTCACAGAGGTTATACTAGTTTGCAGTCCCACCAGCAGTGTATGAGTGTTCCTGTCTCTCCTCATCCATGGCAATATTTGTTGTTTTGGGACTTTTTGATAAAGGCCATTCTGACTGGAGATAAGTGATAGCTCATTGTGGTTTTGATTTGCATTTCCCTGATGATTAGAGATGTTGAGCATTTTTCATATGTTTGCTAGCCATTAGTCTATCTTCTTTTGAAAAGTTTCTGTTCATGTCCTTTTCCCACTTTTTTTGTTTGATTTTTTCTTGCTGATTTTCTTGAGTTCTATATAGATTCTACTTATCAGCCCTGTATCGGATGTGTAGCCTGTGAATATTTTCTCCCATTCTGTAGGTTGTCTGTTTGCTCTCGTGATAGTTTCCTTCTCTGTGCAGAAGCCTTTTAGTTTGATCAGGCCTCATTTATTTATTTTTGTTGTTACTGTGACTGCCTTTGGGGTCTTCTTCATAAATTCTTTCCCTAGGCCAATGTCTATGAGAATTTTTCTAACATTTTCTTCTAGAATTTTTATAGTTTCGTGCCTTAGGTTTATGTCTGTTATCCATTGTGAGTTGATTTTTGTGAGAGGTGAAAGGTGTGGATCCTGTTTCAGTCTTCTACATGTGGCTATCCAGTTTTCCCAGCACCATTTATTGAATAAGGATTCTTTTCCCCAGTGTATGTTTTTGTCTGCTTTGTCAAAGATTAGATGGCTATATGAGGATGGTTTTATATCTGGGTTCTCAGTTCTGTTCCATTGGTCTATGTCTCTGTTCTTATGCCAGTTATGATGTCATATCTAGAAAACTCCAAAGATTCTGCCATGAGACTACTGGAATTCATAAATTCAGCAAAGTCTCAGGTTACAAAATCAATATACACAAATCAGTAGCATTTCTATATGCCAACAACAGTCAAACTGAGAACCAAATCAAAAGCTCAATACCCTTCACAATAGCAACAAAGAAAATAAAATACCTAGGAATATATTTAAGTAGGTGAAAGACCTCTACGGGGGGAACTATGAAACACTTAGGAAGGAAATAGCAGACGTAAACAGGTGGAAAACCATACCATGTTCATGGGCCGGCAGATCAACATTGTTAAAATGTCTATACTACCCAAAGTGATCTACAGATTCAGTGTAATCCCTATTAAAATACCAACATCATTTTTTGCAGATCTAGAAAAAATAATTCTACAGATCATATGGAACCAGAGAAGACCCATATAGCAAAAGCAATCTTAAGCAAAAAGAACAAATTGGGAGGCATCCGTTTACCAGACTTCAAGCTATAGCACAAGGCTATAGTAACTTAAACTAGTGTCCTGAAACTGGTTTTCACTCTCACAATGAACATAATTTGCCATTACTATTTAGTGCTATGTCTATTTATCATTGTTAGCAATGTTATCCAATGAGATAAGTTTAAAGAAAAACCAATTTTATAAATTTCTCTTTAAAAGTCTAGAAATTACATTTATGAATATTCCACTAGTTTCACTTGCATCGTCTAACTCAATTCCTAAAATGTTCTAGTGAGAGAGACACCATAATTCCCATTTTACAGAAAAGGGAATCGAAGCTTAGATAGATAAGATAACTTGCCAAGATGATCTAAATAGAAAGCTTCAAAGCTGGAATTCACATTTATATAGTCTGCCTCCAGAGTAGGGACATTTTGGCATGAAATTATATTGCCTAAAAAGAAGATCAAATAAATTTAAAAAGCAAGTAAACTGATAGGTCATCAACATTTTGGATTATATATAAATATACCAGTTCCTAACTGTCTTATTAAGTCAGAGATCTCAATTTAACCTGGTCTCAGGGAAGGAAATTGTGTGAGTTTGAAATGGTAATGAAGGACATTTCTTTCAGGCGCAAACCCATAGCAGCTAATGAAATTCAGATAATCCTATATGACCATAATAAAAATACTTCTGTGCCATACTTCTGTGTTCCAGTTGGTCTGCTTCTTGAATAATACATATGGCCTACGGTCAAAAT
>NW_012151176.1:9996-11343 GCF_000956105.1 Propithecus coquereli | reverse complement strand
CACACACACACACACACACACACACGGTCATTTAAGGGAGATGAGGGGAAAAATGGGGCTGAACTAAATTATTTATAAAGTCTCTTCCACTGCTGATAGTCTAAAAGCCCATGAATCTGTGAAACAGGAAAATGGATAAAGTTAATTAGGAACAGTTTCCTAGTGAGCTTTGGGTTAGATATAAAGGAAAGGAGAAAGGCAATAAGGCTAGCCAGCTGGAAAGAAAAGTGGCCACATATGGTGGCACATCAAAATAAGCATTTACATACTAAGCCTAGCCTCTGCTTCCGGAAGTCATATTATGCAAAGGCATAGTTGTCCATCTCCTAATAAAATATAAATATTAAATAAGTTATTTCTGCTGCTCTAGTAAGTACTTTCATCATGTTCAGGAAGAGTTGCTTACTAGTCATCACTTCCTTGCTTTGCTGACATTTCAGGGTGAATGCAGTCATTTCATGGTTCACTCCTGGTTGCTTCACCCTGGCAGTGAACATTTGCACATTAACCGATGACAACACATGCTGTCTCTATACAACTTTGTACATTTCACACTGTGAAATGCTATTGTATTATCATTTTCTTTCATGCTACACTAATGAGCATGTGAAGCATCAGCCTTTGAGGACACATTTTTTGTTCGTTTGTTTGTTCCCGGAGTCTATTTCAGACTGTTAAGCTAGTCTGTACAGAACTGGAAAGTTTTCTTATGATAAGGAAAGTTGAATGAGGCTTGCCATTTCAAGAGCACTTCATAGATATGCTATATGCTAAAAATATGTGATTTCCTAATTGTGCAGCATTGGGTTATAGCATTTCTATATAAATGTTCAAATAACATTCCTGACTGTAGCAATGGTAATTCACTGAATAAGAGATAAAAAAGCATTTGTTTTAAGTGAATTCAGTTAAGCAGACAAAAACTGGTTTTTTCTCCTCTTTGGATGGATCATGTCAAATTTACTCAAGTAATATAATTTGAAAGTTGTTTTTTATTTAAGTTAGTGTAAATAAAGAGTCATAAAATCCTTTAACTGATCATAAGCCACAAGTAAGAAAGAAGAAAAAAAATCTATTGAGAATTATCAAATTAGTAAAAATCAGTTAATATAATGGTAATGTTATTTAACTTATACTTTCTTTAAAGTAACTATAAATTCTAATCTTTCCACATGTTACACAAGTTGCATACTCACTCTGAAAAATATGCAATTTAGATCCTAGTCAAAATATTTATGGATGGTTTATGCAACACTGAGTGTGGGAGACTGATTATTACTCCAGTGGTTCTTGTTTCTTGTTCCTTGTTTCTATTTCAGAGAGTCACAAAAATTTAGAGCCAGAATA
>NW_012151175.1:1344135-1345456 GCF_000956105.1 Propithecus coquereli | reverse complement strand
CAATTAATTTCTTTCTATTTTTTAGTAGAGATGGGGTCTCACTCTTGCTCAGGCTGGTCTCGAACTCCTGAGCTCAAACAATCTGCCCACCTTGGCCTCCCAGAGTGCTAGGATTACGGGCATGAGCCCCCACTCCTGGCCCAGGTATGAAATATTATTCAGAATTTAAAGGTATGAGCTTACCAACCATGAAAAGACATGGATGAAACTGAAGTGCATAGTACTAAGTGAAAGAAATCAATCTGAAAAGGCTACATTCTCTATAATTCCAGCTATTTGACCTTCTGTAGAAGACAAAACCATGAAGACAGTAAAAGGATCAGTGGCCAGGGATTTGTGGGTAGTGAGAGATAAGTAGCCACAGAATATTTTTAGGGCACTAAAACTACTCTCTCTGACTCTATAATGGTAGACACATGTCATCACACATTTGTCCAAACCCATAGAATGCACAACTGCAAAAGTCAATGCTAATGTCTACTATTCACTTTGGGTGACAATGACGTTTCAATGTGGAACCATCAGTTGTAACAAGTGTGCCGCTCTCATGGGAAATGTTGCTAATGGGGGAGCATGTGTGGGAGTGTCAACCTAAATGGTACACAGAGACAGGCTTTCTAAAAGAAAAGATATTTATTTGAAAATAAAGCATTGCAATGGGCACATGTGTGACAGAGTAAACTGTGTGCATATTCAGAGAGGTAAAAAGTGACAAAGATTTTTAAAGAAAAAATGAGCAGAATGACACAATTGTTTTAAAATCACATCTTTGGATATAAAGACCAATAACAAAGGTGACACCAGTTTGAGGTTGGACAGCCTGTTGCTAGGCAAATGTCCTTGCAGAAATTTCATTTGGTGTAAACTTATGATGGCCTTTGCTCAAGGTTGTGGTATTTGCAGTCTTTTGTCATAGTTTTTGTTATTGAGGTATACAAGCATGAGGACTCCCTTTTCTTGGCCTTTCCCACCTCTGGCTGCCTGGGTTTGCTTAATGGTAGCGACTCTGTTTTGACTCTGATCACTTTCACCTGTCCCTCTTTTGATCAAGATCTTTCTCCAAAAGCATCACTGATTAATCACCCAGTAGTTAAGTTTTGTTTTCCCTACATGCCAGGATGGACCTGTCTTTGTTGCATGTCTTGTCTTACATGTGGGGAGGGGTGGGATTGGCTACTAGGATTCAATGTGAAATTTTTTTAACCACATTCGAGAAACCGGGGAGGTTTAAAGAGAGTGACTCTCAGGCTTAGTCTACCTAGAGTCCATTATCAAATTCAATTTTGTCTGTACCATAGTCATGTGTTATCACGTCAAATTG
>NW_012151175.1:1343697-1344085 GCF_000956105.1 Propithecus coquereli | reverse complement strand
AGCTTCGGTGTGACACGTCCAGGGCTACATCACTGCCAGTGACAGATGCGATCTGAATCCAGCTCTTCCAGAATCCCAGGGCGGGGCTTCCTCTGCTTGCAATCTCACCAGATGAAGCACCCATTGCTGCCTTCTCTGAAAGATGCTGGGATCAACTGTAAAAAGGGTAACCAATGTTTTCCTACTTTCAAGGAAGACTTCATCCAAGCAGAACGCTACCTGGATTTACATTTCAAAACCTCCCAGAGAGTCCACCATGCTGGAGCTCTGCAGGGCTGCCTTATGGCCTTCAAGGGCCTTTTGCATTTGTGGACCCCTTCCTCCATTAAAAGATAACAAATCTGATTTTTTATGACTGCATTGGCAGAAGAAAAATAAAAATTCCAAC
>NW_012151175.1:1341372-1341794 GCF_000956105.1 Propithecus coquereli | reverse complement strand
GGGATGGACATGCTTGAAGCTCGGACTTGGGGGGGGAGGAAGAGCAAGGGCAACATACGTAACCTAAACATCTGTACCCCCATAATATCCTGAAATAAAATTTAAAAAAATCAATGTACAGAAATCAGTAACATTCCTATATGCCAACAACAACCAAACTGAGTAAGGTGGAGGGTTTTGTCCTTAAAATACTGTTTCCATCATGTTATTCCCTCACTCAAAGCTTTCAGAGGTTCCCTGTTACCCAAAGACCAGATCTGTTAGGCTGACATTGAACGTCCTCTAAAACCGACCTTGAGCTGTCCATGCAGTGGCACCTCCACGTCCCGGCGCAGTGGCCGGATCAGTCCAGGCATCATCTCCGAGCTCCCTACTTCCTCACTCCTGCGGTTGGTTCATTCCCCCTGCCCGAAATGCTCCCT
>NW_012151175.1:1340802-1341322 GCF_000956105.1 Propithecus coquereli | reverse complement strand
TTATCAGCAGAAATTACCTATTATGAAAATTTAATTTCAGCTTTATCCTGTCAGGTGAAAAAGACAGAATTTAGAGGGGCAAAATTCTTGTGATGTGTAGTCTTTTTCGGATGTCTTGGGAAAAGCTGTCTGCAGCATAAAAACATCTCCTCCTCCTGATTTGTAGCTTGAATGCCTCTAGTTATGATATTTGGCAGTTGGGTGAAATTATCGCGTGACCCATATATTAGGCATGAGGCTTGCTCCTTAAAATTTGTCTAGTTTCAGGATATAAGAACTTTAGGAACAGAGCCACTTTTGTTTATCAGTTGGAGACTTGTAGCAAAATATTGAAGAAAATGTGGGAATTTAGGATCTAGTACAGTCTACCTGTAGATAACAAGAACTTGAAGAGTGCATATGGGTACAATCTAACAATAGTTTTTTATAGATTTTCATTAGAAGCATAACTTTTTATCTCTAAATTGATTATATAGAATTAAAATAAAAACGTCTTGAGGCTAGGAATATTAACCAAAAT
>NW_012151175.1:1335115-1338247 GCF_000956105.1 Propithecus coquereli | reverse complement strand
CGTAATATTGTAAACACAATATTTATTCCATTTTGGTTAATCTTCCTAGCCTCAAGAGGATATTTTTAATTCTATATAATCAATTTAAAGATAAAAAGTTATGCCTCTAAAGAAAAACTATAAAACATCTATTATTAGATTGTACCCATATGCACTCTTCAAGTTCTTGTTATCTACCCCTAGACTGTACTAGATCCTAAATTCCGCTAATTTTCTTTGGTATTTTGCTACAAGTTTCCAACTGAAAAACAAAATTTGCTTTGTTCTTAAAGCCCTTATATCCTGAAACTAGACAAATTTTAAGGAGCAATCCTCATGCCTAATGTATGGGCCATACAAAAACTTCACCAAACTGCCAAATACCATAATTAGAGGCATTCAAGCTACAAATCAGGAGGAGGAGATGTTTCTATGCTACAGACAGCTTTTGCCAAGACATCAGAAAAAGACTGCACATGATAAGAATTTTGCCCCTCTAAATTCTGTCTTTTTCACCTGACAGGATAAAGCTGAAATTAAATTTTCACAATAGGTAGCTTCTGCTGATAACAGAACCTAATCTATGAAATTCTTTAATATACCTTGACTAAAAAGAATATGTCTGTGTTTTGCTGATACTACATGCAGACCCTACATGATTCCCTCCAGGAAGTATTGAAAACCATGTACACAAAATAAGAAAGCTGGCCACATAATTATTGGCCGTTTGATTTATTCAAGTGGTTTTCTTTAAGTCTAAGCCTGTGGTTCAAAACAGTCATGTACACTGGACTTGTCATATTACTATTAAATTTAGTTTGTATTTTCCCTTTTTAAACTTTGTATCTGTATCTGTTACATCTTATTTTGTTTTGGTTTGTTTGTTTTGTTTTACATAAGTACAACTCCTAACTCTGTAATGCTAGTCCTGCAATTTGACGTGATAACACATGACTATGGTACAGACAAAATTGAATTTGATAATGGACTCTAGGTAGACTATGCCTGAGAGCCACTCTCTTTAAACCTCCCCGGTTTCTCAAATGTGGTTAAAAACATTTCACACTGAAGATGGCAGATGAGAAAAGCCACCAGTCAGAGTGTCTCTGCAAAAAAGGCAAATTTTAGAAGAAAGAGAAAAACATAAACTAGCAGAGAAACATAGATCGGGTGAGGGTCGGAAGGAAGCGTGCTTGAAACTACAGGAGATTCCACGGGAAGACATTGCGGAGGAGAACTGGAAGGAGAAAGGTCCGGAGAGGCTTGGAGACCAGCGACAAGGGTAGGTGGAGCGGTTAACTTCCCCCTCCCTTGCGTCTCGGACTGCTGGTGGGCTCCTGAGCGGTTGGAGAGACCTGTCGACACCAGCCCAGAGACGGCTGCCGCCAGTGAGCAGTGGCCTCTTGCAGACACGGCGCCAGGCTCCCAGCTCCCTCGGGGAACCTACCCGTGCGCGGACGCAAGCCTATCGGCAGACGCCATATTACTCCATTCCCTCCTTCCCCTTTACTACCCGTGGGTGCTGAGAGAGACAATTTAGCCATCACACGGAGGCATCTCCAAGGAACGGGACCTTTTGGGGCTGTACAGCAGACTGATGGGTACTCAGACTGCAAGCTCCCTACTTGCCAGCCCTACCAGGTGCTACTTGCCTGGGGACTCCAGGAGAGTGGGGCAAATCCCGAGGTGGAGTGAAATAGATCCAGCTTGGGCGCCCTGTAGGTGATTAAATACCAGCACCCCTCCCCCTAGCAGGGTGAGGGATTGATCTCCAGGGCCCAGGGGACAGGACTGTAGACCAGACCCCGTACACTCAGGTCAGATCACACTACCATAGGGCACAGAAGGGAGATGTGTGAAAGAGCCTACTGAGGAGTCTGCACCTTCAGGAGCAGATCAGTGTGCCTAAGGGACAACCCTCCTCCCAAAAGAGGGCTGTGCACCCAGCTCAGGCTTCGATCCTGGGTAGGGAAACTCCCATCCCACATCACAGCCAGGGGAGATCCAGAGGCCTGAGGTCCCACTTTCTGGCAGAGGCCTGGGAGAGGCCACAGAGAGGGGGAGCATGGAGGGGAGTGACACCTGCTCAGGAGTGCGGGTCTTGGATAGCCCCACCCCCCAAGCCCAGACTTTCAGCTGAGTGGAGCCGTTTCAGCCCCTCCGGGCAGCTTTGCACAGAAACAAAAAACAGAACTTTGACCCCTACTTACAGCAGTTGTGGAGCCTGAAGGCAGCCTTACCCAACCCAGCCCCACCCAGACTCACTCCCAGTCCTGACCGCACTGACGTGGACAATAAGGACACACCTGGAAGTTCCAGGGCCCCATCCACCACCTGAGGCAAAAGACGGCCTCTCTAGGGGAACAAGAGCTGGCTACAGGACCCAAAACAGCACTGCAGCTCGCTCCACCCAGCAAGTGCCACGTACTGACAAGGAGGTCATCCTACACACCCTTTTACTGCATCTACTGATTCATCATAAAGAGTGTGGTCGAATCTCACCCACAAACACCACCTATTGGCTCAGAGACTAAACAGGGCGTGTCATCATCCAAATGAAAATCTAAAGGCAAGAAGGAACAGCTGATCCAGAAGAGAAGGAATCAGCGAAAGAACTCTGGAAGTATGAAGACTCAACTGGAAAGCACACCCCCAAAGAGGAACAACAGCTCCCCAGCAATTGACATTAATCAAACTCAGAACACTAAATTGACAGAAGAAGAATTTCAAACATGGACTGTAAGAAAACTGAATGATATGCAAGAAAAAATGGATAACCAACACAAAGAAACCACAAAATATCCAGGACTTGGAAGAAAAATTCACTAAACAAATTGAAATATTAAAGAAAAATCAAACTGATCTTCTGGAAATGAAAGGCTTATTTAGGGAACTACAAAACACAGTGGAAAGCCTCAAGAACAGGGTAGATCAAACAGAAGAAAGAATCTCAGAGATCAAAGACAACTCCTTCCAATTAAATAAGTCAGTCACAGAGATGGAGAAGAAAATTCAAACAAAAGAAATAAGCCTACAAGAAATGAGGGATTATGTGAAAACACCAAACCTGAGGGTGATAGAGTTTCCAGAAGATGAAGAAGAAAACACTCAAGGGATGGATAAGCTATTTGAAGAATTAATAGAGGAGAATTT
>NW_012151175.1:1333137-1334825 GCF_000956105.1 Propithecus coquereli | reverse complement strand
ATGTTGGGCAGGGGGGAGGGGGGAGGAGGGGACGGGTATATGCATACACAAAGAGTCCAATGTGCACCATCTGGGGGATGGACATGCTTGAAGCTCGGACTTGGGGGGGAGGGGGAGCAAGGGCAACATACATAACTTAAACATCTGTACCCCCATAATATCCTGAAATAAAATTTTAAAAAAATCAATGTACAGAAATCAGTAACATTCCTATATGCCAACAACAATCAAACTGAGAACAAAATCAAAGATTCAATATCCTTCACAATAGCAACAAAGAAAACAAAATACCTAGGCATATATTTAACTAAGGAGGTAAAAGACCTCTACATGGAGAACTATGAAATACTGAAGGAAAAAATAGCAGAGGATGTGAACAGGTGGAACACCATTCCATGCTCATGGGTCAGCAGAATCAACATTGTTAAAAAGCCTACACGATCCAAAGTGATCTACAGATTCAATGCAGTCCCTATTCAAACACCAACATCATTTTTCACAGATCTAGAAAAAATAATTCTACTCTTCGTATGGAACCATAGAACCATATAGCCAAAGCAGTCTTAAGCAAAAGAACAAATTGGGAGGCATCAATCTACCAGACATCACGCTATACTACAAGGCTATAGTAATCAAAATGCCATGGTACTGGCACAAGAACACAGATATAGACCTTTGGTCAGGACTGACAACCCAGATATAAAACCAGGACATTTTAACAATATTGATTCTGCCGATGCATGAGCATATTATGGTTTTCCATCTGTTCATGTCCTCTGCTATTTCCTTTCTCAGTGTTTCATAGTTCTCCATGTTTAGTTAAATATATTCCTAGGTATTTTATTTTCTTTGTTGCTATTGTGAAGGGTATTGAAACTTTGATTTGGTTCTCAGTTTGACTGTTTTTGGCATATAGAAATGCTACTGATTTTTTTTTTATTTCAACATGTTCTGGGGGCACAAATGTTTAGGTTACATATATTACCCTTACCCTGCTCCCCCCGGAGTCAGAGCTTCAAGCGTGTCCATCACCCAGATAGTGTGCATCACACTCATGATGTATGTAGCTACTGATTTCTGTACATTGACTTTGTAACCTGAGATTTTGCTGAATTTATTTATCAATTCCAGTAGTCTCATGGTATTATCTTTGGGTTTTTCTAGACATAAGATCATGTCATCTGCAAAGAGTGATAGTTTGACCTCTTCAGCTCTCATGTGAATGTACATGATTTTCTTCTCTTGAATGATTGCTCTGGCTAGGACTTCCAGCACTATGTTGAATGGAAGTGGTGATAGAGGGCAATGTTGTCTGGTTCCAGTTCTAAGTGGGAATGCTTTCATTTTTTTCCCCATTCAGTATGATGTTGGCTGTGGGTTTGTCATATGTGGCTTCTATCATGAGCATGAGTATTCTTATTTATATTTTCTTAAGTTTGATAAAAAACAAATGCTCTCTATAGGCAGGATACAATTTAAAACATAAGGTTACAATTTAAAACATAAGGTATATTATGAAAGTTTTTACTAAAATGTCATATTTAATGATGTGCATGAAATACCTGGCTCTAGGCATTCCCACCCTTATAGGGAGTAATTGGAAATTCTCATGTCTTGGCAGGCCCCCAAAACGTAATATTGTAAACACAATATTTATTCCATTTTGGTTAATCTTCCTAGCCTCAAGA
>NW_012151175.1:1319110-1323157 GCF_000956105.1 Propithecus coquereli | reverse complement strand
TTGATGCCGACGACTTAAGTCTGTCAACTTCCGTTGATGTGCGTTCTGCAATACTGACATTTCACGTTGATGGTCATCAATTTCTTGCCTTCGGTTTTCTTCAAGTTCCTTAATGATGCCTTGCAGTTGGCAGATTTCATTTTGATCAGAGCTACGTGTTCCTTGTGCTTTAGAAACCTGAGCAATATGCCCCCCATGGCCAACTACAGGCTCGCGTCTTGAAACTTCATTTATGTTTATTTCTTGCAGTGATGAAATTATGTCAGCAAAGTCCGTGCCACCGTCATGGAGAGCTGAAGCATGATGGCTGAGCCCGTGGCCCAGGGAGGCCGGCGCGGTGGTCGCTGCTGCAGCACCAGCTCCCGCCCGCGCGGGCTGAGCGCGCACCGCAGTTTCAGCGGCTGACCCTGCAGCGCCAACTGTCTTGCTCTCGGGCGGCTGATTTCTCCCTCCTTCTGGTCTAGTTCATTTCGGTACCGTGTAGATGCCGCTTTATTTGAAGCTGTGACGCTTCCTGCTTCGCTTCCAGATCTGGGCAAAGTCTCTGGAGTCTTTTGTTCTCCCATCTCAAGGCAACACGATGGCTTCAGTTTCCTTTCTCCTGGAGGGAGGTAATTCCCTTCCACGTCCTCCCTGCCCTCCCCCAGCACAGCCTTTATAACGTCTGAGATTTGGCCGGGAGGGAAGCCGGGCTGCCCCGCACTGGACCCAGAGACCGGCCCGGGCCAGAGCCGAGGCCCCCACGCCAGCACCACATCGCAGCGGGTCTGGAGAACGACCTGGTCGCTCCCCTCCCAGAAAAGCGCCCGTCGCCGTCGGAGGATCCCGCCAAGTGTCTCTAACCGCGGTCTCCGGGAGCCCGAGTCGCGCAGGATGTGACGACACAAAGCGGGTTCCCAGGCGACGCCGGCGGGGGCGGGGCTCCCTCCAGTGGCGGGCTCTGCCTGGGGCGCAGTGTCCTGTAGCGCTGTAGGGTGACCCAAATTAACAATTTCCTGTCTATTTAGAAAAGAGTTATAAGTGTAGATTTTGAAATGGTCCTAACATAAAGAAATAATATTTGAGATGATGGATATGCTAATTTCACTGATTTGCTCATTTGACATAGTATACATGAGTCAAAATATCACACTGTACCCATCAATATGTACAAGTCAGTGTCAATTAAAAACATTAATGACAGCAAAAAAAACTTGGGTGGTCTGAAGTGAATTAAATAACTTCAATTTAATTCTGCTGAATTCTTCAAAATATAAGTATTTTCTAGAGAAAATACTTATAAATTATTTAAAAACAAAAAATTGATACATCAAAGCAGACACAGCGTAAGGTGGAGGTTTTTGTTCTTAAAGTGCAGTTTCCATCATGTTATTCCCTCACTCAGAGCTTTCAGAGCTTCCCTGTTATCCAAAGACCAGATCTGTTAGGTTGACATTGACGGTCCTCCAAAACTGACCTCTGACCTGTCCATGCAGTGGCACCTCCACATCTCGGCGCAGTGGCCGAATCAGTCCAGGTATCATCTCCGACGTCCCTACTTCCTCACTCCCGCGGTTGCTTTATTCCCCCTGCCCGAAATGCTCCCTTTCCTTCACCTCATTGAACTAAAACTCTTTCTCTCCTTCAAGGCCTTTCTGCACCCTTCTCCTCCCAATGAAACCATAATTTAGTTGGGGAAATTTTACAAAACAACAACAAACCCGTTATAGCCCCTAGAAATTTTCCTGAGGGCACACACGAAATGAAGAAACTTTGGTTCAAAGCAGAGAGTTCGTGGCATTTGAGCCGTGATCCTCTTCCATCTTCCTCACCCAGCTCAGTGCGAGAGAAGATCTGCCGTGCAAGGCTTGGGCCAAAAAGACAGGGCTCACTTTTCCCACAGCTCCTGGTCTCGGGCTACGCTTTCACCCTGTGAGGGGCAGGATGGCAGCCTCTTTTGCCACCCCAGCTCTGTGTTGCAGAAGCACTATTCCAGGCAGGAGTGGCTGAGATAACCCGGGCTTCCTTCCTGTCACTAGGTCCCCAGCACTGAGTGAAGAAACAATGAGGTTCATAATTTGGAAAGGAGAGCTTTCTTTCTCATAAAGGGCTACAGCCTCCGGGTGGCCATTCCAACAGACTGGAAAACTAGGCCCCAGCCGGATGCCAGGAACACATATTTTGAGGCAGTGACAAAGGGAACAGGAATGTATTCTGAGTGGAATGGTCATATATATATATTCGACAAGCCATAGGGATGAGTCACGACTATTTATGAAAGAGAAACGTGTGCCCACACAATTAAGTTTTGTCCCCTTTTATGGGGTCCATGTTCAGAAATGGCCACCCTTTTATGTCAAAAAGGTGATGCAAGGACCCAAAAACCCTCTCTGTGCATGCTCTGCAGACTGGTAAAACCACTGTATGGTTGGTGGTCCCTTGTCAGGAAGAAATGATGATCTGGACCATGAGATTGGTTTCTGTTTAGCCCTTCCAAAAAAGCCCAATGTTCTCTAGCAAGGGAGAGGCTATACTGAGGCATGTTTTCCCTCCAATCCCACCAGGGCTGGAAACTCAGTTTTAAGGTTTCTCTGGGGTCCCATTGGCCACCAGGGGGTCTGTTCAGTCAGCAAAGTGTTCAGGATTTTATTGTAGTTAACATCACCCATAGAGTAGAAGCTCTACTCCAGGTGTGGTGGCTGAGAACACTGTATTCTCATCACTCCTATCCCAGTTTGCTTGTAGAGGAGAGGTTCTATGAGAGTCAAACCAAGCTGACCAGGAGCTACCATCCCAGCTGATGCCCACTTGTAGGGCAAGAGTGTCACACTGGGAGACCAGGCCATGGTCCCTGCTCCCAGTTCTAGTGATTCGGTGCAGGTTTTGCCCAGGAGGAGGGGCAGCCATAACAGAGAGCTGTGCAGCTCTTCCTAAGGAGACTGCCTTTACTTGGAATAGAGTTTGCACAGGTTTGCACCTAAGAGCATTGTCAAAGACAATAGGGATTTAGATGCATGGAAAGCGATTAAAAGAAAGTGAATCAGTAGACCAGCTGGACGTTTTCCTGGGAGAAGCAGAGAAAGAGACAGCTAAGAAGGGCCCTGCCAGTGCAACTGTACCAGGATTGCATAGCATGTTAATCTGCCAAGACACCAAGTTGCAGCAGAGAAAGAGGTTTATTCCCAAGATCTACAGCCAAACGAGGAGGTGGGAGGAAACCTCAGATCTGCCTCCCTGCGCAGTTAGGGGTTAGGGTTATTAAGGATTTGGATGAGTAGTGGCCCGACATAAGGGGATTGTTGATTTCATCAAAGTCACAATATAATTGAAGGGCAGGATATGAGGGAGGCCTGTTCTAATCATGAAGCACTGAGCAGGACTCAAAAATTAAGTATTTTTGACCTAAAATTAACTTTGGGATTTTCTACTTGGGCCTTTGGAGAGCCTCAAATAATGTATCTCAGAACTTGTACAGATATTACACAATTAGGCATATTTGTTAAATTGTATGGAAGGCGTTGTCATATAAGTGATGCTAGATTTTTCGATGACATTTATGGGTATGTTATTGATATAAATGTTTCAGAAAATTATACAAATTCATTTATCTTCTATTTCATTAGTCATAATTTTGATTGTTAATTATTTTCTAAAGTTAAATTTGTACGAATATGTTTATAATGTGAACATACTAAAATTATAATAAATTTATAAAAGTCTGATGATTCTGGTTGTTATATTATTATGTTGCATGTAATAGAAGTCACTAAGTTTCTTTGTCCTTTGGGAATTTTCAATAGACTTTTAACCATGGCTATTCTAAATTATTGTTATAGAGTTATTATTTTCCATCTTCTCTAACAGCATGTGCAATCAGCTAAAGTCCAAAACTTCTTTACATGGAAAAGACTCCAACAAGTACTCTTGAACACAGATTTCTGATAACTTTCAGATCAATAAACTAGATAAAATATTTTCAGAACTCTAATAAAGATTTGTATACACAAGGAGGGCAATGCGCACTACCAGAAGGATGGACATATTTGAAACACGGACTTCGGTGGGGGG
>NW_012151175.1:1309441-1319021 GCF_000956105.1 Propithecus coquereli | reverse complement strand
GCACTACCCGAAGAATGGACATATTTGAAACACGGACTTCGGTGGGGGGGGGGAACCAAGGGCAACACACGTAACCTAAACATATGTACACCCATAATTTGCTGAAATAAAAAAAAAAAAAAAAGAAATTGATAGGTTAATGAAACTGAGAGTCAAGTTTAATTAAAACAATGAAATAACATGAAATTAAGTAATCGAAGCAAGTAATGTTTTATAGCTTTTATTTAAAACATTGTTGACACTTCCTTAAATGTTTTATTTTACAGATTCAAGGAAATTTCCTCTCATATGCTATCCGTAGTGTACAACAATTTGGTAAAGTGTACTTTTGAGAGGAAAGGTGAAATCGTTCCTTTTTCTCCCTCCTTGATTCCTGCAAAATTCAGAAACTATTCGTAAGTATTCTTATTTTTATTTACTTAGGTTTAATAAAAAAGATGCCTTCTCTTTATAGGAAGGATACAATTGAAAGTATTAGTTATATTACCAAAGTTTTACTAAAATGTCATATGTAAAGATGTGCATAAAACACCTGGCTTCAACAGTTCCCAGCCCTACAGTGAGTTAGTAAAGTTTGTCATGTCTTGGGAGGCCCGAGAAACTTAATGTTGTAAGAAAAATCTAAATTCTATTTTGGTTAAGCTTTCTAGGCTCAAGAGGTTTGTAAATTCTATATAATCAATGTGGAGAAAAAAAGTTATGCTTCTAAAGAAAAACTATAAAACCTCTATTACTAAATTGTAGCAATATCCTCTCTTCAACTTATTGTTATCTACCTCCAGACTGCACTAGATTCTAAATTTCTATAATTTCCTCCAATATTTTGCTACATTTCTCTAACAGAAAAAAAAAAAGCAGCTTTGTTCCTAAAGCCCTTATAAGCTGAAACTAGACAAATTTTAAGGAGCAAGCCTCACACATGAGGTTTGGAGCACACAACTTTCACTAAGCTGGACGGTATCATTAGAGCCATTCAAACTACAAACCAGGAGGAGATGTTTTTATGCTGCAGACAGCTTTTCCCAAGACATCAGAATGAGACTCCACATCGTAAGACTTTTGCCCCTCTTAATGCTGCCTTTTCACCTGACAGGATAATACTGTCATTAAATTCTCACAGTCAGTAGCTTCTGCTGGTAACTTAACAGAACCTAACCTAAGGAATTATTTAGTTTACACTAACTGAATAACAAAAAGTATGTAATATTGCTATTATTCCATGCTGTACCTAGATAAATCCCATATATACAAAATAATAAAGCAGGATACATGATTACTAAAGGCCTCACCTAACTCCCTATGAACTTAATAATGGACTCTAGGTAGACTTAGCCTGAGAGCCACACCCTTCAAACCTCCCCTGTTTCTCCAATGTGGTTAAAAGGATTTTACACTGACACTTAGTGGCCAATCCCACCCCACCCTTGTAAATTCAAGATCATCTAGATTTGCTCCTGTTATCTTCCAGGAATTCTATAGTTTTACAGTTTACAGTTAGGTCCATGATCTATTTTGTGTGAAAGTTTGTGAGAATGTAGTGTCTATGATTTGTATATTTGTATGTGCAGGCCCAGTTCTTCTAGCATCATTTTTTGAAAAGGCTATTTTTTTTCACTACATTGTATTGCCTTTACTCCTTTGTCAAAAGCCTATTGACTATATTTAGGTAGTCCTACTTCAGGGCTAATTTTTTTCTTTTGTTGATCTGTCTATTCTTTTAGCAATACCACACTGCTTACTGTAGCTTTAAAGTAAGTCTTATAACCAAGGAGAGTCTCAATGATCCAATTTTGTTCTTCCATAATATTATATTAGCTATTATATGTCTTTTGCCTCTCCATATATACTTTAGAATCAGTTTTTTAATATCCAGAAAATAAGTTGCTGGAATTTTTATTGGAATGGCCTTGAATCTACAGATCAAGTTGGGAAGAACCGAGGTCTTGACAATATTGAGTCTTCCTATCCATGAACATGGTATATCTCTTTATTTGTTTAGTTCTTCTATGATTTTTTGTATCAGATAAGAATATTTCTCAGACTAAAGGACTCCCTATTATGTTAAGCAATGGAGAATGATGATAGCCACATTCTGACAAGTCATCTCTGAGCCCCGTATGTCTGATCACAGATAGGAAAATCAGAGAAAGATACAACCACCCACAAAAATTGTAAAACTGAAAAAACAGGAACAGTAACCCCCCTGATTATCCCAGGGTGCCTGTCCTCCCACCAAGATTTCCCAGTTTATGCCAAGGATGCTGGTGTTTCCAGTCTTCCCGGGCCCTGCCTCTCATTTGCTTTTGGGTGTATGTCTCTGCATGTTTGCCAGAAAGTCCATTTCTATCCTGGAGAAAAGATTTTTCCTAACAAAAAGTTTCAGGCCAGGCATAGAACATCTATATGCTTTTATTATAGCACATCCTCTGAAGAAAATTGTGTTTGTTTCTCAAAACCAATTATGTTTACTTTTTCCCAATTTTATTTCTAAAAGAGCATGGTGTCTTCTGTCTGTTTCAGATTGGCATATGGATTAAGAGTGTTCCACTTTGAGGTATCCCCTCCCAGAGCTCCTACACTTGGTCCCCCCTTGGACTGTCTGCAGACTCTTACCACCCGTGGGCCCAGGGCAGGAAGAAACAAACATCACACAACTAAAAAAGTTCCTGAAACAATATGTGAATGTTCCCCAGGTTCCTGAGCAATGGGGTCATTTGCAGATGACAAACCTCTGCTGAGAGTAGCAACATAGCAGCTCACCAGGACACACACTATGAACACACAGAATCGGGAACAGTGTGTGTTTATTCAGAGGTAATCTCATGCGACAGACCATAGGAAATGACGCTCCTTCTCCAATATTGAATGTCCTGCCTGCACATGTGGAACCATCAGACCTACAGGAAGCAAATACATTGGGAGTCAAAGTGTTCACTGCATATTTTTGAGCTTCTGTCTCCAGTGAGACACACTAAGCTCTCCGTCCCTCTTACACCGCTGCCGCATTTATTCTACAGGGCATTTCCATATACGCTTTATTTCATTTCTGAATTTTGTATTGCATTGGTCTCTCAATCTGTTCATGAATCAACGCCACCTTATTTTACTTTCCAAGTCCTTTCAACACATCATGAGTGTGTCACTGTTTTTCTTTTTGGACTTTTCAGATATATGTTTGTTTATTCTTCTTTACTACAAACTTTCTATTTCCAGAATACAATAAGATGGTATCAACATTAGAATCAAACCTCATTTATAAACTAATTAAAAGATCATTGACATATTGATAGAGTTGAATTTTTCTTGTCAAATATGTAGTATCATTTTTCATTTGTCCAAATCTATTATTCATGTTTCTCAGAAATATTTCATGCTAATTTCTTAGTAATTTATTTTTAAATATGATTTGCTATAGATTCTTAGGAATATATTTTTTAATCTGTGAAATAAGTACATGATACTTTTATTGTTTCTATTAAGGTGATTAATTATAGTAATGGATTTACAAATGGTGAATGTCACTTGCTTTCCTGGCATAAAGGGCATTAGATCATGATATAATGTTTTAAAGTGCTAACACAATGACTTCTAATATTTAAACTTTTTCACATTTACATTCATATGTTCTATATGTCTGTAGTAATCTATATTGCTCAATTCAGGCAAAGTTCTCATATTACTCTTATGCAAATGTGCTAAAAGCTATTTTAGCTTTATGTGCTAGCAGATTAAAGACTTTAAAACTCTTGAATAGTTAGCATCAGTTTATCAATTATTTCATTAGTAGACTGTCTCTGTGGATTATATGAAGTTGTGGGATTTTGTGTATGATGGTCTCTTTGATAAAAGTGTCCCGTTCTTCTATAATATTAAATAGTTTAGAATCCCTAACCCTTTGAAAGTAAATTATGAAAAAGTATATATTTCTAAAATATGTCATCTACACTTACCTGTTAATTTGCATAGATTTTCACAAATTTCTCCCTATTTATTTTTCATATCAATATTTGACATCAAGTTCTTACCGTACAAATAAGCTCTTACAGTACAACACGTTATTTGCACTGTTACCTGTTGACAAATCCTTTTCAAATTCTTTGTATAATCATAAAAAGCCTTGGCCATAATTAAATATTATATTGGCTTAGGAATTTGAGGATTAACAGAAAATTAGATTTTCCCCAGGGGTACATCTCAGGGAAGCACAGAATCAAGTAAGACACATGTGCTTTGCTGTCAGGTCTCGTGTCTCAGACTTCATAATATTTGATTTCTCCATGGGAGCCCCTGTTTGCCTCCAAGGATCATGGAAAACAAGAGCCTCTCCCAAACACTCTAGTCTCCCTGGAGATGCTCACTAGAAAGGCATCATTGTTTTTGGTAATTGGTAACTGGGACAAAGTTTTTAAATATCATTAGCTCCCCAGTGTGCACTGTCATTGTCACTACAGGTGAAATGATAATTGCAGCTCTGTGGGGAGGTGAGGTCACAGGATCGCAAATCATATCTGTCAGACCTGGCTGCCCCCCTCCCACACACTCACTGGCTGTGCTGACCTGATTGTGATCCCTGAGCCCATGAGCAGTGGAAGAAACTCAGGTGAGTATTTTGTATTTTGGTCTGAGAGGCATAGTCTGCAAGGGCAGTAACTGTATTAGGAGCTGGGTAAGTGTTCTTGTCTGAAAAAGGGATTCTTTAAGGCTGGAAACTGAGCCAGTACAACGTTCATGCAAGGAGGAGGAAATAATGACTGAGTTATGGGTTGAACTTGTGGAAAAGGATGGAGGTCAAGACCGTGAACCAGTCCCTAACTGTTTCTAATTTTATATAATGTAATCCTCACTGTTCACCATTGTTGATTTTGAAAGAGTCATAGATTCCTGGATTTTTTAAGTTCTCTAGTATAATTTGGGAATGAATTTCCAAGATGCTCTATCTTCTCTATAAGAGTCAGGGACAACATTTCTAGGATGGTTAGAGGTGTTTCTCCAATACCTTCATGGCTGCAATAATGTATTAGGTATAGATGATTGAATTACTTCATTCTGTTCAGTAATAGTAAATATAGGATTTTTGTCAATTCTAGGCATATTAATATACTTAATGGAAACCATAACTTTGTGGTGACAGAAAATATCTGTTGTCTATTCATTGTGTTATGACTGTTTTCTTTCATGAAGTCAGCAAGAAAAGATAAGTTACCCTTAGTCTTTTGTATTTTTAAAAAGTTATGATTTTCAGTAGTTTTTAGAATTGAATTATTTATGACATTTTCTGTTGTATAAAAATTTCCAGTGCCATTTCCAGGTTTAATACTCATGCTACTAGTATTTAAATTGAGTAAGTGTATAATTTACCCCACCTCCAGATTTCTTTTTACAAAACGGACTTGTGTTTTACTATATTTAACCATTATGACATTGAAGTGATTTTATTTCATCCCTTTGAATTCAGAAATACTAACTTTCTGTATACGTCACTGCTAAGTTATTAATAGTTAGTCCTCTGCAATATTATATTTTCTCCTTATGTCTCTTGTCCCCTTGCTGTGCACACAGTCATTCCACTGTGTGCTCGTTCTTCAATAAGATGACAAAGTCTTCTCTTTTAAAACCAACATGGAATCATTTGTGTATTCAATAAATTCCATTGGATCTTGTCTGATTATCATTTTAGGACTATATACTAAAATCAGTGCACATATATTCGACTTGGATCTCTGAATTACTATAGATAATGTAAGCTAATGAAATAAAAAAATTGTGTTTGAATCAAAAGTTACCATGATCACAATAGGGAAAAAACAGGGACATGAACATTCTCTTTAAAACTAACAAGATAGGCAAAAATATTAAGAAAATATGTGGATGATTTAAATATATATATATGTGTCTGATTTGAGACAGCATATTGGTTACCTATTGTCAAATTCTGACAATGCATCTTAACAGAAGTCGACCTGAAAAATGCAATTTAGTGGGCAAAGAACATGAACGAAACTTTTCAAAAGAAGACAGAATAATGGCCAGCAAACATATAAAAAAAATGCTCAACATCTCTAATCATTAGGGAAATGCAAATCAAAACCACAATGAGATATCACCTAACCCAGTGAGAATGGCCTTTATCAAAAAATCCCAAAACAACAAACGCTGGCGAGGATGTGGAGAGATAGGAACACTCTTACACTGCTGGTGGAACTGCAAATTAGTACAACCTTTGTGGAAAAGAATTTGGTGATACCTCAAAGAGTTAAAATAGAAATACCATTTCATCCAGCAATAGCACTATTAGGCATCTACCCACAAGAACAAAAGAAATTCTGTAATAAGGACATCTGCACTCAAATGTTTATGGCAGGACAATTCACTATTGCAAGGATGTGGAAACAACCCAAGTGCCTGTCCATCCATGAGTGGATTAATAAAACATGGTATATATGTACAATGGAATACTATTCAATTACAAAAAACAATGGTGATCTAGCACCTCTTATATTTTCCTGGATAGAGCTTGAGTCCATACTCTGAAGTGGGATATCACAAGGATGGAAGAAAAAGCACCACATGTACTCGCCATCAAGTTGGGACTAACTGATCAACACTAAGGTGCTCATGTGGTAGAAATATTCATTGGCAGTTGGGGGGTGGGGGTGGATAAACTCACAACTAACAGATGCAGTGAGCATTGTAAGGGGGAAGGGCACGCCCCCAATCCTGGCTTGGGTGAGGCAAAGTCATAACATGTAACCAAGATGTTCGTACACACATAGTATCTTGAAATTAAAAAAAAATAAAATTAAAAGAAGTGCCATTTAGCCTTCCTGTGCCTAAGATCTTCTCAACTGTAAAATAGGAATAAAAAAGCACTTCATACAATTATTGTAAAAGTTGTATGCAACACTTTAACATAGTGCTCTTGTAATGGGGAGATTTTCACTATATGTATAATTTCATACGTAATGCTAAAACTCTTAGAACAAGAAAAATTGAATTTATTGAGAAAGTTGTGGGATGAAAATAATAGTAAGTGTCTAATAGTGAACTTTCGTTGCCACAGTAAAACAGATCTCATGTTTCCACACAGGATTCTCTCACTCTGAATGGGATTGTCACTCACCGGAAAATGACAAATGGCCTCCAGGGATGTGGCAATGGGAATGATGTTTTTATCGCAGACCACAGTTGGATTCCTGGGGAATTTCTTTCTTCTTTACCATTACAGTTTCCTTTATTACACCAGCTCCACATTAAGGTCCTCAGATTTGGTTCTCAAACACCTGACTGCAGCCAACTCCTTGGTCATACTCTCCAAAGGAGTCCCCCAGACAGTGGCCGCTTTGGGGATGAAACATTTCCTGAATGATGTTGAGTGCAAACTTGTTTTCTATGTTCACAGAGTGGGCAGGGGTGTGTGCATTGGCACCACCTGTCTCTTGAGTGTCTTCCAGGCCATCACCATCAGCCCCACAGGCTCCAGGTGGGCAGAGCTGAAACCACAAGCTCTTCAATGCATTGGGCCCCTCAGTATCCTGTGCTGGATCCTGAACATGCTGGCAGCTACCGTTGTTCTTCAGAATGTGACTGGCCAGCAGAAGATAAAAAACCACACAAAGGAAAAGAATTTGGGATACTGTTCTGCAGTAGATATTGACGGCAGAATTACAGGATCACTGTATGTTGTGTTGTCAGCATGCTATGATGTCTTGGGTTTGGGACTCATGACCTGGGCCAGTGTCTCCATGGTTTGCATCCTGCACAGGCACAAGCAGCAGGTCCAACACATTCACAGGACCAACCTCTCCCCCAGATCCTCCCCTGAGTCCAGAGTCACCCAAAGCATCCTTGTCCTAGTGAGTACCTTTGTAGCATTTTACACCCTCTCCTCTATCTTTACATTATTGCTGGCTATCATTCATAATCCAGGTTTGTGGCTGGTGAACACCTCTGCACTAGTCGCTGCTTGTTTTCCTACAGTTAGCCCCTTTGTTCTCATGGGCCGTGACCCCAGGATATCCAAAATCCTCTCTGCCTGCTCTGGAAGGAATACAAAATTCCCTAAGCTAATAGGATGCCTTTAAATTTTCTGTGGGTTGTCTTGGTTCATTTTACACTGTGCAGTCATATCTTCTTCCCTTGCAGAGGTTTAACCACTGCTGTTATCATTCACTTCACAGAGAGTGTGTTAACCCCAGACCCAGTTTCTGCATGCATAGGATTTACCTCATGGTAAGAATGACACATACAGATTAAATATATTGAAAATGCTTTCATAATTTCCATTTTATTCAACATGTCAACAGAAAAAGTTAAAGGTAAAAATTCTTTTAAAACTGGACCTCCGATACTTTGGAGATAAACAAAGCCTATATGAGTATGTAACTTTAAACCAATTTATTAAAAAGGCTCTGAAATTATCTGGGCACAGTAGTTTAGTAAATGTTTAATGAAATGGAAATGAGTGGGTATTATCCGATCATGAAAGTGAGATGAAAAAGTAGTAACTCCACAGCAAGTGGCCTGGGATGGAGACTGAGAAATTATGTATTAGACAGTGCAGGATATAAAAGATGAGGTTTTGCCATTTTATCTTAAACCCAAAAAGAAAGTTAGTCATGTGAAATATGTGATTTTTTGTGGGAGGAGAGTAGCATATTTTTACAAATACTTTCAGATAAAAATGGACAGAATAACCTGCATGGGGAAAAGTGAGCACAAGAATCTTGGTTAAGAGGTCTTAGTGAGAATTAGTTCAATTCACAGCTAATAAATACGAGACTCATAAAGGAAAGAAACTGGTTTCTGGAACCCTTTGAAGATAAAGTATTTTGTATCAACAGTGCTCTAAATTAGCCTGTTCTGAAGAAAGAGGCTGCCTGGATCCCACGTCCAGAGCTTTGGAAGTGAATCTATGATGCAACCTGTTGAAGACGCAGCTGAGGACAAGGCCTCTGGGCGTGAAGGTCACGGTCCCATTTTTGTAGAGGGGTAACTCTAGATTTGGAATAGTCGAGGGAGTATATTTGACACAGTTATAAAATAAACTGGGCAATTCTTTCACCAAAGTGAAAAATTAAACCAACTGTTTGTGGTTATAACACAGATAAAATTTATTAATTATGCAAAAATTGCAACAATAAAAGAAACACACTTAACTTAATTGCCAGATATGGAACCTGGGCTTTATACCACATTTTTCAGCACATATGGATCAATTTAAATAATTTGATCTCAAAACAGGTTTTAACAAATATATTTTAATTAAAGAAGTTAGCTTTGGTCGGGCACAGTGGCTCATACCTTTAATCCTAACACTCCGGGAGGCCGAGGCGGGTAGATCATTTGAGCTCAGAAGTTCAAGACCAGCCTGAGTAAGAACAAGACTCCATCTCTACTAAAAAATGGAAAGAAATTAGCTGATAAACTAAAAATATATATAAAAAATTACCCGGGCGTGGTGGCGTATACCTGTAGTCCCAGCTACTCCAGAGGCTGAGGCAGGAGGATCGCTTAAGCCTAGGAGTTTGAGGTTGCTGTGAGCTAGGCTGACGCCACGACACTCTAGCCCGGGCAACAGAGC
>NW_012151175.1:1297461-1298074 GCF_000956105.1 Propithecus coquereli | reverse complement strand
AAACAAGCTTGACTTAATTGACAAATATTGAACCTGGGCTTTATACCACATTTTTCAGCACATTTGAATCTATTTAAATAATTTGATTTCAAGAAATGTTTTAACAAATATAAAATATTTTACTCAAAGAGGTTATCTTTGGTATCCTTTAGGTTACAATACTTTTGAAATAGGGTATTAAAATTTTTTTAAATATTAAAACTAAAATAGACCATATTACTAATGAATATTGATGTTGTTTAGACTAAAAGACAACGGAAATTCTACATAGCCAAGTTGCTTACTCTGTTTGATTCAACAGTATTTAAGTGAATAACACAGCTGACAATTCAATTACCAGAATAGAAGATGCCTGACAATATGTGTGCTAAATGTCAGTCTCTGGAATTCAGAAATGTAAGCATAGCCTAAATGCAAGGAGTGTGCAATAAGAAAGTATAATGTAGGCAATGAAATTTATTATGAATAATTATCATGAATAATTATGAATAATTATTACATGGAAAATAATAAATAAGCATAAAATTAATAAAATATACAGAGCCAGTGAAATGTTAAGAAAAATATGAAAAGACAGTTAAATACTATGAAATGGTGATGGAGTTTTTAAAAC
>NW_012151175.1:1292871-1297376 GCF_000956105.1 Propithecus coquereli | reverse complement strand
TAATAATAAAATATACAGAGCCAGAGCAAGTTTAAGGAAAATAGGAAAAGGCAGACTTACGTCATGTTAATAATGAACAGCATTAAAACTGATGATAGTGTTTTTAAACCCCTAGAGACTAATATAACAACCATACAGTAATACATTAGAAAACTGAGAGAAAAGAATGATATTTGTAAAGTATAGGCTACCACAATTGAATTAAAAATTCATTAGATACTCAAAAAAATAACTTTTAAATATGTGAGAACATTTACCAAAATTCTCATTGTAACAAATGACCCTTTTCCCATACGTTTAAGATTTAAGTTTTTCTCTTTGAAATCTATTTTATTAATCAGAAAAAAAAACATGGAAAGTTTTAGTGTAGCTATCATGTACATTATACCAAAACTTGAAATCTAAGGCGATGTAAATTATAACTCTGGAAATAACATTAATGTATCAGTATGCAAAATGACCACAGATAGTTTACTTCAGCAACGCAGGATCAAACAATAACTGAATCAAGTCATATTACGGAACACATGTAAGTATAGCAGTAACACTCATCAGGTGTCAGGCAGGTGGGAGGGGGGAGGAGGGGATGGGTATATTCACACCTAATGAGTGCGGTGTGCACCATCTGGGGGATGGACATGCTTGTAGCTCTGATTGGGCGGAGCAAAGGCAATATATGTAACGAAAACATTTGTACCCCCACAGTATGCTGAAATAAAAATAAATAAATAAATGAGACGACTACATTCCTTGTCTAAATCATCTAATATCCTTGAAAATGTTTCATAAGTGAATTAACTTAGATAAAACATTCTTTCAGAGAACATTTCGATTATTAGTGATAACAACACATCAAGATATGAGAAGAAATGATATGCATATCCAAGGGACACACGAAAAGGTGCTCAACATCCTTATTTATTAGTAAAATGAAAATTAAAAATACAATGATGTATCACTTCACACCCACTAGTACGGGTATAGCTAAGAAAATGGGTGAGTGTGGATGAGGGTGTGGAGACATGGAACCGCATACAGTGCGGCAGGATGATAAAGCGATATGGTCCAGATTGTTCACAGCATCGTCACACAGCCCAGCAGTGGAGCAGTTGCTGCTGGGGTTGGCAGGGGGCAAACAGGAAGTGACTTCTCAGTGGGTGTGGGCTACCTTTTGTGGTGATTATACTGATCTGGAATCACCAAGTGATGATGACTATAAAACACTGTGAATGCACCGGAACCACTGAATTGTAAACTGTACAATTGTGAATAGGTTTGATTTTTCTGTTATATAAATTTTATCCCAATAAAAAGAACTTAAGAAACAAACTCCAAGCAGTTGTTCCCAATAATGGAGACAAGCTTATCAGCTGAAAAATGTAGCAAACACACAAAAACAATTAATTAGGGGAAAGGAAATACTGAAATGAGAAAAAAGGGAGGGTCAACAAAGTTCTGTGGGTGCTCTGGGGTCACCTACAGGAGCCAAGAAGAGCCACACCCAGGCTTTGCCTGTGCACTTGGGGCAAGTCTCTGTCATAACAAGTTACCAGGTTCTGGTAGGTGAATCAATCAGACACATCAGCGTGACCTAAAAACTGCTTAAAAGATATTTTTCAAATAAATAAAATCATGACACTCATAAATGTATGAACACATGTTCAAGTATTTTATTTAACTTATGATCAGCAGAAACAATAACCAGCACAAAAGATAATTCAAGGAAGAGCCACAGAAATATTAATCAGGAATATTTAAATTAATATGTAAATAGAGGAAAACCCTATCATTGCAGTGTGAGCAGAGAAACGATTGACCCTCTACTGGACTAGACATTGTGCGTTTCAGTCAGTAACCTAAAACAAGGCTTTGCACAAATGCTAAAAGACAGTACAGGTTAGAGTCAGACAACCTGGAGTAGTGTCCCGGAGACAGAGCAATATACACCACTGAAGAACACATTTCTTTCTACAATAAAAAGTCAAGTAAAAAAAGTTTCCTCAAAGAGAGAGTTGAGTCATAGAGGGATCGTGGCCATTTCTAGGCACAGAGCTGATTGTGGCCGAGTAGACACCAATGACATCCCAAAGTCCGTGGTGTCACAAAGGCTGTTCCCTGACCACTGAAGCCCTGGACCACAGGGACAGACTGGGTGGGACTGAGCGCCGGTGTCTGGAAAGGCCCAGGCAGCTGGAGAATGAAGCTGGGCCAGTTGGAACAGAGCTCACTCACTGTCTGTGTCCTTCTTGTTGCTGGGAGAGAACCTGAGGCTGGGCAATCTACTTGGAAAAGAGATGATTTAGCTCCCAGTTCTGCAGGATGGGAAGGACAGGAAGCACAGTGCTAGTGTCTGCTGGGCTTCTGGGGAGGGCCTCACGCAGCTTCCGCTCAGGGCAGAAAGCAGAGGGGAGTCCGTGTGTGCAGAGACACCGCATGGCAAGAGCGGAAGAGACAGAGTGAAAACACGAAAACCACATCCTTTATAACAACTGTGTCATGGGAAGTAAAGAGAGTGAGAACTCGCTCACTGGTCCAATACGGCATTAATGTCTTTATGAGGGATCCACAGCCATGGCCAAAAATCTCCCACTAGGCCCACCACCCAACACTGCCACATTGGGGATCAAAGTTCCACATGAGTTTTGTTCGGGACAAACCACATCAAAACCAAAGCACTCAGCAAACACCATGTCTAGGGAGAAATCCATGGGAGCTCCTGCAAGCATAGGAGGCAGATCATTCCCTCCCCACAAGAGCAGACTGCAGGGGTGAGAACAGGGGAAGGAGCTCGGTGAGGAGGCTCCACAGTAGTCCTGTCAGTAGGGGCTGGTGGCTCTGAGCAGGTAGAGTAGGTGGAGGCTCAGAAGTGGTGAGATGGGGACATATTCAGGAGCTGGGGTTGAGGCTTTGCTGATGGGATGGAAATGAGGGGCAGACAAGGGGAAAATCAAGGAAGTCCACAGAGCTGGAGCCTGAACGCCTGGCAGGGTGAGCTGGTGTCATGGAAAAGGGGAGATGCAGAGAGAGTAGGTTCAGGAGAAAAGTGCTGAGTTTGGATTTGGCCCCTTGGACGTCAGCATGCAGATGTCACGGGAACAGCTGTTGTGCAAACCTCCACTCACTGAGGAGGTCTGGAATAGAAGAAACTCTAGTGACATCTAAAAGAAAATCCACGTAAGGCAGAAAGTGCTGAACTAGCAGCTCAATATTAGAACCACGTCATGAAGGGAGAGGGATGAACTGTGCCAAGTGCAGCTGATTGAGGAACATTAGAGGGGTATTTTTGGGAGCTGAACATGTTTGAAATCAGATAGTGGTGATGGTTGCACAATTCCTGCATTCCCAACGTAAGTAAATCTGAATTTTTTCATTTATAAGGGTAAATTTTAGGGCATGTAAATTATACTTTAATAAAGCTATTGCAAAAGTAGTAATAATGATTTAGCATACACCTACCCAGTAGTTATTCTCCCAGGTATTCACCAAGGGGCAATAAAAATATTTGTTTATAATAAGGACATGTGCATGATGATTTATGTCTTCATTCCTAGATCTCCACGTTTGGAGTAACCCTAATATCATTTAATAAAAACTAATAGATACTTTGTGACTATTTTCATACACTGTCAAATTACTTAGACATTAAGGGAGTGAACTGCTTATATACAAAAAAATACAAATAAAACATTATTTTCAGCAAAATATGGACTTCAAAGTGTACATCGTGATTTATTTCATTTTTATGAAGTTGAGGAACTGCGAAAATTGATGTATTTTAACAGAAATCAAAACAGAGTTAGGTATGGTGGGTGGGTGGATATTGATTGAAAAGTTACACGTGGGCTATTTTCCGTGTCAATGCACTTGACTCCTATGTCGATAGGGCTGTTGGATGCTGTAGGGAGTAGAAAGTTTTAAAAATGTATAAAGCCATATGCGCAAGATTGACACATTTTGCTGTCTTTTAATTTCATATGGCAATAAGAGCAATAAGAAAAAGGTAAAGAATAATGGTCATTACTAGTATAAACACACGCATATTTTATTTATAAATCTCCCCCACCACAAACCATGCAATGGACCAATCCAGGATGCCCATTGCCGGGTGAGCTCCAGGCGGGATGTGGGGGTGTCTCTGGTGTTGGCTGTGGCGCTGCGATCCGGGATGACTGACGGAGCCCTGGGGGGCTGCAGTGCTGTGGAGGAGCTGGGGGCCTCTGTGGAGCTGGGCCCCAGATGACCTTGGGAAGCTGAGGGAGGTGGTGGGGCTTCTGCCCCTTGGCCTGAGGCCATGACCCCCTTTCCACAGCCACCAGGGAGACACTGGGGTGTCCCCATCATCAGCTTGTTGGGGAGTCTCTGCATTTCACTCAGACTGGTTCAGTGTGTTAGGAGTTGACTGTACAGAAGACACGAGAAGCAGCTTGTCTGGTTCCAAAGGCAGAATTTTTGAGAGAATTATAAAATAAACTTGGCAATTCTTTCACCAAAGTGAAAAATTAAAC